>NC_092782.1:20016163-20323903 GCF_047496795.1 Chiloscyllium punctatum | reverse complement strand
TGCACTCAAGACAAAACGGTTTCTCTCCATTAAGTATAAAATCCATTTAAACATCTTAAACATGACAATGAGCTCTTCTTCTGAGCTCAATGGAATATAAGCCTGGTTTAAGGAATTTGTGCCTATAATGAGCCCAACAGTTCTTCCAAGGTGAGTAAGTGCTCACTGAAGTGTAGTGTCCAGACCAAATGCTATCCTCCAGCTGGGTCTAAGCAGAACATTGGAACTTGCAATGTGAGCTGCACAAAGAACTTTCTTCCTAATCAATGCTAAAACATGTGTAAAACAGTTCTGAATCATTTATATTTACCACTGTTTCAGATGATGAACCTGGTCAAACTTAACCTTTCTTTGTGCCAACATCTGGTTTGGTTTCAGTGTGTGATACTGTGACCAGAACTGTCACCCTGGGTCTGTTGTTTTTCACTCGTACCTGTTTTGTGCCCTTTCCAGATAAAGAACTTTCTTCTTTTCCTCCAATTCTGGTTTCTCCTTCGCTGTGACGATATTCAGCAGCTGGTCCTCCAAGCCGACAGATGTGATCATGAAGTTCAGGAGAGTGACCTGAAAAATCAAAGATGTCACTTTGAGTTTGGCACCATCCCTGCCCATAGCAGGAATGAAATTTTCCTAGAATCATTGAGTCCCTACAGTGTAGAGACAGGCCATTTAGCCCAACAAGTTCACACTGATCTCTGAAGAGTAACCCATCCAGACCCATTCCCCTCCCCTATTACTCTACATTTACCTCTGACTAATGCACCTAGTCTACACATCCCTGAACACTACGGGCAATTTAGCATGGCCAATTCACCTAACCTGCACATCTTTGGATTGTGGGAGGAAACCTGCACAGACACGGGGAGAATGTGCAAACTCCACACAGACTGTCGCCCGAGACTGGCATCAAACTCAGGTCCCTGGCTCTGTGAAGTAGCAGTGCTACCCACTGAACCACTGTACCATGCCTTCCTTTCTAAAAGAGCACAATAAAAGTAGTTGTGAATTACAGATCACTTGGGGAGACACAAATGCTATGACAACACACACTTTTTTAATGCATGATCTATGGAGCTATCGATGGCACTGGCTGAGGTTCCAATCGCTCCCAATCCTGTGGTTGAGCAGAAATCTCTCCCACTCTCTGTCCTAATGGCACATGTTGGAAACAGGTATAAGTTAATCCTTAACTTGTTTGGTCATGTCATGAACACACCTTCTTTAGCCACTAAATCCTGGAATGTGACTCAAACCCCCTTGACCTGCACATTGAAACACAGGACTAATATTATACGAGCTCCTTAATAAACATTACATTTGCACAATATGTTTTACTTTCTTGTGAGGCTGAGTGGGAGGGTGGAGGAAGGGGAAGTGGGTTAGGGTAAAAGGAAAGGGGGAAAGAGTGGGGGGGAGAGGGGTTAAGGGAAAGCAGGATAGTGGGGAGAGAGGGGAATGATGAGAGGGCAACTGGGGAGTGAGGTTGGACCGACAAGGGAGTTGTTTTCCTCCTCTTTAGTGAAAAAATTCAAACCACAAACTGCCATTCCTAGACGTCACAATAGAGCGAACATCCAACAGGGAACTTCAAACCAGCGTCTACAGGAAAACAACACACACAGACCAAATATTGAACTACAGAAGCAATCATCCCAACACCCACAAACGAAGCTCTGTTAGAACATTATTTCAACGAGCCAACACACCCTGCAGCACAGAGGAACTACGCAGAGTGGAGGAAAATCACCTATACCATGTATTCAAAAAGAACGGGTACCCAGTGAACACAGTCTGCCGATTTCTCAGCAATAAACCCAAGCAAGCAGACAAAACATGTCCAGAAACCCTAGCCATTCTCCCCTACTTCAAAGACATTTCTGAAATGACTGCCAGACTACTCCAGACCCCTTGGAATCATGGTAGCCCACAAACCCACCAACACACTAAAACAGCAACTAATGAACTTGAAAGACTCTATACAGACAACAAGCAAGACTAATGTCATTTACAAAATACTGTGCAAGAACTGTAACAAACATTACCTTGGACAAACAGGCAGAAAACTAGCCACCAGGATACATCAACTAGCCACAAAACGACATGACCATCTCTCACTAATATCCTCACATACAGATAAGGAAGGACACCACTTCAACTGGGACAACACATCCATCTTATGACAAGCCAAACAGAGGCACGCACAAGAATTCCTAGAAGCATGGCATTCCAACTGGAACTCTATCAACAAATGCATCGAGTTAGACCCCATCTACCTCCCCCTGAGAAAAAGAACAGGAAATGACATCACCAACCAAAGAAACCCAAACGTATAAATAGAAAGCAGGAATTATCTGCAGTGCTTCACCTGGAGGCCCACTGAAAGTCTAGTATGGTGATGAAATGTCTAGAAATGAACCTTCCAGCTCAATGAGCAAACCTACATCCAGAACCTCAACTTAAGCTACAAATCTTCTCAAAACTCGCTATTACTGCTCTGTATCTATGTTTTGTCCTTTCTCTAAAACCATTACATCCCACGTTGCCTTTTGTACTGTGACTCCTGTGATCTCTAATATCCCTCACTCTCTAACCTTCCTTGACCTTCCTTCTTATCCAAGTGTTTTTCCCCTACTTTTCTCGTATTATAAAACGTGCCATGCATTTACCTCTCTCTTCAGTTCAGAAGCAGCATCATGTTTCACCCAAATGTTAACTCAATTTACTTCTCCATAAACGCTGCCCATATCCCTGAGGTGAACCAGCTTCAGTAGCATTGTTGCATCATGGTCCTGGATATAGAGATGGCCCTTTGCAGCAACAACATTAGCAAATACATTTGAGAGTAAACCCCAGTGATTAGCAGGCACCCCTACAGACACTGACAGGGCATTGATCCTATACTTAGATCCTACTAAACTACATAGTACGACAAAAGGGCAGGTGACAGGTCTACAGGTATCATCTTGTGGTGTCTGCTCCATACATCTCTGGCTGTAAGAGATGACAGGACTAATTGGAGGGATTCAGCAGCTCAGGTTTGTTGGGAACGTTCATAGGGAATAAACAACTTGATTTTTGCACCAAACCAATTTTAGCCGTCCCTGTTTTGATGTGAACTGATTGATGGGTCTACCTTGACAGAAACCTCTGGGAGGTAATGGGGGTTTCGAAGCCGGGTGGTCATGTACAGCTTGAAATCTTTTGAGTATTGTACAACTGTTTCTCCAAGGCGAATGCAGTCCATCCCTCTTTGTTTGAAAGTTTGTTTCAGCAGCAATGGCTCCAGAATGGGATCGAGTTCTTCCGAAAGATTTTCAATTAAAACTGGATTTCCAAACTAGAAGATAGAAACTAATAATTTAGACAGTGTGCTAAGACATGGAACGTTAGAGACTCTATCATGCTTATTACATTGAGTGCTATTTTTAGTAGCCACATAAGGGAGGAAAGAAAAACAACAGTGAAGACATTCTGAAAGTTGTCTGACTGATTTAATTTTTGTTTTTGTCTCTTGACATCTGGGTTTGGAAAGAAATAACTTAATGTTTGATTCTGTTGAGCTTGCTAATTGCTAA
Source organism: Chiloscyllium punctatum (assembly GCF_047496795.1). Taxonomy (NCBI): domain Eukaryota; kingdom Metazoa; phylum Chordata; class Chondrichthyes; order Orectolobiformes; family Hemiscylliidae; genus Chiloscyllium; species Chiloscyllium punctatum. The sequence goes on along the minus strand of NC_092782.1, from coordinate 20,320,328 downwards.
TGATTATTCCTTGATCTGTTTAATGAATGCAAGTTTTCATATTAATTTCAGATTAATTGAGGAATGTGTGAAATCAGTGATGGGTTAGTGGATGGTGGTTCATCTTCGGGGTCAATTCTGGGTGTGATGCTCATTTGGAAGTTTCACATTCTTAAGGTGGGACAGACGCTTAGGCAGTGATATGCAATATACTCTGTGTCCCAAAGTTTCACATGTCCTGACCCATCTCCCTTGGCTTTGCTTTGTGTGAATTTCAATCACATCTATCAACCATATATTTTCCTCAGCAACAATTCATTAACTTACCATAAAGATGGGAATGAACTCAGGGATGAACTCAGACTTCTCCAGTTTCCTCATTTCCCCTCCCCCCACCTTGTCTCAGTCCCAACCCTTGAACTCAGCACCACCTTCCTAACCTGCAATCTTCTTCCTGACCTCTCCGCCCCCACCCCCACTCCGGGCCTATCACCCTCACCTTAACCTCCTTCCACCTATCGCATTTCCAACGCCCCTCCCCAAGTCCCTCCTTCCCTACCTTTTATCTTAGCCTGCTTGGCACACTCTCCTCATTCCTGAAGAAGGGCTCATGCCCGAAACGCAATTCTCCTGCTCCTTGGATGCTGCCTGACCTGCTGCGCTTTTCCAGCGACACATTTTCAGTTCATAAAGATGGGAAGGCTACAAAATAGGTTTCCAAGAGCCATATTCTGCTGTAAAGCAGAGCAAGTGGGCCTCATCTATCCCAGATACATGCTATCAGTTGGAGAATATCATTTTTGTTCAGTTAAGGTTTTCTTTCATTCTTTCATGGGATTTTGTGGTTCACTGGCTAGGCCAGCATTTCTTGTCCATTTAGAGCAGGCCTGGTGAAGGTGGAGGTGAGCTGCCTTCCTGAACCACTGCTGTCTTTGGGCTGTGCAGTAAACACTGAAGGAAAGGTGATATATTTCAAAGTTGGACTTGGAGGCGATTCTGGAGGAGGTGGTGCTCCCATGCAGATGTCACTCTTGTCCTTCCAGCTGGTGGAGGGAGTGGATGTTTGTGAATGTTGTGCCAGTTGAGCAGGTTGTTTTGTCCTGGGTGGTGTCGAGCTTCTTGGTGTTGTTGAAGTTGCACCCATTCAGGCAAATGGGGAGTGTTCCATCACTCCTGAGTTGTACCTTGTAAGTGGTGGACAAGCTTTGGGGAGTCAGGAGTTTGAGTTATTTACGCAGGGTTCCTAGCTTCTGACCTGCCCTTGCAGTCAGTGTATTTATATGGCTAGTCCAGTTTATTTTCTGGTCAATGGTAACCCCATTGTGGAGGATTGAATAATGGCAATACCATTGAAAATGACAGGAAATGGTAAAGGCTCTTTTTTTTGTCAGAGATAGTTATTGTCTGTCACTTATGTGGTGCAAATTGTCATTGTTGCACATCAACCCAAATTGGATAATGTCCAGATGTGTTAGGGTTTTCCATTCTGATGCATTTGTAATGAATATAATGCGATGTATTGATGTTGGCACTGGGTATGTTTGGGTGGCGTCTGACAAATGATACCTCAGTCATTGTGGATACTGTTTATGTTTCAAATATTCTGAAAAGAGCTGACCCACAAATGAATTGGATAAGAATCTTAAAATATAGAACAAACATAGAACGTTACAGCGCAGTGCAGACCCTTCAGCCCTCAATGTTGCAGTGACCTGTGAAATTAATCTGATGTCCATCCAATCTACACCATTCCATTATTATCCATATGTATGTCCAATGTCCATTTAATTGCCTTTAACGTCAGCAAGTCTACTACAGTTGTAGGCAGGCCGTTCCATGCCCCTACTGCTCGCTGAGTAAAGAAACTACCCCTCTACCCCCGATTTCTAAATCTATCACCCCTCAATTTAAAGCTATATCCCCTAGTGTTAGCTTTCACCATCCAAGAGAAAAGGCTCTCACTGTCCACCCTATCAAATCTGCTGATTATCTTATATGTCTTGATTAAGTCACTTTTCAATCTTCTCTCCAACAAAAACAACCTCGGTTCCCTCAGCCTTTCCTTGTAAGACCTTCCTTCCATACCAGGCAACATCCTAGTAAATCTCCTCTGCACCCTTTCCATAGCTTTCACATCCTTCCAATAACGCAGTAACCAGAACTGCACGCAATACTTCAGGTGTGGCCTTAACAGTGTCTTGTACTGAAGCATGATCTCGTGGCTCCGAAACTCAATCCCCCTACCAACAAACGCCAACACCCCACATGCCTTCTTAACAACTCCAACAACCCAAGTGGTAACTTTCAGGGATTTATGCACCTGTACACCGAGATCTCTCTGTTCATCTACACTGCCAAGCATTTTATCATTAGCCCAGTACTCTTCATTCCTATCACTTATTCTGAAGTGAACTACCTCACACTTTCTCATTAAACCATTAAATCACCTTCAATCCCAAAACCCCTTATTTTGTGTAATAGCCTACTGTGTGGAACCTTATCAAATGTCCATATACACATCAACCACCTTACCTTCATCCACCTGTTTGGTCACCTTCTCAAAGAACTCAATAAGATTAGTGAGGCACGATCTACCCTTCACAAAACCGTGTTGACTATCCCTAATTAACTTATTCCTTTCCAGATTATTATAAATACTATCTCTTATAACCTTTTCCAACACCTTAAATACAACTGAAGTAAGGCTCACTGGCCTATAATTTCCAGGGTAGCCCCGACTCCCCTTCCTGAACAAGGGAACAACATTTGCTATCCTCCAGTCCTCTGGCACTACTCCTGTCAACAATGCTGACAAAGATCAAAGCCAAAGGCTCTACAATCTCCTTCCTGGCTTCCCAGAAAATCTGTGGATAATTTCCATCCAGCCGTAGGGTCTTATGTATTTTCAGAGATTCTGAAATTGCTAAAACCTCCTTTTTGTCAATCTCGATCTGATCTAATGGTGAAGCCTGTATGTCTGTATTCTCACTAACATTGCCCTTTCCCAATGTGAACACTGATGAAAAGTATTCATCAAGTACTTCAGAGCCATGAAATCATTAAACTAAGTCCAGTTTTTCTTTGGCTAATAGTTCCTGATAAATATGATTCAAAGTTTTATCCTGAGTCACATGGTTTGTCAATGCGATTGAACATAGAATAAAACAGAGCAGTACAAGCCCTTTGCCCCTCGATGTTGTGCCGACCTGTGAAACCAACCTAAAGCCGATCTAACCCACACTATTCCATTTTCATCCATATGCCTATTCAATGACCATTTAAATGTCCTTAAAGTTGGCTGTTGCAGGCAGGGCATTCCATGCCCTTACTACTCTCTGAGTAAAGAACTCTGACATCTGGCCTATATCTGTCACCCCTCAGTTTAAAGCTATGTTCTCTTGTGCTAGCCATCACCATCCGAGGAAAAAGGCTCTCACTGTCCACCCTATCTAATCTTCTGATCATCTTGTATGCCTCTATTAATTCACCTCTTAAAGTCACCTCTTAATCATCTTCTCTCTAACGAAAACAGCCTCAAGTCCCTCAGCCTTTCCTCATAAGACCTTCCCTCCATACCAGGCAACATCCTGGTAAATCTCCTCTGCACTCTTTCCAATGCTTCCACATCCTTCCTATAATGCTGCGACCAGAACTGTACGCAATAGTCCAAATGCGGCCACACCAGAGTTATGTACAGCTGCAGCATGACCTTGTGGCTCCAAAACTCAATCCCTCTCCCAATAAAAGCTAACACACTGTGCGCCTTCTGAACAATCCTATCAAACTGGGTGGCAGCTTTCAGAGATCTACGCATATGGACACAGAGATTTCTCTGCTCATCCACACTACTAAGAAGCTTACCATTAGCCCAGTACTTTGCATTCCTGTTACTCCTTCCAAAGTGAATCACGTCACACTTTTCTGCATTAAACTGCATTTGCCACTTCTCAGCCTAGCTCTGCAGCTTATCTATGTCCCTCTGTAACCTACAACATCCTTCCGCACTGTCCACAACTCCACTAACTTTAGTGTCATCCTCAAATTTATTAATCCATCCTTTTACACCCTCATCCAGATCATTTATAAAAATGATGAACAGCAGTGGCCCCGAAATAGATCCTTAAGGTACCCCACTAATAAATGAACTCCAGGATGAACATTTCCCATCAACCACCATCCTCTGTCTTCTTACAGCGAGCCAATGTCTGATCCAAACCACAAAATCACCCACAATCCCATGCCTCTGAAATTTCTGTAAGAGCCTACCATGGGGAACGTTAACAAAAGCTTTACTGAAATCCATATACACAACATCAGCTGCTTTACCCTCATCCACCTGTTTGGTCACCATCTTAAAGAATTCAATAAGGTTTGTGAGGCACACCCTACACTCTACAAAACCAAATTGACTGTCCCTAATCAAATTATTCCTTTCTTGAAAATTATAAATCTTCTCTCTTATAATCATTTCCAACACTTTACCCACAACCGAAGTAAGGCTTACTGGTCTATAACTACCAGGGTTGTCTCTACTCCCCTTCTTGAACAAGAGGATAACACTTGCTATCCCTGGGATTATTCCTGTAGACAATAACGATATAAAGATCAAAGCCAAAGGCTCTGCAATCTCCTCCCTAGTTTCCCAAAGAATCCTAGGGTAAATCCGATCTGGCCCAGGGGACTTACCTATTTTCATACTTTTCAGAATTGCTAACATCTCCTCCTTGTGAACCTCAATCCTGTCTAGTCTAATAGCCTGTATCTCAGTATTCTCCTCGACAACACTGTCTTTTTCCAGTGTGAATGCAGATGAAAAATATTAATTTACTGCCTGTTCTATTTCTTCAGACTCCATGCACAACTTCCCACTACTATCCTTGACTAGCCCTAATCTTACTCTAGTCATTCTTTTATTCCTGATATAGCTAAAGAAAGATTTAGGGTTTTCCTTGATCCTATCTGCCCAAGACTTCTCCTGTCCCCTCCTGGCTCTTCTCAGCTCTCCGTTTAGGTCCTTCCTGGCTAACTTGTAACTCTCTAGCACTCTAACTGAGCCTTCACATCTCATCCTAACATAAGCCTTCTTCTTCCTCTTGACAAGAGATTCAACTTCTTTAGTAAACCATGATTCCCTTGCTCGATCACTTCCTTTCTGCCTGACAGGTATATACTTATCAAGGACACACTGTAGCTGTTCTTTGAACAAGTTCCACATTTCAATTGTCCAATCCCCTGCAGTTTCCTTCCCCATCCTATGTATCCTAAATCTTGCCTAATCACATCATTGCCTTTCCCCCAGTTATAACTCTTGTCCAGCTGTATACACCTATCCTTTTCCATTGCTGAAGTAAACTTAACCGAATTATGGTCACTATCACCAAGGAGCAGGAGAATCGACGTTTCGAGCAAAAGCCCTTCTTCAGGAAACCAAACTGACCCATGTAAGGTACTTGAACAATAGCATTTCCAGTCAATAATTTGGAAACAACAACTACCCTGTTACTTTCGCTCTTATCCAAATTCATCTTTGCAATCTTTTCCTCTACGTCTCTGGAACTTTTCGGAGGCTATAGAAAATTCCCAATAGGGTGACCTCTCCTTTCTTGTTTCTAACCTCAGCCCATATTACCTCAGTAGAGGAGTCCTCATCAAATGTCCTTTCTGCCACAGTAATACTGTCCTTGACTAACAATGCCACACTCCCCCTCTTTTACCACCTTCCCTGTTCTTGCTGAAACATCTAAACCCTGGAACCTGCAAGAACCATTTCTGTCCCTGCACTATCCATGTCTCTGAAATGGCCACAACATCGAAGTCCCAGGTACTAACCCATGCCGCAAGTTCACCCATCTTATTCCAGATGCTCCTGGCATTGAAGTAGATACACTTCAAACTATTTTCCCACCTGCAGGTACACTCCTGTGACCTTGAAACCTTATTTCTGACCTCACTACTCTCAACCTCCTGGACACTGGAGCTACAATTCAGGTTCCCATCTCCCTGCTGAATTAGTTTAAACCCTCCCGAAGATCATTAGCAAACCTCCCTCCCAGGATATTGGTACCTCTGTGGTTCAGGTCTAGTCTATCCAGTTTGTAGAGGTCCCACCTATGCCAGAATGAGCCCCAATTATCCAGGTATCTGAATCCCTCCCTCCTGCACCATCCTGTAGCCATGTATTGAACTGCTGTCTCTCCCTATTCCTCACCTCGCTAGCATGTTTGTTCTAGCTCTAAGCTTCCCCCCTAGCTCCCTGAATTTCTGCCTGACATCCCCATCCCTTTTCCTACCTATGTCATTGGTGCCTATGTGGGCCACGACTCGGGGCTGTTCCTCCTCCCTCTTAATGATCCCGAAAACACTATCTGAGACATCACAAACCCTGACACCTGGGAGGCAACACACCAACTGTGAGTCTCTCGTTCCCGCTGAACTTCCTATCTGTCCTCCTAACTATGGAGTCTCCAATGACTAATGCTCTACTTGTCTTCCCCCTTCCCTTCTAGCAACAGGGACAGGCTCTGTGCCAGAGATGTGTATCCCACAGCTTACCCCGGTCCCCCTCAACATTATCCAAAATGTTCTGCTCATTATTGAGGGAAACGGCCTCAGGGGACCCCTGCACGGTCTGCCTGTTCCCTTTCTGTCCCCTGACTGTAACCCATCCACCTTTTTTGTATGCCTGAGGTGAGGCTACCTCCATGTAACTCCTCTCAATTACCCCCTCAGCCTCCTGAATGATCTGAAGTGCATCCAGCTCCAGATTCCTAATGAGGTTTCCGAGGAGCTGGAGTTGATGCACTTCCCGCAGAGGAAGTCAGTGAGGACATTAGTAGTGACCATTGCCTCCCACATTCTACAGGAGGAGCATTCAACTGCCCTAACCTCCATTCCCACTATTCTCAATTCCCAAAGAGACTATTTTAAAAATCCAGTAACCTCACCAAATTAGTGCATAGAACTTTTGGTTGGAGGAGGAGGATGGGTGGGAGACACTACCTAAGTAGTGTTTCAGGTAATACAACCACCCAAATATATAACCTCACTTACTCAGCAGTCCCGTGTCTGCTCCTGCTTAGTGTGCGCTTTGCCTATTCATGAGGTAAGCTTTTATAGGATTTATTTACTTTCCTGTCAACCCCCGGTCCTCGCTCTCACCACTCCCACTGCAAAAAATGGATACTTCCTGTTAGTTGGAAGGGACATGGTAGGATCCCATGATAGTTAGAGTGTGGTCTGAAGTGGTTTATGGTTAATCTAAAAATCTGATGACACAGGTCCTGAAGATTAGACTTCAATTTATGGGGGATAAACCAGGATAGAGATACTGAAGAATTTTTAAATTATCCACCTCCCACTGTAGGATGATTATTGACCCCTGCTTCTCTGCTGACAAGGAGTAAAAGAGCAAGTCCTGAAATCTGTTGTCACACTCCAATCACCAACTGATCCCTGTGAAAGGCCACAGGACCGTGAATGTATACACTCTCAGATCTGGCGAAGGTTGAACTGGAAGAGGTTTGACCAGACAACAGAATATAGGATCCTTACCTGAATGCAGTTCCCCAGAGTGCGAATACAGTCAGACTCAGTCAGTTTGCTGACATGAAGCTTGTTGGATTTTTCCATGTTTTTGATCCATTTATTGGCCTGACCCTGGGGGTCAATCATGAGTGGCCAGCGCTGAGCTGAAGTCACAATGATGGCATTATCCACCGAGAATCTGAGGGGACAGGAAAATTGTTTTGAGAGACTGTGCCAATGACTTTGCACATTCCTGGCAGAGGTTTTGGGAAAAAAATGCTTACGTGTCCCGTGGAAGTCCATGTAGTTGCCACTCCATGATGTTCACAGGATCCCCCAATGTATTCAATAAGGAGAAGACACTGGAGACTGGGATCTGTTTCTGCTTGCACATATCCAACCATTCTCCCAAAACATTCTGTAAAGAAAATGAAATACCAACCCAACAAATGAAATCTGTACAAGATGTAGTTCCTGGAATTGAAAACAGATTAAATATCTGCTCCCTGAGCATACATATGCACTATATGGTGAATGGAGAGAAATGTTGGGGAGGTGGTGTTCCTGTGTATTTGCTGCCTTTGTCCTTCTAGATGGAAGTGGTCATGGGTTTGGAAGGTGTGGTCTCAGGAGCCTTGGTGAATTTCTGCTGTGCATCTTGTAGTTTATATTGCTGCTGAGTGGCGGAGGTAGGGAGCGGATGTTTCTGGATGGGGGTAAAATAATACTGTCACTGGGTCTAAAGGTCTATCTCGTTTACGATGATAGAGGAACAATGACAAGTGAGTCTTAACAAGAAGAGGTTCTTATCTTAACAAGGTGTAGATTAGTGAGTTTTGAGAAGATTTGTAGCACAGGTTGAGGTTCTGGATGTAGATTTGCTTGCTGAGATGCAAGGTTCATTTTCAGACATTTCATTACCGTACTAGGTAACATCTTCAGTGAGCCTCCTGATGAAGCACTGGTGGTGTAGCCCACTTTCTATGTTTGGCTTTCCTTGGGTCGGTGATGCCATTTCCTGTGGTAATGTCATTTCCTATGTTGAAGGATAGAGGAGAAAAAGAACAACAAACTGCTATTCCTAGGATGTTACAGTAGAGTAAACAGCTAATGGGGAACTTCAAATCTTTACCCAGAGAGTGGTCGGGGCATGGAATGCGCTGCCTGTGGAAGTGGCAGAGTCAGAGTCATTGGTGACCTTTAAGTGGCAATTGGATAGGTACATGGATAGGTGCTTAAGCTAGGACAAATGTTTGGCACAACATCGTGGGCCAAAGGGCCTGTTCTGTGCTGTATTGTTCTATGTTCTATAACCAGCGTTTACAGGAAAGCAACACATATGGACAAAATATTGACCTATAGAAGCAATCATCCCAACACCCACAAACAAAGCTGTGTTAGAACATTATTTCAATGAGCCACCACACACTGCAGTACAGAGGAACCACGCAGAGCAGAGGAAAATCACCTATACCGTGTATTCAAAAAGAATGGGTACCCAATGAACATAGTTCGCCAATTTCTCAACAACAAACCCAAACAAGCAAATAAATCCCATCCAGAAACCCTAGCCACTCTCTCCTACTTCAAAGACATTTCTGAAATGACTGCCAGACTACTCCAGACCCCTTGGCATCATGGTAGCCCACAAACTCACCAACACACTAAAAACAGCAACTAATGAACTTGAAAGACTCTATATAGACACCAAGCAAGGCTAATGTCATTTAAAAAATACTGTGCAAGAGCTGTAGCAAACATTACCTTGGACAAACAGGCAGAAACCTAGCCACCAGGATACATGAACATCAACTAGCCACAAAAAGACATGACCCACTCCATCCTTAAATACGGCTGAGGAAGGACACCACTTTGACTGGGAGAACACATCCATCCTAGAACAAACCAAACAGAGACACGCACGAGAATTCCCAGAAGCATAGCATTCCAACCCAAATTCTATCATCAAACACATGGACTTGGAGCCCATTTACCATCACCTGAGAAATAGAACAGGAAATGACATTACCAACCTAAGGAAACTCAAACATATAAATAGAAAGCTGGCTACACCACTAGTGCTTCATTCAGATGCTCGTTGAAGATGTTACCTAGTATCGTGACAAAATGTATGAAAATGAACCTTCCAGCTTAGCAAGCAAACCTATATCCAAGATATAGATTATTGCAAAGTTGTAGCTGAAGCAATTAAGGCTAAATTGCATTAATTTGTTCGTCATTGTCACGAAAACAATGGGGAAATCTGTGGATCTGGATCTGCATTCCACACAATAATAAAATCATCGACCTTATCCCCATCCAAGTGTCATCATCAGATTGGGTGGATCTTAAAGCAGTCCCCAACATTAACCCTTTCAGAACCAGAGGGAACAGCTGCTGCCTCACAACTTAGACTCCAAGGTAGGAAACAGGTTGAAGTCCGTGTCATCCCCATACACTGGCCCAAGGTTGCACTTATTCACTAATGGCTCCACAAACGCGCTTCCTCTCTGCTGTATCCACACTGTCATGGTGCTTTTCTCTGATTGGGATGAGCCATAGTTTCCTCCGATTGGGAAGACTGAAATCTTCATTCCAGATCAGGGGTTAAGAGTCTCAAGGAAGCTAAGCTGGTGGGTCCTTGTTACTTGGGTGCAACTGGTGGAAACATTAAGGTGGTAAAAACAATGACTGCAGATGCTGGAAACCAGATTCTGGATTAGTGGTGCTGGAAGAGCACAGCACTTCAGGCAGCATCCAAGTAGCTTCAAAATCGACATTTCGGGCAAAAGCCCTTCATCAGGAATAAAGACAGTGAGCCTGAAGCATGGAGAGATAAGCTAGAGGAGGGTGGGGGTGGGGAGAAAGTAGCATACAATGGGTGAGTGGGGGAGGGAATGAAGGTGATAGGTCAGGGAGGAGAGGGTGGAGTGGATAGGTGGAAAAGGAGATAGGCAGGACAAGTCCGGACAAGTCATGGGGACAGTTACTGAGCTGGAAGTTTAGAACTAGGGTGAGGTGGGGGAAGGGGAAATGAGGAAACTGTTGAAGTCCACATTGATGCCCTGGGGTTGAAGTGTTCCGAGGCGAAAGATGAGGCGTTCTTCCTCCAGGCGTCTGGTGATGAGGGAGTTGAAATGTTGGGCCACGGGGCGGTGTGGTTGATTGGTGCGGGTGTCCCGGAGATGTTCCCTAAAGCGCTCTGCTAGGAGGCACCCAACCTCCCCAATGTAGAGGAGACCGCATCGGGAGCAACGAATACAATAAATGACAATAGTGGATGTGCAAGTAAAACTTTGATGAATGTGGAAGGCTCCTTTAGGGCCTTGGATAGAGGTGAGGGAAGAGGTGTGGGCGCAGGTTTTACAGTTCCTGCGGTGGCAGGGGAAAGTGCCAGGATTGGAGGGTGGGTTGTTTGGGGGCGTGGACCTTACCAGGTCGTTGCGGAGGGAACGGTCTTTGCGGAAGGCGGAAAGGGGTGGGGAGGGAAATATATCCCTGGTGGCGTGGTCTGTTTGGAGGTGGCGGAAATGTCGGCGGATGATTTGGTTTATGCGAAGGTTGGTAGGGTGGAAGGTGAGCACCAGGGGCGTTCTGTCCTTGTTACCGTTGGAGGGGTGGGGTCTGAGGGTGGAGGTGCGGGATGTGGACGAGATGTGTTGGAGGGCATCTTTAACCACGTGGGAAGGGAAATTGCGGTCTCTAAAGGAGGCCATCTGGTGTGTTCTGTGGTGGAACTGGTCCTCCTGGGAGCAGATCCGGCGGAGGTGGAGGAGTTGGGAATACGCGATGGCATTTTTGCAAGAGGTAGGGTGGGAAGAGGTGTAATCCAGGTGGCTGTGGGAGTCGGTGGGCTAGTAAAAAATGTCAGTGTCAAGTCGGTCGTCATTAATGGAGATGGAGAGGTCCAGGAAGGGGAGGGAGGTGTCAGAGATGGTCCTGGTAAATTTAAGGTCAGGGTGGAGTGTGTTGGTGAAGTTGATGAATTGCTCAACCTCCTCGCTGTCATCCTGCCTTCCCAATGTGCACACTGGGTCAGTAACTCCAACCAAAAGCAGCAAGCAAGCAGTGAAGGTTGAAGACTGAGAACATTTACATTGTGTTCATGGTATAGAATCAGCAGCTGATCCTCACTGGGGCTGTTCTCAATCACTCTGAGATAGAGGGGCAGAGTGATAATTGCCTCCTGCTTGTCTCCAGGACACAGTAGTACCAAGTGGCAGATTGCTTGGTGTACACACTTCAACAATGTACACTTTGATCAGCCTGGTATAGGTATGAGGGGCTGAAACATCCGAGTGGTCCTGTAAGCTGCTTTAGTTTTGGTTCTGTAATGATTGGGTTGAATCTGTGTGCGGTAAGCAGGAGGTCCTTTCCCAAATGGAATTGTGAACAGCTCCATGTCATCCCTCACCCTATTCCTGCTCACACATGGAATTACACTTAGCATTGCTGTTGAGATTAAAAAGCTTTGCCAGCTTGCCTTACCTGTCGGAATTCAGGCGTGAAGGGACCAAGGTATGCCACCACACTGGCACTTAATAAAACATCGCCGATGATGTTCTGGTATGTTGCCTCCAGGTGCTCTGATATACTTGTCCATCGCTCTCTCTCTCCTCCAAGGCCATTGATTAGCTTCTCAGCTCGTTCCAGTTTCAGCCTGAAATCAGACAGGAGCTCATGAGCAGAGACAGAGGGCAACATGCTGCAAACCCACAAGATAACCCAGAGGCAATCGTGAGACACTGAACCACAGCCCATTCTGACAGCACTGCTCCCTCTCACCCTCACCCAGCCATCACCCCACAGCACAGATTTGGATTCTTCCATCCTTTCCTGAACGAGTTTGGTATGAGTTTCCATCCATTGAGTCATTGTGACAGTGGATGGGCGGAGATTCCAGATTTTGGGACTAAATATGTGAAGACGGTTATTTGTCATATACAGTATTATTCCTCGTGCCAGAGACTGTGAGACCACAGTGTAAAAACAGAACAAATCTCTGGCTTTAACAAAAAGGCAGAGTGTAGTGTGTTCGAGACTCATTTCCAGCAGTTCCAGTGCAAGGACACCAGAGCTCCAGTTTATAATTCTCAATCACTATCAAACGATTCACTTTCCAGACACCATGTGATTATGGACAGCTGAATATGCATTTATATAGCACCATTCAAAAACACAGGATGTCCCAAACTGCTTTACAGTCAACAATGCAACGTAGGAAATGCAAAATCCAATTTGTACACAGTAATTTCTCACAAAGAACACAGTGTCAGCATGATGGGAGCAATGGTTAAATGTTCATATCCATAATGGCATCTTTTGACAATGTGGCACTCCCTCACCCTCACAGTGAGGTGTTAGCTGAGATTCTTGGTCCATGTGACCCTCTGATGTAGAGGGAGTGCTTTCCTCTCAGTGACAGCTAAGACCATCTGCATATAAAGGCCATTTACTGCAGTTTACAATATTTCGTGTTTCCAAATGTCAGGATAATTGTGACAGAGCGCAATCCAACCTGGTGATTAGTAACTAAATAAAATAAACAAAGAGAAGTTGATCAAGCCTTTTGAGATCATGCACACAACCAAACACGCACACACACAGACACTCTCACACATGCACAGACACACATACACACAGATGCTCTCACACAGACACACACACATAGATACATACACATAGATCCTCACACTCACACAAACACTCTCACACAGACACTCTCACACAAACACACACACACACATATATACACACACATAAACACACATATAGACTCTCTCTCACACACACAGGCACTCTCACACAGACACACACACACACACAGATGCTCTCACACAGACACACACATACATAGACCCTCACACACACAGACACTCTCACACAGACATACACACACAGACACACACACACAGTGCTATAAAGCAGTATACTGAGTGATGTTTAGGGCTTCAGGAGACATACTCCGTCAGTTTGATGCTCTCTTCCAGTTGCTTCTTTTCAGCAAGTTTTTGCGAGAGTTGGTTCTGAAGTAGTTCTAGTTTACTCTTAATCTCAGTCAGCTCCGACCTCTTTTTATTCAATTTCTCCATTTGGATTTTCAGCTCTGCCTCTGCTTCCTCCAGCTTCCTCCGCTTAGGGGCAACAATCTGAAAGAGGCAAAAGTGCCCATATTAGACTCCAGATGCCCCCAGACCAACACTCAAATTCCCCACCTAATAACCATGACCCAACACACCCCCCCAACACACCCATCCCACTACCATCACCCCCAAGACCCTCTCTCCCACCAAAGAATCCCACTATCATTCCCAACACCTATCCACATAACTGTTATTACCCAATCTTCAACACTGACCTCCCAACACCCTACATCCCCTCAACCAACACTCTCTTTCTCACCAACCAATTCCATTATCATTATTCCAATAATCCTTCTCCCAACACCCCCGCCCTTATCACCACCATTACCCAATACCCACCTCCCAACATTTCCAACCCTATCACTATCACCCATGTCCACTTCCCAATACAGCCACCCCTATTACCATCATTATCCAACACCCACCTCCCAACACCCCCACCCCTATTACCATCATTATCCAACACCCACCTCCCAACACCCCCACCCCTATTACCATCATTACCCAACATCCACCTCCCAACACCCCCACCCCTATTACCATCATTATCCAACACCCACCTCCCAACACCCCCACCCCTATTACCATCATTACCCAACACCCACCTCCCAACACCCCCACCCCTATCACCATCATTACCCAACACCCCCACCCCTATCACCATCATTACCCAACACTCATCTCCCAACACCCCCACCCCTATTACCATCATTACCCAACACCCACCTCCCAACACCCCCACCTCTATCACCATCATTAACCAACACTCACCTCCCAACACCCCCACCCCTATCACCATCATTACCCAACACTCACCTCCCAACACCCCCACCTCTGTCACCATCATTACCCAACACTCACCTCCCAACACCCCCACCTCTGTCACCATTATTACCCAACACTCACCTCCCAACACCCCCACCTCTATCACCGTCATTACCCAACACTCACCTCCCAACACCCCCACCTCTGTCACCATCATTACCCAACACTCACCTCCCAACACCCCCACCTCTGTCACCATTATTACCCAACACTCACCTCCCAACACCCCCACCTCTATCACCGTCATTATCCAACACTTACCTCCCAACACCCCCACCCCTATCACCATCATTACCCAACACTCACCTCCCAACACCCCCACCTCTATCACCGTCATTATCCAACACTTACCTCCCAACACCCCCACCCCTATCACCATCATTACCTAACAACCACCTCCCAACATCCCCACCTCTGTCAGCATCATTACCTAACACTTACCTCCCAACACCCCCACCCCTATCACCATCATTACCCAACACTCACCTCCCAACACCCCCACCCCTATCACCATCATTACCTAACAACCACCTCCCAACACCCCCACCCCTATCACCATCATTACCCAACACTCACCTCCCAACACCCCCACCCCTATCACCATCATTACCTAACAACCACCTCCCAACATCCCCACCCCTATCACCATCATTACCCAACACTCACCTCCCAACACCCCCACCCCTATTACCACCATTACCCAACACCCACCTCCTAACATCCCCAATCTTATCATCATCATTATCCAACACTCACCTCCCAATATCCAACATCCCTACCACCACCACCATTCCTGATGAAAGGGTTATGCCTGAAATGTTGATTCTCCTGCTCCTCAGATGCTTTTCCAGCACCACACTCCAGCATCTGCAGTCCTCACTTTCTCCTACCACCACCAACACTCAACACTATTTCCCAACACTCTTCTCATAATCAACACCCATTTCCCACACACTCACCATCCTGACCACCATCACCTAAAAGGACACTCTCTCCAATTATCCCAATCCCACTCTCAACACCTAACACCCCTTCTCCCAAAACTCCTTTTCCATTCACCTAGAATCCCTCCTTCCAAGCCCCACCCTCCCATTACCCAACACCCCTTCTCCCACAGCCAAACACTCTGTATTGGTTGGAATGAGGTCAGCCAGCTAGACCTCTTAGAATAAGAGTTCACTGGTTAGTGCTGTTAATCTGGTCCAATCAGGGAGCCCTGGCTGACATATAAAAAAGGTGAGTGT
Organism: Chiloscyllium punctatum; assembly: GCF_047496795.1. Lineage (NCBI taxonomy): Eukaryota > Metazoa > Chordata > Chondrichthyes > Orectolobiformes > Hemiscylliidae > Chiloscyllium > Chiloscyllium punctatum. Next base: position 20,304,613 of record NC_092782.1, on the reverse strand, counting down.
CAAAGATACTGACGCTCTGCTATGTGATTCTGAATGAGGCAGTACTTAAGTCAAGAACTGTTTATGTATTAATAAAGGAAGCCATGGTGACGGGATATTGGCCTCTGTGGAGGTATGTCACATCCCTTCTCCTAAACACCCTCTCCTCCATTACCTAATATGCCTTTTCCATATCTAACATCTCTACTTCCAGAAACCCTACCAGCAGACACCCACTCTTATCATAGATGCCAGGCCTGGTCTAGAACTGAGTTGTAAAGTGTGGCCCTGAAAAAGCACAGCAGGTCAGGCAATATCCAAGGAGCAGGAGGGTCAATCTTTCGGACATAAGCCCTTCATCAGGAATCTCCAGCATCTGTAGTCCTCACTTTCTCCTCGTCTAGAACTGGCACAGTTGCTGTTATGTGACTATGTGTGTCATTCTAGCAATGAGGGAGCCATGGGCACAGCCACAATGCAGTGATATAGAATTCTCTTAGCTTGGTACAACTCTGCAGAGTGAGTAAAGCCAAGTGCAGGGTGATTTCAAGACAGGTGACACCTCTATGTGCTGTCTCCATTTTTCTACTGAGATGGGAACCATCATCATAACTATTGTGGAACTGCTGCTGATCATTCTGCCTGTCAGTGTTGAATAAGGTTCTGAAGAGGTTTATTTTCACGTTGTATTGATTCCTTTCATTGTACTAATATTACACACATTTTGAGTGGAGATCTTGGTTCTACTCTTGCTTTCGGACAAAACAGATGGGTCTGTACTAGCTCCATAAGGTCCTAGCAATTATGCCTGACTAAATGTAATTGTACTTATTGCTATCATCCAATTTACCTTCTGGTTAACCAGAACAGCGTCTTTTCTGTAGATGCTCTACTACAGTGATTCTATTAATCACTAGATAGCCCTCTGTCAAAGCAAAGATAAAAAAGAATTGGGGCAGTGAACTCCCTTATCCAGTTCCACAGACTGGTAAACGTGGCAATGTGCCAGCAATGATTTTCTGGGAAAATATCACAGTGAATGCTGTGATTGATGACAAGGTGCACGGACGCTTTATTGTTTTAAAATATATTTGAGACTGTAAGATTGTCTTCGGTGTGAGCTGTGTCCAATATGGGTACAGATGTACCAATGCAGCAGTATGTGTGATGGCAGAATGGGTAAATTATGTGCACTTTTACACACAGTGATGGTAGACAACCTGCAAATGTTACACCTTCTGTCACTTTACCGATTGCTGGAACACAACATGAAATGAACTGGCTTTAACCTCGTATAAAGTTTACCTTTGCGACTTTATCATAGACTTCAATGGCTCGGACCCAGCTGCAGAGGCCCTCACAGGCTGAGGAAACATTCCTGATGACACATGGTTGAAATTCAGGATTGCTGATAAAATCTCTTCGAATGTGGGCTATCACTTTCACAGGGATATTGTCTTTATCGAAATCCTGTGGAGAGGACAACACAATGTTGACTGACAGAAGCAGAACTGGCAGTGGAAGCAAAATCTTTGTGCAGAGTCTGTTCAGTTTAGAAACTGAATGAGACTCAGATTGATAGGACATTCCCTGATGAAATGAACAGAGAGAATGTACTCTCAGGTTGGACCCACACCCAAACACATCTTCACCACCTCCCTGAACATGTTCGGCTTCAAAGAATCATTAATTGAACCTCAGGGAATAGTTATTAACAAATGGGAAGATTATTGAATGCAGCCTGCCCTCCTGCATGGAAGCTAACCCCTATAAAAGAGCTCTTTTTTAAGTTTATCAAGTCAAATATTTATTCACAAAATATATTTCTTCATTTCAAACACACTTCATGCAGTATAGTTCACTGTAGTACTGATGAAATTCGACTTGAATTGTGGTTCATTGAAGTTATCCCTCACCTTTCTAAGTAATCCATTTACCTTGAGTCTCTACACTATCACAGCTCCTATGCTATTCAAGTTTCTTGGGGTTGTTAACAGCAACACAATGGCACAAGGCAATGAAGTAATGAAATACTCTCAACACAGTGGTGAGGATCGTCAGTCTGTGATGATTCTCCTGGGAGAGAGCCTTCATATTTCATTGCACACTCCAAACCCTGACTTGACGCTATGTTTCTCTCAGCTGCACTGTGATGCTATGTGATGGCGTAGTAGATAATTGAAGAGCCCAGTGTTATGAGGGATGCTGCTTGTGATTGTTCTTAGAGTTAGCACCTATGGTGTACCCTTCAGAAGGATTTCCAACTGTTATCCTCAGAGAATCACAGTCCATCCTTTGTGCTCAAACACTCCAAATGAACAGTGCAATTGGTGACATTCTTCTGACTTTTCCCCACCTTCCCCCTACACATTCTTCCTTTTCAGGTTAACATTCTGCAATTGAAACTGTCTCTCTTCTTCAAGGAAAACAGTCCCAACTTCTCTAATCTATCTTCATCTTTGAAGTTCCACATCCCTGAAACCATTCTTGGTAATATTTCTCCAATGAATTCATCTTCCCCCTAAAGTACAGTGTCCAAAATTGGATGCAGTACTCCAGCTGAGGACAACCTAGTGCCATTTACAAGTTCAACATAACCTCATTGCTCTTGTAACCAAAAGTGAAAATGCGGGAAAATCTCAGCAGGTCTGGCAGCATCTGTCAGGAGAGAAAAGAGCTGACGTTTCGAGTCTAACTGACCCTTTGTCAAAGCTAAAAAAAAGGGAGATATAGGGAGGTATTTATTTATACTGGGCGGAGAGAAGGTGAGTCATGGCTCCAGAAGCAAAGGTAGCAATAAAGAGGTGATAACAACAGTGCATAGAGAGATTATAGGGAGATTATGAGTTGTGAATGACCAAGGCTGAAGCCAGTGCTGTGTGACAAAATATGTGAGGGATGGGGGGGATGGGTGAAGCAGAGACAAAATGGAAAACAGGGGAGAAGGGTAGCAAAGGGGGAAGAGGAGAGGAAAAAAGTGATGAGAGAATGGGGAGTGAGAGAAAGACAATCAAGAAATAAAAAGTACAGAACAGTAAAAAAAAGAATAAAATAAATGAAGTAAAATTACGGAGCAGAATGAAAACAGAGGGGTCGAGATGGGATAATCATCTGAAGTTGTTGAATTCAATGTTGAGACCGGCAGGCTGTAACATGCCTAGTTGGAAGATGAGATGCTGTTCCTCCAGTTTGCGTTGAGCTTCACTAGAACATTGCAGCAGGCAGAGGACAGACATGTGGGCATGGGAGCAGGATTGTGTTGAAGTGGCAAGCCACGGGAAGGTCCGGGACCTGATTGCGTACAGACCGAAGGTGCTCAGCAAAGTGATCACCCAGTCGGTGTTTTGTCTCTCTGTTATAGAGGAGACCACATTGGGAGCAACGAATGAAATAGACCAAATTGAAAGAGATACAAGTGAAACGCTGCTTAATCTGAAATGAATGTTTGGGGCCTTGGATGATGAGCCTGGAAGAGGTAAAGGGGCAGGTGTTGTACTTTCTGCGATTGCATGGGAAGGTGTCGTGTGTGATGGGAGATGGGAGAGCTATTAGGTGTGATGGGAAGGTGTCGGGTGTGAGGGAGAGGTGCCGGGTGTGATGGGAAGGTGCCTGGTGTGATGGGAAGGTGCCATGTGTGAGGGAGAGGTGCTGGGTGTGATGGGAAGGTGCCTGGTGTGATGGAAGGTGCCGTGTGTGAGGGAGAGGTGCCGGGTGTGATGGGAAGGTGCCTGGTGTGATGGGAGAGGTGCCGGGTGTGATGGGAAGGTGCTGGGTGTGAGGGAGAGGTGCCGGGTGTGATGGGAAGGTGCCTGGTATGATGGGAAGGTGCCATGTGTGAGGGAGAGATGCCGGGTGTGATGGGAAGGTGCTGGGTGTGAGGGAGAGGTGCCGGGTGTGAGGGAGAGGTGCCGGGTGTGATGGGAAGGTGCCGTGTGTGAGGGAGAGATGCCGGGTGTGATGGGAAGGTGCTGGGTGTGAGGGAGAGGTGCCGGGTGTGATGGGAAGGTGCCATGTGTGAGGGAGAGGTGCCGGGTGTGATGGGAAGGTGCTGGGTGTGAGGGAGAGGTGCCGGGTGTGATGGGAAGGTGCCTGGTGTGATGGGAAGGTGCCATGTGTGAGGGAGAGGTGCCGGGTGTGATGGGAAGTTGCCGGGTGTGATGGAAGGTGCCGTGTGTGAGGGAGAGGTGCCGGGTGTGATGGGAAGGTGCCTGGTGTGATGGGAGAGGTGCCGGGTGTGATGGGAAGGTGCCGTGTGTGAGGGAGAGGTGCCGGGTGTGATGGGAGAGGTGCCGGGTGTGATGGGAAGGTGCCGTGTGTGATGGGAAGGTGCTGTGTGTGATGGGAGAGGTGTTAGATGTGATGGACTAGGTTGTTCATTGGTCTTATACTCTATGCCCTTTAATGAAGTCAAAAAATGCCGTATGCTTTAGTTAACTGGTTTCTTAACTGTGAATTTCTGTGAATTTCAAAGCACTGTGCAGCTAGGTCTCTCCACTCTTGCACTCCCTTTAGAGTTTGAACCTTTACTTAAATTGTCTCTCCATGTTCTTCCCATCAACTCAGTATTAACTCAGAATTCCTCACATTAAGCTTCATCCACTGTACCAACCTATGCTCTCTCAAAGTTGTGCACAACCTCTGTAACACCTGCTAAGTTGAATTTGTAGCAGACTTTACCTTCAGTGATTCCAGGAATTTCATATCGCTCAGCATCTTCTTTGCAGAGGGCCAGTAATCATCCATAATTTTCCCATTAGCATCCACTTTTTTCTCAGGTTTAATTCCCTCAAGAAAGATAGAAGTTGGACATTAGATTATTTACTGCTACTTAGAAACAGATTTGTTTCTGCTGTTCTACATTTATTAAATTGATTTGCACCATTTCATCTGGTAGAGTTTTAGAAGCCCATTAAAAGAGCCCTAAATTTGGGCAGCACGATGGCACAGTGGTTAGCACTGCTACCTCACAGTGCCAGAAAACTAGGTTCAGTTCCTGCCTCAGGCAACTGTCTGTGTGGAGTTTGCACATTGTCTGTGTGGGTTTCCTCTGGGTGCTCCGGTTTCCTCCCACAGTCCAAAGATGTGCAGGTCAGGTGAATTGGCCATGCTAAATTACCCACAGTGTTAGGTGAAGGGGTAAATGTAGGGGAATGGGTCTGGGTGGGATGCTCTTCGGAGGGTCGGTGTGGACTTGTTGGGCCGAAGGGCCTGTTTCCACACTGTAAGTAATCTAAAAAAAAATGTTGTGAAGAAAATGAAACAGTTGCTGAAGGGTCTGGCTTGTTTTGAATAAAGGGTTTTTACACCTTTGAATTGTTAGATACTGTATTGTAATGCTTTAGTGCAGTGATTCCTCAAAGGGACCTGTCTAATTTCAGCAAGCTGGACCTTACATTGACCACCCTTGTGTACTTTTTCATATGCATTGCACACTTTCCCAATGGAGGAAAAGACATACTGCAGTGATAATGTATCAAAATGCTCTGTCAGTCTTTGTTGCCATTTTTATCTGTTGTTACTTAAACAGCTGGGATGGATATAAGTGTGGTTTTAACACATGAGAATATCTGACAATCTGAAAATACCTTCTGCTGCTTCTTTACATTGATTGCCAGAAACTTTTTTCTGAAATGAACACTTCTTTTCTGTTGATTATTTAGACAGCTGTAGTCATTATCAATGTTTGGCTGAGTTTTCAGGGCTAATGGACTTCATAACAGTAGCTGTTATATTCATTTGACATTGAAAGACAGCCTTCAAGAAGTTGAAGTAACAGCTTATCCCTTTGATGTGATTACTAGTTTGCTGACATAATCTAATATGGTTACACGTAATGCAAAGTATTTTACAGATGGCTGAATTCATTTTTTCTTAGAATTAATAAATGGGGGCTTTCATTAGATGCTGAGATTTACTTTTCCCCCCAAGGTTAGTAAAAATATTTTCCATCAATGTTATATCGCAGCTGAGGACTGTACTGCTCACAATCTGCATTGTGAACCCGACCCAGTGTGAAAAGGTGAAAGTGGTGTGTGCGGCCATTCATGAGTTGGGCATGTGGCTTGCAGACTACAAAAATGTGCTGGTCCAGTTTTGCAGAGGCCAGCGAGAGAGGTTCAGCCTTCAGTGTTCAGGAGATTGTGTCTTAGGATAAGGACAAGAAGCAATTTATATAAAAGCTGCACCTTTGGCAGAATGCTGGTCAATCAAAGGTGCTGTGGAAGGAGGCTTGGTGTGTCACTGAAGTGTATCTAGTAGATAGTACACACTGGTGCTACTAAATCTCAGTGGCGGAGGGAATGGATGTTTCGGATGTGGTGCCAGTAAACGGGACTGCTTTGTCATGGACGGTGTCAAGCTACTTGAGTGTTATTGAAATTGCAGTCAAATATACAAGTGGGTAGTATTCCATCACACTCCTAGCTTGTTCCTTGTAGATGGTGGACAACTTTGGGGAGTCAGGATTCCTATCCTCTTATCTACTCTTGCAACTCCTTTATTTATATAACAAGTGCAGTTCAATTTTTGGTCAATGGTAATCACCAGGATGTTGATACTGGGGAGTCAGTAATGCCATTGAATGTGAAATTGAAATATTAGGCACTCTTGTTTAAAATGGACATTAATGCCACACAAGGGTCAGGCAATGCCACTTGGCACTTTTCAATCCAAGTCTGAACATTGACCCATTTTTGTTGCATTTGGACTGCTTCAGTATCTGAGGAGTCGCAACTGGTGCTGAACATTTTGCCAGCATTGGCAAACATCCCTACTTCTAACCTTATGATGGAGGGAAGGTCATTGATGAAGCAGCTGAAGATGATTGGGCCGAGAACACTACCCTGAGGAACTCCTGCAAAGATGGGGTGGCATTGCTAATTAGAAATGGTATAACGGCTGCAGAAAGGAAGTTTGAGGGGGATCTGCCTCTGGAGGTAGTATGGGCTGAAGTCAGAAATAGGAAAGGTGCAGTCACCTTGTTGGGTGTTTATTATAGGCCCCCCAATAGCAGCAGAGATGTGGAGAAACAGATTGGGAAACAGATTTTGGAAAGGTGCAGAAGCCACAGGGTCGTAGTCATGGGCGACTTCAACTTCCCAAATATTGATTGGAAGCTCTTTAGATCAAGTAGATTGGATGGGGCGGTGTTTGTGCAGTGTGTCCAGAAAGCTTTTCTAACGCAGTATGTAGATTGTCCAACCAGAGGGGAGGCCATATTGGATTTGGTACTCGGTAATGAACCGGGACAAGTGGTGGGCTTGTTAGTGGGTGAACATTTTGGTGATGGCGACCACAATTCTGTGACTTTCACCTTGGTTATGGAGAGAGATAGGTGCGCACAACAAGGAAGTTTTTACAATTGGGGGAAGGGAAATTACGATGCTGTAAGACAGGATTTGAGGAGCATACGTTGGGAGCATAGGCTGTCAGGGAAGGATGTGGTGGAAATGTGGGACTTTTTCAAGAAGCAGATACGACGTGTCCTTGATATGTATGTACCGATCAGGCAGGAAAGAAATGGTCGTGTGAGGGAGCCTTGGTTGACGAGGGAGGTTGAATGTCTAGTAAAGAGGAAGAAGGAGGCTTACATAAGGTTGAGGAAACAAGGTTCAGACAGAGCAGTGGAGGGATACAGGATAGCCAGAAGGGACCTGAAGAAAGGGATTAGGAGAGCTAAGAGAGGGCATGAAAAATCCTTGGCGGATAGGATCAAGGATAACCCTAAGGCATTCTATGCGTATGTGAGAAACCTGAGAATGACGAGAACGAGGGTAGGTCCGATCAAGGACAGTGGTGGGAGACTGTGTATTGAGTCGGAAGAGATAGGAGAGGTCTTGAACAAGTACTTCTCTTCAGTATTTACGAACGAGAGGGACCGTATTGTTGAAGAGGAGAGTGTGAAACGGACTAAGCTAGAAGAGATACCTGTTAGGAAGGAAGATGTGTTGGACATTTTGAACAACTTGAGGATAGACAAGTCCCCCGGGCCTGACGGGATATATCCTAGGATTATGTGGGAAGCAAGAGAGGAAATTGCAGTACCGTTGGCAATGATCTTCTCGTCTTCACTGGCAACTGGGGTGGTACCAGGGGACTGGAGAGTAGCGAATGTTGTGCCCCTGTTCAAAAAAGGGAATAGGGATAACCCCGGGAATTACAGGCCAGTTAGTCTTACTTCTGTGGTAGGCAAAGTAATGGAAAGGGTACTGAGGGATAGGATTTACGAGTATCTGGAAAGACACTGCTTGATTAGGGACAGCCAGCACGGATTTGTGAAGGGTAGGTCTTGCCTTACAAGTCTTATTGAATTCTTTGAGGAGGTGACCAAGCATGTGGATGAGGGTAGAGCAGTGGATGTAGTGTACATGGATTTTAGTAAGGCGTTTGATAAGGTTCCCCATGGTAGGCTTATGCGGAAAGTCAGGAGGCATAGGATAGAGGGAAATTTGGCCAATTGGATAGAAAACTGGCTAACCGGTCGAAGTCAGAGAGTGGTGGTAGATGGTAAATATTCAGCATGGAGTCCAGTTACAAGTGGAGTTCCGCAGGGATCAGTTCTGGGTCCTCTGCTGTTTGTAATTTTTATTAATGACTTAGAGGAGGGAGTCGAAGGATGGGTCAGTAAATTTGCAGATGATACAAAGATAGGTGGAGTTGTGGACAGTGAGGAGGGCTGTTGTCGGCTGCAGAGGGACTTAGATATGATGCAGAGCTGGGCTGAGGAGTGGCAGATGGAGTTCAACCCTGCCAAGTGTGAGGTTGTCCATTTTGGAAGAACAAATAAGAATGCGGAATACAGGGTTAATGGTAGGGTTCTTGGTCAGGTGGAGGAACAGAGGGATCGTGGGGTCTATGTACATAGATATTTGAAGGTTGCCACTCAGGTGGATAGAGTTTGTAAGAAGGCCTATGGAGTATTATCGTTCATTAGCAGAGGGATTGAATTCAAGAGTCGTGAGGTGATGTTGCAGCTGTACAGGACTTTGGTTAGGCCACATTTGGAGTACTGTGTGCAGTTCTGGTCGCCTCACTTTAGGAAAGATGTGGAAGCTTTGGAGAGGGTGCAGAGAAGATTTACCAGGATGTTGCCTGGAATGGAGAGTAGGTCGTACGAGGATAGGTTGAGAGTTCTCGGCCTTTTCTCGTTGGAACGGCGAAGGATGAGGGGTGACTTGATAGAGGTTTATAAGATGATCAGAGGAATAGATAGAGTAGACAGTCAGAAACTTTTTCCCCGGGTACAACAGAGTGTTACAAGGGGACATAAATTTAAGGTGAAGGGTGGAAGGTATAGGGGAGATGTCAGGGGTGGGTTCTTTACCCAGAGAGTGGTGGGGGCATGGAATGCACTGCCCGAGGGAGTGGTAGAGTCAGATTCATTGGCGACCTTTAAGCGGCATTTGGATAGGTACATGGATGGGTGCTTGATCTAGGATAGAAGTGCGGCACAACATCGTGGGCCGAAGGGCCTGTTCTGTGCTGTATTGTTCTATGTTCTATGTTCTATGTCCTGGAGCTGAGATGATTGACATCCAACATCCACATTCCTTTGTGCCAACTACGACTCCAACCAGTGTAGAATTTGCCCCCTAATTCCAGTTTTGCTAGGGCTCTTTGATGCCACACCTCATCAAATGTGGCCTTAATGTCAAGGATGTCACGCTAACTTCACCTCTGGAATTCACTTGTGGAACTTAGCATGATGTAAAGTTGTCAGTATAACTATTCTGTAACATGATCGGTTCATATGTTCCTCAACATGAACACAGATACCATGCCAGGTGTATTATGGGAGCGTGCAATTTGTGAAAATGCCATACGCACTTTTTTCAGTGAACATTAGACTTTTTACTTTCTGGGATACCTTCAAGATACAAATGGCAGTGAGTGTGAGCCGCACCCCTGCTGGAGGGTTCTGCATGGTCTTCAGTAGAGTGATATCGCTGGCCTTCAGTGTGTCGAGAGCTGTGATAGCATCGTTGAGAGCTGGCATAGCCACACTCAGCTTCTGCTCACACTCAACCTACAGGAGAGTCACACAGTTACCCTCTGGCTGGAGGACATAAGGTACAATCAAACACAATTATATCAAAGTATGTCATTCCTTTTATGTCAAGCAATGCCTCAGTGATACAGTCAAATGGGATGATTTTTACTCTAAATTAGAGACAAATGCTTTCCATTTCAGCCATTATTAGTCAAGGCATAGAGCTTAAGAGCAGGGAGGTTATGCTGGAAAACTATAAAATGTTGGTTAATTTCAGCTCAAGCATTGTGTGCAGTTTTGGAATCCACATTATAGGAGGGATGTGATAGCATTGGAGAGAGTGCAGAGAAGATCTACCTGGATGTTACCTGGGCTGGAGAGTTTTAGCTATGAAGAGAAATTGGACAGACTGGGGTTATTTTTGTTACTGTAGAGGAGACTGAAGGGTGATATGATTGAGCTGTATAAAATTCTGAGGAGCAGGAAGAAACCTTTTGCCAAGATGGAAGGATCAATGACCAAAGGGCATGGATTTGGAGGAGCTGTGAGGAAAGACTTTTTTACCCAGAAGGTGGTGGCAATCTGGAACTTTGCCTGTAACCGTGGCAAAGGCAGAAACCCTCATAACATTTAAGAAGTATTTCGATATGCACTTGCAATACCAAGGCATACAGGCCTATGGGCTAAGTGCTGGAAAATGGGATTAGAATAGTTAAGTGATTGTACTTGATTGGTGCAATATTGATGGGCCGAAAGGCCTCTTTCTGCGCTGGTGACCTCACTGATTCTATGACGTCTGCACCTCCGATTGCTCAGGTAATCCGCACTGTAATGCTGCATCGAGGACGCTGTGTGTTGAGGGACACAGCCAGCTCATAGACGGGACCAGGCTACATCTCTGGGCTCTTCACTCACTGCTGCAACACTGACTCACTCTGAGCCTGTCTGGATGCTCACAGCATTCCTGCCACCTCAGCCAGAGATTTCAGGCTCATCTTACTGCCATATTGCTATGCTGTTTAGTGCAGCACCACGTCAAGAGGTTTGTCATTGTTATCAGCAGGTGTCAGTCAAGACAAAAGAGTTATCTGTGGCTTAAATGAGTCTTGGTATGGTAAGTGTAAGGCAAAAACAATGACTGCAGATGCTGGAAACCAGATTCTGGATTAATGGTGCTGGAAGAATACAGCAGTTAAGGCAGCATCCAACGAGCAGTGAAATCGACGTTTCGGGCAAAAGCCCTTCATCAGGAATAAAGGCAGTGAGCCTGAAGCGTGGAGAGATAAGCCAGAGGAGGGTGGGGGTGGGGAGAAAGTAGCATAGCCTCCTGTACCAGTCCAGGGCATGCTCAGAGCAGTACAGACAGGATCCCCTCCTCATAAGGAGTGAGGAGCTGAATGTCAGACAGTTTGCCACCTGTATAAACTCTTTCTGTCCTATTGTGGGCTTCTTTCTTCCGAGAGTGAGAGAGTGAGTCTGGTATTACAGGAGATGAATTTGGTTGAACAGTTATTACTGTTGGTGCAGGTGGAGGTTCTTGGGTGAGTGAAGAGGGAGCACAGAGGACATGAGGGTTAGTGAAGTGGAAGGATGGAGTGGGTGACAATAAGTGAGGGAAGATATTATATGCAGCAATGATAGTGGTTGAGTATGAGCCTTGATGGGAGGTGGGTACAGTACAATAGGGTAGGTTTAGTTGTACTGAGTGTGAAGGTAGATAGAAGGGGAAGATGGTGGCACTTAGAGTATTGGAGTGAAGAAGGACATTGATTGTCTTCCTACAGTGTTGGGCATTCCTCCAGATGGCTGAGACTACTTGAAACACGGGCTGGCATGCCCTGGTTTCATGCCCTCCACCCTTGGTCTTGGGGTAACTGTGCACTGCCCTGTCAGTAAGAGCACAAAGTGGGTGCCGGTTTTTCCATCTGCCATGTCTGGGGCAAATATCAGGAACTGTGTTGGGCATCTCTGGACTGAATGTCTGTCGAGGTACAAAACAGGATTTTAAAGGTGGCATCGGTGCCAGGGATGTCGGTATTTTTGTGTATTGAAGACATCTGCTTATAGAATTATAGAGTCAAAGAGTCCAACAGCATGGAGACATGCCCTTTTGCCCAAACTTTGGCCCAAAATGTCAATCCACTTCTCTCTGCATTGACCTATATCCTTCTAATACTTTCCTATCCATGCATTTGTCCAAATGCCTTTTAAATGTTGGTAATGTACCCCCCTCAACCACTTCCACTGGTAGATCATTCCATATGTGTACCACCATCTGTCCTTCAGATTCCCATTTATTCTTCCCACTCCAACCTTAAACTGATACAATACTCCAAGTGTGGCCTCACCAACAATCTGTACAACTGCAACATAACTTCCCAACTTCTATACTTGGTGCCCTGACTGTTGAAAGCCAGTGTGTCAAAAGCCTTCTTCACTGCCCTTTCTACTGGTGACTCCACCTTCAGAAAACTGTACACCTGAACTCCAAGTCCCTATGTTCCACTACACTCCTTGAGGTCCTACCATACACCATGACAGTCCTACCTTGATTTGAAATTCCAAAATGCAAGACCTCACACTTTTCTATATTAAATTCCATTTTCCATTTCTCGGCCCACTTCCACAGCTGATCAAGAATCTGCTGCAGTTTCTGATAACCTTTCTCACTGTCCACGATACCGCCTATTTCAGTGTCAGCTGCAAACTTACATGCCTTTTACATTGTCATCCAAATCAGTGATATAGATAACAAGCAGCAATGGGCCCAGCATTGACCCTGAGGCACTCGACTAGTCACAGGCCTCCAGTCCGACAAGCACCCTTCCAGTACTATCCTCTGCTTCCTACCATCTAGCCAATTGTGTATCCAATTTGCCAGCTCTCCCCAGATTCCATGCAATCTAACCTTCCAGAGCAGCTGACCATTTAGAATCTTATCAAAAGCCTTACTGAAATTCGTGTAGACTATGTCTACTGCCCTGCCCTTGTCAACCTTCCTGGTCACTTCATTGAAGAACTGTAAAATATTTGTGAGGCATGACCTCCCATGCACAAAGCCATGCTGACTACTCTAATCAAACCCTGTCTTTCCAGATGTATATCTTATCCCTCAAAATCTTCTCAAGTAACTTATCTAACACTGATGTTAGGCTTACTGGTCTGTAGTTCCCAGATTTTTCTTTGCAGCCCTTCTTGAATAAGGGCACAACATTCACTACCCTCCAGTCTTCCAGAACCTCACCCATGGCTAATGATGATGCAAAAACGTCACCCAGGGCCTACATATTTTCTTCTCTAGCCTCTTGCAAAATTCTTGGAAATATCAGGACCAGGAGATTTATCCATCTTCAGACATTCTGATACATCCAACTGTGATATGGACTGTCCCTAAGATATCACTGCTAACGTCCCTAGATTCCAAAATCCTCATGTCTTCCTGCAAGGTAAACACACGGGAGAAATATTCATTGAGGACCCGCCCATCTCCTGCGGGTCCACACTTACTTGATAGATCTTTCTATTTTAAGTAAGGGGAGGTCGTGCCTGACAAACCTGTTAGAATTCTTTGAAGAGGTGACAAGTAGGTTAGACCAGGGAAACCAGTGGATGTGGTCTATCTAGACTTCCAAAAGGCCTTTGATAAGGTGCCATATGGGAGGCTGCTGAGTAAGGTGAGGGCCCATGGTATTCAAGGTGAGCTACTGGCATGGATTGAGGATTGGCTGTCTGACAGAAGGCAGAGAGTTGGGATAAAAGGTTCTTTTTCGGAATGGCAGCCGGTGACAAGCGGTGTCCCACAGGGTTCAGTGTTGGGGCCGCAGCTGTTCACGTTATATATTAATGATCTGGATGAAGGGACTGGGGGCATTCTAGTCAAGTTTGCCGATGATACAAAGATAGGTGGACAGGCAGGTAGTACTGAGGAAGTGGGGAGGCTGCAGAAGGATCTAGACAGTTTGGGAGAGTGGTCCAGGAAATGGCTGATGAAATTTAATGTGAGCAAATGCGAGGTCTTGCACTTTGGAGAAAAGAATACAAGCATGGAATACTTTCTAAATGGTGAGAAAATTCATAAAGCCAAAGTACAAAGGGATCTGGGAGTGCTAGTCGAGGATTCTCTAAAGGTAAACATGCAGGTTGAATCCATGATTAAGAAAGTGAATGCAATGTTGTCATTTATCTCAAGAGGATTAGAATATAAAAGCAGCAATGTACTACTGAGACTTTATAAAGCTCTGGTTAGGCCCCATTTGGAGTACTGTGTCCAGTTTTGGGCCCCACACCTCAGGAGGGACATACTGGCACTGGAGCGTGTCCAGCGGAGATTCACACGGATGATCCCTGGAATGGCAAGTCTAACATACGAGGAACGGCTGAGGATCCTGGGATTGTACTCATTGGAGTTTAGAAGGTTAAGGGGAGATCTAATAGAAACTTACAAGATAATATATGGCTTGGAAAGGGTGGATGCTAAGAAATTGTTTCCTTAGGCGAGGAGACTAGGATCTGTGGGCACAGCCTTAGAATTAGAGGGGATCAATTCAGAACAGAAATGCGGAGACATTTCTTCAGCCAGAGAGTGGTGGGCCTGTGGAATTCATTGCCACAGAGTGCAGTGGAGGCCAAGATGCTAAATGTCTTCAAGGCAGAGATTGATAAATTCTTGATGTCATAAGGAATTAAGGGCTACGGGGAGAATGCGGGTAAGTGGAGTTGAAATGCCCATCAGAGCTGAAAATGTGTTGCTGGAAAAGCGCAGCAGGTCAGGCAGCATCCAAGGAGCAGGAGAATTGACGCTTCGGGCATGAGCCCTCCTGCCCGAAACGTCGATTCTCCTGCTCCTTGGATGCTGCCTGACCTGCTGCACCTTTCCAGCAACACATTTTCAGCTCTGATCTCCAGCATCTGCAGTCCTCACTTTCCTGTTGGAATGCCCATCAGCCATGATTAAATGGCGGAGTGGACTCGATGGGCCGAATGGCCTTACTTCCACTCCTATGTCTTATGGTCTTAAGTCAAATGTAGACAAAGTGTACAATTAACCATATTGAAAACTGGATTAAACAATTAGATTGACGGTGTGAACTACCAATTTATGGAGACTCCTCCTGCCTCTGTCCTAACACCTTGTCCATCTTAAAGCAAAGTCCAGGCGTTTCTGAGCACCAGCATCCCTCTGCTTTGTTTTACTCTACCTAACACTCCTGACAATTCTTTAACAAATAACCTCGCAGCTGTAACCCCAAAGTATTACTTTGAATCTTTACACAGCACCAACACTCTCATCTATACTGCCAATCCTAACACTGTTGTTGGGAATATTAATCCCCATACTGGATTTTGGATCAGTCAGCTGAGAAATAGACATTTCAGATCAAGAGATTTGAGTAGGATCAAGGATCATTGGAAGTGTGGAACAGGCTGGTGCTTGGAGTGGCACCATTCTTCTGGTGCACCTTGTGTCAATATGAGTGATGATCCATATTGTCCAGGTCAGTTATTTATTTTACCTCCTTAAAATGATCCTTGGCAAATTATCAAAATGTTCAGTTTTCAGACCATTCAGTTTTTGACCAGCTACATTTCAGACACTGAACAAATAATATTAGGATTAAACTGTGGTGTAGTTTATCATATTTAAATATCAAAACACAATACAAGTCCAGTGGGGAACTTGGCTACACTTGGTTTCCTGACTTGTACTCCTGTGGTCAGAATGTTGCCGGGGCTGTCAGCTGTGGTGGGGGGTGGGGGGGAGGCGTGTATGTAAGTCAGAGTGGGTTTGACTCTGTCACTAAATCTTTGTCTTTTGGATGAGGCAGCATTCAAATAATTTACCTTAATCGCCCGGGCCTCCTGTGCTGCTTTATTTGCTGTTTCTTCATCAGTTTCCACCACCCTCTTCACAACCTCCACCTCCAGTGTCTCATCAGCAATGACCTTCAGAAGCTCCTCTGTCTCCTGGTTTCGTTCCATTAACAGAGGCTTTAACCCTGTCAGTTCCTGTTGCATTATCGCAATCTGATTGAGTACAACAAAAAAGGATCAGCACAATATATGTGTATGTGCGTGTGGGTGTCTATAGTTGTATATGTAGGGGTGTGTGTGTGTGTGTCTGGAAAACTAGAGATAAATATAAATAAATGGCAAAATAAGGGTTACTGAGGGCAAATAAGAGCAAGAAAATGAGGAAAAGATTTAGCAAAGAGAGCACTGGTCCTACAGATAATGAGTCTGGTGAATTAATATTGAAATAGGGAAATGACAGATGAACTGAGCTGCGATTTTGCAAGAGTCTTCACTACACAGGATACAAGTAACATCCCAGAAGCAGAAAATCAGGATAAATCAGGAAGTGGAAGTGAGGAAGGAACTCAGGAAAATTACAATCACTGGAGGAGTGGTACTGAATAAATTGTCAGAGCTACATGCTGACAAGAGCCCAGCTCTTGAGGTACTTTGTAAACGAAAGGCGAATGAGATAGCTGATGCATTGATTTCAGTTTCCTAAATAAATTCCCCTGATTTGGAAGCTCCCACTAGATTGGTAGCTAGCAAATGTAACTTTTTTATTAAGAACGGAGACAGAAAGCAAGGAACGTCAGGCCAGTTAGCTCAACCTCTGTCATAGGGGAAAATGTCAGAAGCTATGTTATAAAAGGACACTTGAGTAAGTTCAAAGTGATCAGGTAGAGTCAACATGGTTTTCTCAAAGGGAAATTGTGTTGAACTAATTTATTGGAGTTCTCTAAAGAAATAATTTGTGCTGGAGATAAAGGAAAATCTTAGATTTTCAGAATGCATTTGATAAGGTGCCACAGCAAGGTTACTGTGGAAACATTGACATGGCCAGAAGATTAGATGGCTAACAGAAAGCAGACAGTAGGAATAAATAAAATGTATTGAGTGGTGTGCCACAGGGCTCAGTGTTGGGACCTTGACTTTTTGCAATTTATATAAATGATTTAGATAAAGGGACCAAAGGTGTGGCAGCTAAATTTGCTGTAATATTTATCTGTAATTTGTTTATCTGACTGTAATGATTATCCTTTTAACTTTATTTATTTTCTAACTTATACTATGAATCACTGTAAGGTAATATAACTTTATTTTTCTTTATGTCTCCATTTTGTATTAAAGTTTGCACATAGGTAACTAAGATGATGCCATAAGGGGTGACATTGTAAACTTTTCACTGTACTCCTGTACTTGAGTCCATGTGACAATGAACCCAATTCTAATTTAAATTTTTTTTTTAACTTAGTGCTTTCAAATTTATAAACAATCACTAGATTAGATTCCCTACAGTGTGGAATAGGCCCTTCAGCCCAACAAGTCCACACTGACCCTCTGAAGCATAGTCTACCCAGACCCATTTCCCTCTGAACTAATCCACCTAACACTATGGGCAATCTAGCTTGGCCAATTCACCTGACCTGCACATCTTTGGACTGTGGGAGGAAACCAGAGCACCCGGAGGAAACCCACGCAGACACAGGGAGAACGTGCAAACTCCACACAGACAGTTGCCTGAGGATAGAAGCAAATCTGTGTCCCTGGCTCTGTGAGGCAGCAGTGGTAACCACTGAGCCACCCTGTTGACATAAAGATAGATAGGAGAGAGGGCTGTGAAGAGGACATAAGGAGGTTACAAGAAAAAAATATTGACAGGTTAAGTAACTGAGCAAAGTTGCAGCAAATCAGGTTTAATGTGGTAAAGTGTGAAATTGTCAATTTTGGAAGGAATAATACAAAATAGGCAAATTATCTAAACAACAAAAGGTTGCAGAGCTGTGAGATAGAGAGAGTTCTGGGTAACCTAGTTCATGAATCACGGAAGGTTAGTGTGAGGCTACAGGAAGTAATAAGGAAACCTAACAGAATATTATGGTTCAGTGTGAGGGCAATTGAATGCAAGGGTGGGCAAGTTACGTTTCAGTTATACAGGTTATTGGTGAGATTACATTTGGAGTACTATATACAGAACCGATCACCATATTTATAGGTGTAAATATATTGGAGGCTGTTCAGAAAAGGTTTGGCAAACCTGGAATGTGTGGGTTGTCTTGTGAAGAAAGTTTGAACAGACTAGGTTTGTATTCATTGGAGTTTAGAAGACAAGTATTGAAAATACCAGATCCCGAGGAGTAGATGTGGAGAAGATGTATCCTTTTGAGGAATAATCTAGAACTTGGGGATTATTCAATTAAAAGTCACAAGACAATTTTTCTTTCTCTCAGAGGGTATTGTGACTTTGGTGTTTGTTTCTGAAAAGGTGAAGAAAGAAGAATCCTTGAACATTTTTAAGGCAGGGGTGGAGAGATATTGGTTAATCATGAGAGTGAAAGTTTATAGGAACATATGAGAATCTGGATTTGAGTTTACAATCAGATCAGGCACGATCTTATTGAATTGTGAAGCAATCTCAAGGGGCTGAATGGCCTTCATTCATATATTTGGAGAAAGTTGAGGACTGCAGTAGCTGGAGATCAGAGTCACAAACTGTGGTGCTGGGAAAACACAACTGGTCAGGCAGCATCAGAGGAGCAGGGGAGTCAAAGTTCCAAGCATAAACTTTCATCATTCCTGATGAAGAGCTCATGTTCAAAATGTCGACTCTCCTGCTTCTTGGATGCTGCCTGACCAGCTGTGCTTTTCCAGCACCACACATTTTGACTTAATTCACATATATTTTCATTCATGGGCTGAACAAATCCTCAACATGGATTGCTTAATGTGTTTCACCAGGGCTGTGAAATAATGAGAACAAACCCCATTCAGATCAGCACTTACTTACAACTAAAACTGCACACAGTCTTCTCAGCTGTTCACTCAGTTCATACACTGGCCAGGTGTGTGATTCATACACAAGCAGTTAAACAGGAGAATTCACAAGTGATCATGTGGATTGGAAAGATCCACAATGATTATAGAGACTTCCTTTCTGATACACAGCCTGGTTATGACCCAGATTTAGAGATCAGGTAGAGGGATTGGGAGCTGGATGAGAACAGTCTAATAATGATCATATTGCACCAAGTCCCAGAGTCGGGGATATATTGTAACACACTTCAGTGAGGCCTACCTGGGAGGCTGCGAAGTCCAGTTTTTCCAATCCAACTGTGTACCTGTTCTTATTGGCCAATAATGCAAGTCTTTTTCTTTCTAATAGGTTTTTAAATATCTTTATCAGTTCAAGGTAGGATGTAGGTGTGACATAAGCTCTCCTTTGAAGTGTTTCGTAGAATCTAGAGATGATAAGATGGTGAGCATAGTAAGAAGCAATCAGAAAATCGGGATTCTGAAATAAAAGCAGAATGTACTAGAACACTCAGCAAATCAGCAGCATCTGCTGAGACAGTTCCCAGCCTTAATAGCAAATAGCTAGCTGCTTGGATTCAAATCGACCTGGTTTTGGACTTCCCCAGAAGGGAAGAGATTCTAGAGCAGGGGGAACACCACTGAATATCCCATTAGTCTGACCCTGCTCTCCCCTCACCCTTTAATATCCCACCCAGTTTAATCCCACTCTTCTCTCTCCCCTCGCTCCCTTTAATATGCTGTCCAGTCTAACCCTACACACCCGTTACTCCACGTCCCCTTTAATATCCCACCTGACCTAATCCCATTCTTCCCCTCACTAGCCACACTCAGTCTATTCCAATCCGCTGCCCTTTATCCAATCTCTGTAAATTTTGTTCAAATGACTGTTTTATAAAATTAATTGCTCTGACAAAACACTAAAGGTATTTGGATAGAACTTAGAAACATTGTGAGGCAGAAAATGATAGTCAGATTTGCATATAGGCCCCCAAACTGTAACAGTAACTATGGGCAACATTAATCTGCATTTAGATTGGGCAAATCAAATCAGTGACAATGTCATTGATGAATAATCCCTCAATAGCTTTCTGGACTAATATGTTGAAAAATTAATAGAGCACAGACTATACTAAATTGGGTATTCTGTCATGAGAAAAGAATGATTGGCAATCTAGTTGTGCAAGGTTTTGTGGGGAAGAGTGATCATATGACAACATCAAAGACCTGGGTACTGAATCTACATGAAAGGAAATTACAATGGTATGAGGGGTGCCTGTGATAAATTGGGGAATGTTACTTAAAGGGTTACTATGACAAATATATAAAGAGTTCAAAGAAGAACAGCAACAATTGTTCAGTTTTGTTTGGCGCAAATGTAAAAGGGTGGCTAAACCATGATTTACAAGGGAATTTACAGATAATATTCAATCCAAGGAAGGGGCATAAAAATCAGCCATAAAAAGCAGCTGACCTAAGGACTGGGATAGGTTTAGCCTTTCACAAAGGGATTGATTAAGAGTGAAAAATGGAGAACTTGTGGGGAACATACAAACTGACTGCAAAACTTTCTATAGGGATGTGAAGGTTGGTCTGGACCAATGTAGGTCGCTTGCAATTAGAAACAGGAGAAATTAGAATGGGGAACAAAGAGATGACAGACCAATTAACTACATATTTTCATTCTGCGTAAACAAAGGAGAACACAATTTATGTCCTAAAAATGTCAGGAAACACTGTGCCTCATGAGAGGGAGAAACTGAAGGAAAACAGTATGAGTTGGGAAATGGTGTTGGGGTAATTAATATGTGTTATGAATACAGGCATAAGGAGGCTGATTTGATTTGACTGTCTGTCTTCATGTTTTAACAATAGGGAGAAACAGGAGAGTGAATAATGGTATAGATTACTAAAGAAAAATTGGCAAATTATCGATGAGGAGGAAGCTTTTTCCCTCAATGGATGATGCAATTGGGGACACACTGCCTACAATGCTGTGGAAACAAATTCAGTTGGAACTGTCAGTCAGAGGTTTGTAAAGGTCTCATTTGTGGAACCAATTTGAAGACTCTTTCAAAGGATATAAGCAGTCAGAGTGGACCAAATAGCTGTGTTTTGCCTTCCAAATTCAATTAGCATCCCTGTCTTTCAACAGATTAAAATTAATGCTGGGTTGCATTTAATATTGAATGTGTTGGTCCAGTGAATTTATTAGCAGCCTCAGTTTTTAAGTAGCTGGAGGCTGATTGCAATGTGAACCATTCCCACACAGTCTGTGTAAGTTACAATCGTTAAGCTGCCCAGCAGTGTGCACAGAATGAGACTTTCGAATCAAGAACTCTCACAGAAAAATAGAATAGAATAGCCTTGATTGTCACGTGCACTCAGATGAGTGCAGTGAAAAGTTTATAATGTTTTGGTGTTATCTCAGGTACTGACTACCTCGATACAGATTCTTCAAATGTTTGTCACAGAATTGAAAGAGTAAAAAAGAACTTTAGCATAAGAATACAAGGTTTTAGAAAGTACTCAACTCACTCAAAGACCAGAATAAGAATAAAAGTATCTTTAAAAAGTTCTCAAATTATAGTCCTTTTAACTGAGACTGTGCCTGCTGGGATTCAGAACATGAAGACTCACTGCCTCCATGCACTGGGCTCATCACTGGGACTTGTCTTTCAGGTCAGCGGGGCTTGGACTGCCTCCCGTCTGGACTCCAGCAGGATTTCCTGATGAACGGCTTATGCCCGAAAGGTCGATTCTCCTGCTCGTCGGATGCTGTCTGACTGGCTGTGCATTTCTAGTACCACTACCTTTAACTTGTTCCTGTTCTTTTAATAATGATATAATTATCCCATGCTATTCTCATTTCCAGTGATTCTGTGGGACAATGCAATTCCCTGTCCTCAATTCCAGTGTTACAGTGGACATTGAATATCGTTCTTTCAAGTTCCAGTACTTTGGTGGGATATTGAATATCCTTATCCTTAGTTCCAGTGTTACAGAGGGATATTGAATACCTCTGTCCTCAGTTCCAGTGTTGCAAAGGAATATTGAATATCCCTGTCCAGGGTTCCAGTGTTGCAGTGAGATATTGAATATCCCTGTCCTTATTTCCAGTGTTGCAGTGAGATATTGAATATTTCTGTCCTCAGTTCCAGTGTCACAGTGGGGTATTGAATATCCTTGTCCTCATTTCCAGTGTTTTGGTAGTATATTGAATATCCCTGTCCTCAGTTCCAGTGTTACAATGGGATATTGAATATCCCTGTCCTCAGTTCCAGTATTACAATGGGATATTGAATATCCCTGTCCTCAGTTCCCAGTTGCAGAGGGATATTGAATATCCATATCCTCAATTCCAGTATTGCACTTAGATATTGAATATCCCTGTCCTCAGTTCCAGTGTTACAGTGGGATATTGAATATCCCTATCCTAAGTTCCAGTGTTGCAGAGGGATATTGAATATCACTGTCCTCATTTCCAGTGTTTTTGTGGTATATTGAATATCCCTGTCCTCATGTCCAGTGTTTCTGTGGGATATTGAATATCCCTGTCTGCAGTTCCAGTAATGCAGTGAAATATTGAATATCCCTGTCCGCAGTTCCAGTGTTACAATGGGATATTGAATATCCAATTCCTCAGTTCCAGTGTTGCAGTGAGATTTTAAATTGCCCTGTCCTAAGTTCCAGTGTTGCAGAGGGATATTTAATATCCCTGTCCTCAGTTGCAGTGTTGCAGAGGGATATCGAATATTCTTGTCCTCATTTCCAGTATTACAGTGAGATATTGAATATCCCTGACCTAATTTCCAATGTTGCAGAGGGACATTGAATATCCCTGTCCTCATGTCCAGTGTTTCTGTGGGATATTGAATATCCCTGTACTCAGTTCCAGTACTGCAGTGAAATATTGAATATTCCTGTCCTCAGTTCCAGTGTTACAATGGGATATTGAATATCCAAGTCCTCAGTTCCAGTGTTGCAGTGAGATTTCGAATATCCTTGTCCTCAATTCCAGTATTACAGTGAGACATTGAATATCCCTGACCACAGTTCCAGTGTTGCAGAGGGATATTGAATATCCCTGTCCTCACTTCCAGTGTTACAATGCGATATTGAATATCCCTGTCCTCAGTTCCAGTGTAGCAGAGGGATATTGAATATCACTGTCCTCATTTCCAGTGTTGAAATGAAATACTGAATATCCCTGTCCTTATTTCCAGACTTTCGGTTGGATATTGAATATCGCTGTCCTCAGTTCCAGTATTACAGTGAGGTATTGAATATCCCTGTCATCAGGTCCAGTGATTTGGTGGTACATTGAACATCCCTGTTCCCATGTCCAGTTTTCCAGTGGTGGGACATAGAATATCCTTGTCTTCATTCCCAGTGTTACACTGAGATATTGAATGTCACTGTCCAGGGTTCCAGTGTTTTGGTGAGATATTGAATATGCCTGCCCTCAGTTCCAGTGTTGCAGTGAGATATTGAATATGCCTGTCCTCATTTCCAGTGTTTTGGTGGTATATTGGATATCCCTGTCCTCATGTCCAGTGTTTCTGTGGGATATTGAATATCCCTGTCTTTGGTTCCAGTAATGCAGTGAAATATTGAATATCCGTGTCCTCAGTTCCAGTGTTACAATGGGATATTGAATATCCAAGTCCTCAGTTCCAGTGTTGCAGTGAGATTTTGTATATCCCTGTCCTCAGTTCCCAGTGTTGCAGAGGGATATTGAATATCGATATCCTCAATTCCAGTATTGCACTTAGAAATTGAATATCCCTGTCCTCAGTTCCAGTGTTACAGTGGGATATTGAATATCTCTATCCTAAGTTCCAGTGTTGGAGAGGGATATTGAATATCCCTGACATCAGTTCCAGTGTTGCAGAGGGATATTGAATATCCCTGTCCTCATGTCCAGTGTTTCTGTGGGATATTCAATATCCCTGTCTTCAGTTCCAGTAATGCAGTGAAATATTGAATATTTCTGTCCTCAGTTCCAGTGTTCCAGGGGGATATCGAATATCCTTGTCCTCATTTCCAGTATTACAGTGAGATATTGAATATCCCTGGCCTCATTTCCAGTGTTGCAGAGGGATATTGAATATCCCTGTCCTCAGTTCCAGTGTTACAGTGCGATATTGAATATCCCTGTCCTCAGTTCCAGTGTAGCAGAGGGATATTGAATATCCCTGTCGTCAGTTCCAGTGTTGCTGTGGGATATTGAATATCCCTGTCCTTATTTCCAGACTTTCGGTGGGATATTGAATATCGCTGTCCTCAGTTCCAGTATTACAGTGAGGTATTGAATATCCCTGTCATCAGGTCCAGTGATTTGGTGGTACATTGAACATCCCTGTTCCCATGTCCAGTTTTCCAGTGGTGAGACATCGAATATCCTTGTCTTCGTTCCTAGTATTACAGTGAGATATTGAATGTCACTGTCCAGGGTTCCAGTGTTTTGGTGAGATATTGAATATGCCTGTCCTCAGTTCCAGTATTACAGTGAGATATTGAATATCCCTGTCCTCATTTCCAGTGTTTTGGTGGTATATTGGATATCCCTGTCCTCATGTCCAGTGTTTCTGTGGGATATTGAATATCCCTGTCTTTGGTTCCAGTAATGCAGTGAAATATTGAATATCCGTGTCCTCAGTTCCAGTGTTACAATGGGATATTGAATATCCAAGTCCTCAGTTTCAGTGTTGCAGTGTTATTTCGAATATCCCTGTCCTCAATTCCAGTGTTGCAGAGGGATATTGAATATCCCTGACCACAGTTCCAGTGTTGCAGAGGGATATTGAATATCCCTGTCCTCATTTCCAGTGTTTTGGTGGGATATTCAATATCCCTGTCCTCAGTTCCAGTGTTGCAGAGGGATAGTGAATATCCCTGTCCTCATGTCCAGTGTTGCAGTGGGATATTGAATATCCCTGTCCTCGGTTCCAGTGTTGCAGAGGGATATTCAATATCCCTGTCCTCAGTTCCAGTGTAGCAGTGAGATTTTGAATATCCCTGTCCTTAGTTCCAGTGTCGCAGAGGGATATTGAATATCCCTGTCCTCAGTTCCAGTGTCGCAGAGGGATATTGAATATCCCTGTCCTCATTTCCAGTGTCGCAGAGGGATATTGAATATCCCTGTCCTCATTTCCAGTGTTGAACTGAAATACGGAATATCCCTCTCCTTGTTTCCAGACTTTCAGTGGGAATATTGAATATCGCTGTCCTCGGTCCCAGTATTACAGTGAGGTATTGAATATCCCTGTCCTCAGTTCCAGTGTTGCAGAGGGATATTGAATATCCCTGTCCTCAGTTCCAGTGTTGCAGAGGGATATTGAATATCCATATCCTCAATTCAAGTATGGCACTTAGATATTGAATATCCCAGTCCTCGGTTCCAGTGTTACAGTGGGATATTGAATATCTCTATCCTAAGTTCCAGTGTTGCAGAGGGATATTGAATATCCCTGACCTCAGTTTCAGTGTTGCAGAGGGATATTGAATATCCCTGTCCTGATTTCCAGTGTTTTGGTGGTATATTGAATATCCCTGTCCTCATGTCCAGTGTTTCTGTGGGATATTGAATATCCCTGTCTTCAGTTCCATTAATGCAGTGAAATATTGAATATCCCTGTCCTCAGTTCCAGTGTTGCAGAGGGATATTCAATATCCCTGTCCTCAGTTCCAGTGCTGCAGAGGGATATTGAATATTCCTGTCCTCATTTCCAGTGTTGCACTGGGATATCGAATATTCTTGTCCTCATTTCCAGTATTACAGTGGGATATTGAATATCTCTATTCTAAGTTCCAGTGTTGCAGAGGGATACTGAATATCCCTGGCCACATTTCCAGTGTTGCAGAGGGATATTGAGTATCCCTGTCCTCTGTTCCAGTGTTGCAGTGAGATTTCAAACATCCTTGTCCTCATTTCCTGTGTTGCAGAGGGATAGTGAATATCCCTGTCCTCAGTTCCAATGTAGCAGTGAGAGTTCGAATTTCCCTGTCCTCAGTTCCAGTGTAGCAGTGGGATATTCAATATCCCTGTCCTCAGTTCCAGTGTTGCAGAGGGATATTGAATATCCCTGTCCTCAGTTCCAATGTTGCAGGGGGATATTGAATATCCCTGTCCTCAGTTCCAGTGCTGCAGAGGGATATTGAATATCCCTGACCTCAGTTCCAGTCTTGCAGAGGGATATTGAATATCCCTGTCCTCACTTCCAGTGTTGCAGGGGGATATTGAATATCCCTGACCTCAGTTCCAGTCTTGTAGAGGGATATTGAACATCCCTGTCCTCAGTTCCAGTGTTGCAGTGGGATATTGAATATCCCTGTCCTTATTTCCAGACTTTCGGTTGGATATTGAATATCGCTGTCCTCAGTTCCAGTATTACAGTGAGGTATTGAATATCCCTGTCATCAGGTCCAGTGTTTTGGTGGTACATTGAACATCCCTGTTCCGATGTCCAGTTTTCCAGTGGTGGGACATAGAATATCCTTGTCTTCATTCCCAGTATTACAGTGAGATATTGAATGTCACTGTCCAGGGTTCCAGTGTTTTGGTGAGATATTGAATATGCCTGTCCTCAGTTCCAGTATTACAGTGAGATATTGAATATCCCTGTCCTCATTTCCAGTGTTTTGGTGGTATATTGAATATCCCTGTCCCCATGTCCAGTGTTTCTGTGGGATATTGAATATCCCTGTCTGCAGTTCCAGTAATGCAGTGAAATATTGAATATCCCTGTCCTCAGTTCCAGTGTTACAATGGGATATTGAATATCCCTGTCCTCAATTCCAGTGTTGCAGAGGGATATTGAATATCCCTGTCCTCAGTTCCAGTGCTGCACAGGGATATTGCATATCTCTGTCCTCAGTTGCAGTGTTGCAGAGGGATATCGAATATTCTTGTCCTCATTTCCAGTATTACAGTGAGATATTGAATATCCCTGACCTCAATTCCAGTGTTGCAGAGGGATATTGAATATCCCTGTCCTCATTTCCAGTGTTGCACTGGGATATTGAATATTCTTGTCCACATTTCCAGTATTACAGTGAGATATTGAATATCCCTGACCTAATTTCCAGTGTTGCAGAGGGACATTGAATATCCCTGTCCTCATGTCCACTGTTTCTGTGGGATATTGAATATCCCTGTCTTCAGTTCCAGTACTGCAGTGAAATATTGAATATTCCTGTCCTCAGTTCCAGTGTTACAATGGGATATTGAATATCCAAGTCCTCAGTTCCCGTTTGCAGTGAGATTTCTAATATCCCTGTCCTCAGTTCCAGTGTTGCAGTGGGATATTGAATATCCCTGTCCTCATTTCCAGTGTTTTGGTGGTATATTGAATATCCCTGTCCTCAGTTCCACTGTTACAATGGGATATTCAATATCCCTGTCCTCAGTTCCAGTGTTGCAGTGAGATTTCAAATATCTCTGTCCTCATGTCCAGTGTTGTAGAGGGTATTGAATATCCCTGACCTCAGTTCCAGTGTTGCAGAGGGATATTGAATATCCCTGTCCTCATTTCCAGTGTTTTGGTGGGATATTGAATATCCCTGACCTCATGTCCAGTATTCCAGTGAGATATTGAATATCCCTGTCCTCATTTCCAGTGTTTTGGTGGTATATTGAATATTCCTGTCCTCATGTTCAGTGTTTCTGTGGGATATTGAATATCCCTGTCTTCGGTTCCAGTAATGCAGTGAAATATTGAATATCCGTGTCCTCAGTTCCAGTGTTACAATGGGATATTGAATATCCAAGTCCTCAGTTCCAGTGTTGCAGTAAGATTTTGTATATCCCTGTCCTCAGTTCCCAGTGTTGCAGAGGGACATTGAATATCCCTGTCCTCAGTTCCCAGTGTTGTAGAGGGATATTGAATATCCCTGTCCTCAGTTCCAGTGTTGCAGAGGGATATTGAATATCCATATCCTCAATTCAAGTATGGCACTTAGATATTGAATATCCCTGTCCTCAGTTCCAGTGTTACAGTGGGATATTGAATATCTCTATCCTAAGTTCCAGTGTTGCAGAGGGATATTGAATATCCCTGACCTCAGCTCCAATGTTGCAGAGGGATATTGAATATCCCTGTCCTCATTTCCAGTGTTTCGGTGGTATATTGAATATCCCTGTCCTCATGTCCAGTGTTTCTGTGGGATATTGAATATCCCTGTCTGCAGTTCCAGTAATGCAGTGAGGTATTGAATATCCCTGTCCTCAGTTCCAGTGTTACAATGGGATATTGAATATCCCTGTCCTCAATTCCAGTGTTGCAGAGGGATATTGAATATCCCTGTCCTCAGTTCCAGTGCTGCACAGGGATATTGCATATCTCTGTCCTCAGTTGCAGTGTTGCAGAGGGATATCGAATATTCTTGTCCTCATTTCCAGTATTACAGTGAGATATTGAATATCCCTGACCTAATTTCCAGTGTTGCAGAGGGACATTGAATATCCCTGTCCTCATGTCCACTGTTTCTGTGGGATATTGAATATCCCTGTCTTCAGTTCCAGTACTGCAGTGAAATATTGAATATTCCTGTCCTCAGTTCCAGTGTTACAATGGGATATTGAATATCCAAGTCCTCAGTTCCCGTTTGCAGTGAGATTTCTAATATCCCTGTCCTCAGGTCCAGTGTTGCAGTGGGATATTGAATATCCCTGTCCTCATTTCCAGTGTTTTGGTGGTATATTGAATATCCCTGTCCTCAGTTCCACTGTTACAATGGGATATTCAATATCCCTGTCCAACGTTCCAGTGTTGCACTGAAATCCTGAATGTCCCTGTCCTTATTTCCAGTCTTTCATTCGGATATTGAGTATCGCTGCCCTCAGTTCCAGTATTACAGTGAGATATTGAATATCCCTGTCCACGTTTCCAGTGTTTTGGTGGTATATTCAATACCCCTGTCCTCCTGTCCAGTGTGTCTGTGGGATATTGAATATCCCTTTCCTCAGTTCCAGTGTTGCAGAGGGATATCGAATATTCTTGTCCTTATTTCCAGTATTACAGTGAGATATTGAATATCCCTGACCTAATTTCCAGTGTTGCAGAGGGACATTGAATATCCCTGTCCTCAGTTCCAGTGTTACAATGGGATATTAAATATCCAAGTCCTCAGTTCCAGTATTATAGTGAGATATTGAATATCCCTGTCCTCATTTCCAGTGTTTTGGTGGTATATTGAATATCCCTGTCCTCAGTTCCACTGTTACAATGGGATATTCAATATCCCTGTCCTCAGTTCCAGTGTAGCAGTGAGAGTTCGAATTTCCCTGTCCTCAGTTCCAGTGTAGCAGTGGGATATTCAATATCCCTGTCCTCAGTTCCAGTGTTGCAGAGGGATATTGAATATCCCTGTCCTCAGTTCCAGTGTTGCAGGGGGATATTGAATATCCCTGTCCTCAGTTCCAGTGTTGCAGAGGGATATTGAATATCCATATCCTCAATTCCAGTATTGCACTTAGATATTGAATATCCCTGTCCTCAGTTCCAGTGTTACAGTGGGATATTGAATATCTCTATCCTAAGTTCCAGTGTTGCAGAGGGATATTGACTATCCCTGACCTCAGTTCCAGTGTTGCAGAGGGATATTGAATATCCCTGTCCTCATTTCCAGTGTTTTGGTGGTATATTGAATATCCCTGTCCTCAGTTCCAGTGTTGCAGAGGGATATTGAATATCTCTGTCCTCAGTTGCAGTGTTGCAGAGGGATATCGAATATTCTTGTCCTCATTTCCAGTATTACAGTGAGATATTGAATATCCCTGTCCTCATTTCCAGTGTTGCAGAGGGATATTGAATATCCCTGACCTCAATTCCAGTGTTGCAGAGGGATATTGAATATCCCTGACCTCATTTCCAGTGTTTTGGTGGTATATTGAATATCCTTGACCTCATGTCCAGTATTCCAGTGGGATATTGAATATCCAAGTCCTCAGTTCCAGTGTTGCAGTGAGATTTCGTATATCCCTGTCCTCAGTTCCCAGTGTTGCAGAGGGATACTGAATATCCCTGTCCTCATGTCCAGTGTTGCAGAGGAATATTGAATATCCCTGACCTCAGTTCCAGTGTTTTGGTGGTATATTGAATATCCCTGTCCTTGTGTCCAGTGTTCCAGTTGGATATCTAATATCCTTGTCCTCAATTCCAGTATTATAGTGAGATATTGAATATCCCTGTCCTCATTTCCAATGTTACAATGGGATATTGAATATCCAAGTCCTAAGTTCCAGTGTTGCCGAGGGATGTTGAATATCCCTGTCCTCAGTTCCAGTGTTGCAGAGGGATATTGAATATCCTCACTTCCAGTGTTGCAGAGGGATATTGCATATCTCTGTCCTCAGTTGCAGTGTTGCAGAGGGATATTGAATTTCCCTGTCCTCAGTTCCAGTGTTGCAGAGTGATATTGAATATCCCTGTCCTCATTTCCAGTGTCGAAATGAAATGCTTAATATCCCTGTCCTCATTTCCAGTGTTGCACTGAAATCCTGAATGTCCCTGTCCTTATTTCCAGTCTTTCATTCGGATATTGAGTATCGCTGCCCTCAGTTCCAGTATTACAGTGAGATATTGAATATCCCTGTCCACGTTTCCAGTGTTTTGGTGGTATATTCAATACCCCTGTCTTCCTGTCCAGTGTGTCTGTGGGATATTGAATATCCCTTTCCTCAGTTCCAGTGTTGCAGAGGGATATCGAATATTCTTGTCCTTATTTCCAGTATTACAGTGAGATATTGAATATCCCTGACCTAATTTCCAGTGTTGCAGAGGGACATTGAATATCCCTGTCCTCAGTTCCAGTGTTACAATGGGATATTAAATATCCAAGTCCTCAGTTCCAGTATTATAGTGAGATATTGAATATCCCTGTCCTCATTTCCAGTGTTTTGGTGGTATATTGAATATCCCTGTCCTCAGTTCCACTGTTACAATGGGATATTCAATATCCCTGTCCTCAGTTCCAGTGTTGCAGTGAGATTTCAAATATCCCTGTCCTCATTTCCAGTGTTGCAGAGGGATAGTGAATATCCCTGTCCTCAGTTCCAGTGTGGCAGAGGGATATTGAATATCCCTGTCCTCAGTTCCAGTGTAGCAGTGAGAGTTCGAATTTCCCTGTCCTCAGTTCCAGTGTAGCAGTGGGATATTCAATATCCCTGTCATCAGGTCCAGTGTTTTGGTGGTACATTGAACATCCCTGTTCCCATGTCCAGTTTTCCAGTGGTGGGACATAGAATATCCTTGTCTTCATTCCCAGTATTACAGTGAGATATTGAATGTCACTGTCCTCATTTCCAGTGTTTTGGTGGTATATTGAATATCCCTGTCCCCATGTCCAGTGTTTCTGTGGGATATTGAATATCCCTGTCTTCAGTTCCAGCATTGCAGTGAAATATTGAATATCCGTGTCCTCAGTTCCAGTGTTACAATGGGATATTGAATATCCAAGTCCACAGTTCCAGTGTTTCAGTGAGATTTTGTATATCACTGTCCTCAGTTCCCAGTGTTGCAGAGGGATATTGAATATCCCTGTCCTCAGTTCCCAGTGTTGCAGAGGGATATTGAATATCCCTGTCCTCAGTTCCCAGTGTTGCAGAGGGATATTGAATATCCCTGTCCTCAGTTCCCAGTGTTGCAGAGGGATATTGAATATCCCTGTCCTCAGTTCCAGTGTTGCAGAGGGATATTGAATATCCATATCCTCAATTCAAGTATGGCACTTAGATATTGAATATCCCTGTCCTCAGTTCCAGTGTTACAGTGGGATATTGAATATCTCTATCCTAAGTTCCAGTGTTGCAGAGGGATATTGAATATCCCTGACCTCAGCTCCAGTGTTGCAGAGGGATATTGAATATCCCTGTCCTCGTTTCCAGTGTTTTGGTGGTATATTGAATATCCCTGTCCTCATGTCCAGTGTTTCTGTGGGATATTGAATATCCCTGTCTGCAGTTCCAGTAATGCAGTGAAATATTGAATATCCCTGTCCTCAGTTCCAGTGTTACAATGGGATATTGAATATCCCTGTCCTCAATTCCAGTGTTGCAGAGGGATATTGAATATCCCTGTCCTCAGTTCCAGTGCTGCACAGGGATATTGCATATCTCTGTCCTCAGTTGCAGTGTTGCAGAGGGATATCGAATATTCTTGTCCTCATTTCCAGTATTACAGTGAGATATTGAATATCCCTGTCCTCATTTCCAGTGTTTTGGTGGTATATTGAATATCCCTGTCCTCAGTTCCACTGTTACAATGGGATATTCAATATCCCTGTCCTCAGTTCCAGTGTTGCAGTGAGATTTCAAATATCCCTGTCCTCATTTCCAGTGTTGCAGAGGGATAGTGAATATCCCTGTCCTCAGTTCCAGTGTGGCAGAGGGATATTGAATATCCCTGTCCTCAGTTCCAGTGTAGCAGTGAGAGTTCGAATTTCCCTGTCCTCAGTTCCAGTGTAGCAGTGGGATATTCAATATCCCTGTCATCAGGTCCAGTGTTTTGGTGGTACATTGAACATCCCTGTTCCCATGTCCAGTTTTCCAGTGGTGGGACATAGAATATCCTTGTCTTCATTCCCAGTATTACAGTGAGATATTGAATGTCACTGTCCTCATTTCCAGTGTTTTGGTGGTATATTGAATATCCCTGTCCCCATGTCCAGTGTTTCTGTGGGATATTGAATATCCCTGTCTTCAGTTCCAGTATTGCAGTGAAATATTGAATATCCGTGTCCTCAGTTCCAGTGTTACAATGGGATATTGAATATCCAAGTCCACAGTTCCAGTGTTTCAGTGAGATTTTGTATATCACTGTCCTCAGTTCCCAGTGTTGCAGAGGGATATTGAATATCCCTGTCCTCAGTTCCCAGTGTTGCAGAGGGATATTGAATATCCCTGTCCTCAGTTCCCAGTGTTGCAGAGGGATATTGAATATCCCTGTCCTCAGTTCCCAGTGTTGCAGAGGGATATTGAATATCCCTGTCCTCAGTTCCAGTGTTGCAGAGGGATATTGAATATCCATATCCTCAATTCAAGTATGGCACTTAGATATTGAATATCCCTGTCCTCAGTTCCAGTGTTACAGTGGGATATTGAATATCTCTATCCTAAGTTCCAGTGTTGCAGAGGGATATTGAATATCCCTGACCTCAGCTCCAGTGTTGCAGAGGGATATTGAATATCCCTGTCCTCGTTTCCAGTGTTTTGGTGGTATATTGAATATCCCTGTCCTCATGTCCAGTGTTTCTGTGGGATATTGAATATCCCTGTCTGCAGTTCCAGTAATGCAGTGAAATATTGAATATCCCTGTCCTCAGTTCCAGTGTTACAATGGGATATTGAATATCCCTGTCCTCAATTCCAGTGTTGCAGAGGGATATTGAATATCCCTGTCCTCAGTTCCAGTGCTGCACAGGGATATTGCATATCTCTGTCCTCAGTTGCAGTGTTGCAGAGGGATATCGAATATTCTTGTCCTCATTTCCAGTATTACAGTGAGATATTGAATATCCCTGACCTCAATTCCAGTGTTGCAGAGGGATATTGAATATCCCTGTCCTCATTTCCAGTGTTGCACTGGGATATTGAATATTCTTGTCCACATTTCCAGTATTACAGTGAGATATTGAATATCCCTGACCTAATTTCCAGTGTTGCAGAGGGACATTGAATATCCCTGTCCTCATGTCCACTGTTTCTGTGGGATATTGAATATCCCTGTCTTCAGTTCCAGTACTGCAGTGAAATATTGAATATTCCTGTCCTCAGTTCCAGTGTTACAATGGGATATTGAATATCCAAGTCCTCAGTTCCCGTTTGCAGTGAGATTTCTAATATCCCTGTCCTCAGTTCCAGTGTTGCAGTGGGATATTGAATATCCCTGTCCTCATTTCCAGTGTTTTGGTGGTATATTGAATATCCCTGTCCTCAGTTCCACTGTTACAATGGGATATTCAATATCCCTGTCCTCAGTTCCAGTGTTGTAGAGGGTATTGAATATCCCTGACCTCAGTTCCAGTGTTGCAGAGGGATATTGAATATCCCTGTCCTCATTTCCAGTGTTTTGGTGGGATATTGAATATCCCTGACCTCATGTCCAGTATTCCAGTGGGATATCGAATATCCTTGTCCTCATTTCCAGTGTTTTGGTGGTATATTGAATATTCCTGTCCTCATGTTCAGTGTTTCTGTGGGATATTGTATATCCCTGTCTTTGGTTCCAGTAATGCAGTGAAATATTGAATATCCGTGTCCTCAGTTCCAGTGTTACAATGGGATATTGAATATCCAAGTCCTCAGTTCCAGTGTTGCAGTAAGATTTTGTATATCCCTGTCCTCAGTTCCCAGTGTTGCAGAGGGATATTGAATATCCCTGTCCTCAGTGCCAGTGTTGCAGAGGGATATTGAATATCCATATCCTCAATTCCAGTATTGTACTTAGATATTGAATATCCCTGTCCTCAGTTCCAGTGTTACAGTGGGATATTGAATATCTCTATCCTAAGTTCCAGTGTTGCAGAGGGATATTTAATGTCCCTGACCTCAGTTCCAGTGTTGCAGAGGGATATTGAATATTCTGTCCTCATTTCCAGTGTTTTGGTGGTATATTGAATATCCCTGTCCTCGTGTCCAGTGTTACAATGGGATATTGAATATCTAAGTCCTAAGTTCCAGTGTTGCAGAGGGATATTGAATATCCCTGTCCTCAGTTCCAGTGTTGCAGACGGATATTGAATATCCTCAGTTCCAGTGTTGCAGCGGGATATTGAATATCCTCAGTTGCAGTGTTGCAGAGGGATATTGAATTTCCCTGTCCTCAGTTCCAGTGTTGCAGAGTGATATTGAATTTCCCTGTCCTCAGTTCCAGTGTTGCAGAGGGATATTGAATATCCCTGTCCTCATTTCCAGTGTTGAAATGAAATGCTGAATATCCCTGTCCTTATTTCCAGACTTTCGGTTGGATATTGAATATCGCTGTCCTCAGTTCCAGTATTACAGTGAGGTATTGAATATCCCTGTAATCAGGTCCAGTGTTTTGGTGGTACATTGAACATCCCTGTTCCCATGTCCAGTTTTCCAGTGGTGGGACATAGAATATCCTTGTCTTCATTCCCAGTATTACAGTGAGATATTGAATGTCACTGTCCAGGGTTCCAGTGTTTTGGTGAGATATTGAATATGCCTGTCCTCAGTTCCAGTGTTGCAGTGAGATATTGATTTTTCCTGTCCTCATTTCCAGTATTACAGTGAGATATTGAATATCCCTGTCCTCATTTCCAGTGTTTTGGTGGTATATTGAATATCCCTGTCCCCATGTCCAGTGTTTCTGTGGGATATTGAATATCCCTGTCTTCGGTTCCAGTAATGCAGTGAAATATTGAATATCCGTGTCCTCAGTTCCAGTGTTACAATGGGATATTGAATATCCAAGTCCTCAGTTCCAGTGTTGCAGTGAGATTTTGTATATCCCTGTCCTCAGTTCCCAGTGTTGCAGAGGGATATTGAATATCCCTGTCCTCAGTTCCAGTGTTGCAGAGGGATATTGAATATCCATATCCTCAATTCCAGTATTGCACTTAGATATTGAATATCCCTGTCCTCAGTTCCAGTGTTACAGTGGGATATTGAATATCTCTATCCTAAGTTCCAGTGTTGCAGAGGGATATTGACTATCCCTGACCTCAGTTCCAGTGTTGCAGAGGGATATTGAATATCCCTGTCCTCATTTCCAGTGTTTTGGTGGTATATTGAATATCCCTGTCCTCAGTTCCAGTGTTGCAGAGGGATATTGAATATCTCTGTCCTCAGTTGCAGTGTTGCAGAGGGATATCGAATATTCTTGTCCTCATTTCCAGTATTACAGTGAGATATTGAATATCCCTGTCCTCATTTCCAGTGTTGCAGAGGGATATTGAATATCCCTGACCTCAATTCCAGTGTTGCAGAGGGATATTGAATATCCCTGTCCTCATTTCCAGTGTTTTGGTGGTATATTGAATATCCTTGACCTCATGTCCAGTATTCCAGTGGGATATTGAATATCCCTGACCTCAGTTCCAGTGTTTTGGTGGTATATTGAATATCCCTGTCCTTGTGTCCAGTGTTCCAGTTGGATATCTAATATCCTTGTCCTCAATTCCAGTATTATAGTGAGATATTGAATATCCCTGTCCTCATTTCCAATGTTACAATGGGATATTGAATATCCAAGTCCTAAGTTCCAGTGTTGCCGAGGGATGTTGAATATCCCTGTCCTCAGTTCCAGTGTTGCAGAGGGATATTGAATATCCCTGTCTTCATTTCCAGTGTTTTGGTGGGATATTGAATATCCCTGTCCTCAGTTCCAGTGTTGCAGAGGGATATTGAATATCCCTGTCCTCATTTCCAGTGTTTTGGTGGAATATTGAATATCCCTGTCCTCAGTTCCAGTGTTGCTGAGGGATATTGCATATCTCTGTCCTCAGTTGCAGTGTTTTGGTGGAATATTGAATATCCCTGTCCTCAGTTCCAGTGTTGCAGAGGGATATTGCATATCTCTGTCCTCAGTTGCAGTGTTGCAGAGGGATATTGAATTTCCCTGTCCTCAGTTCCAGTGTTGCAGAGTGATATTGAATTTCCCTGTCCTCAGTTCCAGTGTTGCAGAGAGATATTGAATATCCCTGTCCTCATTTCCAGTGTCGAAATGAAATGCTTAATATCCCTGTCCTCATTTCCAGTGTTGCACTGAAATCCTGAATGTCCCTGTCCTTATTTGCAGTCTTTCATTCGGATATTGAGTATCGCTGCCCTCAGTTCCAGTATTACAGTGAGATATTGAATATCCCTGTCCACGTTTCCAGTGTTTTGGTGGTATATTCAATACCCCTGTCCTCCTGTCCAGTGTGTCTGTGGGATATTGAATATCCCTTTCCTCAGTTCCAGTGTTGCAGAGGGATATCGAATATTCTTGTCCTTATTTCCAGTATTACAGTGAGATATTGAATATCCCTGACCTAATTTCCAGTGTTGCAGAGGGACATTGAATATCCCTGTCCTCAGTTCCAGTGTTACAATGGGATATTAAATATCCAAGTCCTCAGTTCCAGTATTATAGTGAGATATTGAATATCCCTGTCCTCATTTCCAGTGTTTTGGTGGTATATTGAATATCCCTGTCCTCAGTTCCACTGTTACAATGGGATATTCAATATCCCTGTCCTCAGTTCCAGTGTTGCAGTGAGATTTCAAATATCCCTGTCCTCATTTCCAGTGTTGCAGAGGGATAGTGAATATCCCTGTCCTCAGTTCCAGTGTTGCAGAGGGATATTGAATATCCCTGTCCTCGGTTCCAGTGTTGCAGAGGGATATTCAATATCCCTGTCCTCAGTTCCAGTGTTGCAGAGGGATATTGAATATCCATATCCTCAATTCCAGTATTGCACTTAGATATTGAATATCCCTGTCCTCAGTTCCAGTGTTACAGTGGGATATTGAATATCTCTATCCTAAGTTCCAGTGTTGCAGAGGGATATTGACTATCCCTGACCTCAGTTCCAGTGTTGCAGAGGGATATTGAATATCCCTGTCCTCATTTCCAGTGTTTTGGTGGTATATTGAATATCCCTGTCCTCAGTTCCAGTGTTGCAGAGGGATATTGAATATCTCTGTCCTCAGTTGCAGTGTTGCAGAGGGATATCGAATATTCTTGTCCTCATTTCCAGTATTACAGTGAGATATTGAATATCCCTGTCCTCATTTCCAGTGTTGCAGAGGGATATTGAATATCCCTGACCTCAATTCCAGTGTTGCAGAGGGATATTGAATATCCCTGTCCTCATTTCCAGTGTTTTGGTGGTATATTGAATATCCTTGACCTCATGTCCAGTATTCCAGTGGGATATTGAATATCCCTGACCTCAGTTCCAGTGTTTTGGTGGTATATTGAATATCCCTGTCCTTGTGTCCAGTGTTCCAGTTGGATATCTAATATCCTTGTCCTCAATTCCAGTATTATAGTGAGATATTGAATATCCCTGTCCTCATTTCCAATGTTACAATGGGATATTGAATATCCAAGTCCTAAGTTCCAGTGTTGCCGAGGGATGTTGAATATCCCTGTCCTCAGTTCCAGTGTTGCAGAGGGATATTGAATATCCCTGTCTTCATTTCCAGTGTTTTGGTGGGATATTGAATATCCCTGTCCTCAGTTCCAGTGTTGCAGAGGGATATTGAATATCCCTGTCCTCATTTCCAGTGTTTTGGTGGAATATTGAATATCCCTGTCCTCAGTTCCAGTGTTGCAGAGGGATATTGCATATCTCTGTCCTCAGTTGCAGTGTTGCAGAGGGATATTGAATTTCCCTGTCCTCAGTTCCAGTGTTGCAGAGTGATATTGAATTTCCCTGTCCTCAGTTCCAGTGTTGCAGAGAGATATTGAATATCCCTGTCCTCATTTCCAGTGTCGAAATGAAATGCTTAATATCCCTGTCCTCATTTCCAGTGTTGCACTGAAATCCTGAATGTCCCTGTCCTTATTTGCAGTCTTTCATTCGGATATTGAGTATCGCTGCCCTCAGTTCCAGTATTACAGTGAGATATTGAATATCCCTGTCCACGTTTCCAGTGTTTTGGTGGTATATTCAATACCCCTGTCCTCCTGTCCAGTGTGTCTGTGGGATATTGAATATCCCTTTCCTCAGTTCCAGTGTTGCAGAGGGATATCGAATATTCTTGTCCTTATTTCCAGTATTACAGTGAGATATTGAATATCCCTGACCTAATTTCCAGTGTTGCAGAGGGACATTGAATATCCCTGTCCTCAGTTCCAGTGTTACAATGGGATATTAAATATCCAAGTCCTCAGTTCCAGTATTATAGTGAGATATTGAATATCCCTGTCCTCATTTCCAGTGTTTTGGTGGTATATTGAATATCCCTGTCCTCAGTTCCACTGTTACAATGGGATATTCAATATCCCTGTCCTCAGTTCCAGTGTTGCAGTGAGATTTCAAATATCCCTGTCCTCATTTCCAGTGTTGCAGAGGGATAGTGAATATCCCTGTCCTCAGTTCCAGTGTTGCAGAGGGATATTGAATATCCCTGTCCTCGGTTCCAGTGTTGCAGAGGGATATTCAATATCCCTGTCCTCAGTTCCAGTGTTGCAGAGGGATATTGAATATCCATATCCTCAATTCCAGTATTGCACTTAGATATTGAATATCCCTGTCCTCAGTTCCAGTGTTACAGTGGGATATTGAATATCTCTATCCTAAGTTCCAGTGTTGCAGAGGGATATTGACTATCCCTGACCTCAGTTCCAGTGTTGCAGAGGGATATTGAATATCCCTGTCCTCATTTCCAGTGTTTTGGTGGTATATTGAATATCCCTGTCCTCAGTTCCAGTGTTGCAGAGGGATATTGAATATCTCTGTCCTCAGTTGCAGTGTTGCAGAGGGATATCGAATATTCTTGTCCTCATTTCCAGTATTACAGTGAGATATTGAATATCCCTGTCCTCATTTCCAGTGTTGCAGAGGGATATTGAATATCCCTGACCTCAATTCCAGTGTTGCAGAGGGATATTGAATATCCCTGTCCTCATTTCCAGTGTTTTGGTGGTATATTGAATATCCTTGACCTCATGTCCAGTATTCCAGTGGGATATTGAATATCCCTGACCTCAGTTCCAGTGTTTTGGTGGTATATTGAATATCCCTGTCCTTGTGTCCAGTGTTCCAGTTGGATATCTAATATCCTTGTCCTCAATTCCAGTATTATAGTGAGATATTGAATATCCCTGTCCTCATTTCCAATGTTACAATGGGATATTGAATATCCAAGTCCTAAGTTCCAGTGTTGCCGAGGGATGTTGAATATCCCTGTCCTCAGTTCCAGTGTTGCAGAGGGATATTGAATATCCCTGTCTTCATTTCCAGTGTTTTGGTGGGATATTGAATATCCCTGTCCTCAGTTCCAGTGTTGCAGAGGGATATTGAATATCCCTGTCCTCATTTCCAGTGTTTTGGTGGAATATTGAATATCCCTGTCCTCAGTTCCAGTGTTGCAGAGGGATATTGCATATCTCTGTCCTCAGTTGCAGTGTTGCAGAGGGATATTGAATTTCCCTGTCCTCAGTTCCAGTGTTG
Source organism: Chiloscyllium punctatum (assembly GCF_047496795.1). NCBI lineage: Eukaryota > Metazoa > Chordata > Chondrichthyes > Orectolobiformes > Hemiscylliidae > Chiloscyllium > Chiloscyllium punctatum. The sequence goes on along the minus strand of NC_092782.1, from coordinate 20,264,691 downwards.
CAGAGTGATATTGAATTTCCCTGTCCTCAGTTCCAGTGTTGCAGAGAGATATTGAATATCCCTGTCCTCATTTCCAGTGTCGAAATGAAATGCTTAATATCCCTGTCCTCATTTCCAGTGTTGCACTGAAATCCTGAATGTCCCTGTCCTTATTTGCAGTCTTTCATTCGGATATTGAGTATCGCTGCCCTCAGTTCCAGTATTACAGTGAGATATTGAATATCCCTGTCCACGTTTCCAGTGTTTTGGTGGTATATTCAATACCCCTGTCCTCCTGTCCAGTGTGTCTGTGGGATATTGAATATCCCTTTCCTCAGTTCCAGTGTTGCAGAGGGATATCGAATATTCTTGTCCTTATTTCCAGTATTACAGTGAGATATTGAATATCCCTGACCTAATTTCCAGTGTTGCAGAGGGACATTGAATATCCCTGTCCTCAGTTCCAGTGTTACAATGGGATATTAAATATCCAAGTCCTCAGTTCCAGTATTATAGTGAGATATTGAATATCCCTGTCCTCATTTCCAGTGTTTTGGTGGTATATTGAATATCCCTGTCCTCAGTTCCACTGTTACAATGGGATATTCAATATCCCTGTCCTCAGTTCCAGTGTTGCAGTGAGATTTCAAATATCCCTGTCCTCATTTCCAGTGTTGCAGAGGGATAGTGAATATCCCTGTCCTCAGTTCCAGTGTTGCAGAGGGATATTGAATATCCCTGTCCTCGGTTCCAGTGTTGCAGAGGGATATTCAATATCCCTGTCCTCAGTTCCAGTGTTGCAGAGGGATATTGAATATCCATATCCTCAATTCCAGTATTGCACTTAGATATTGAATATCCCTGTCCTCAGTTCCAGTGTTACAGTGGGATATTGAATATCTCTATCCTAAGTTCCAGTGTTGCAGAGGGATATTGACTATCCCTGACCTCAGTTCCAGTGTTGCAGAGGGATATTGAATATCCCTGTCCTCATTTCCAGTGTTTTGGTGGTATATTGAATATCCCTGTCCTCAGTTCCAGTGTTGCAGAGGGATATTGAATATCTCTGTCCTCAGTTGCAGTGTTGCAGAGGGATATCGAATATTCTTGTCCTCATTTCCAGTATTACAGTGAGATATTGAATATCCCTGTCCTCATTTCCAGTGTTGCAGAGGGATATTGAATATCCCTGACCTCAATTCCAGTGTTGCAGAGGGATATTGAATATTCCTGTCCTCATTTCCAGTGTTTTGGTGGTATATTGAATATCCTTGACCTCATGTCCAGTATTCCAGTGGGATATTGAATATCCAAGTCCTCAGTTCCAGTGTTGCAGTGAGATTTTGTATATCCCTGTCCTCAGTTCCCAGTGTTGCAGAGGGATACTGAATATCCCTGTCCTCATGTCCAGTGTTGCAGTGAGATTTCAAATATCCCTGTCCTCAGTTCCAGTGTTGCAGAGGGATATTGAATATCCCTGTCCTCGGTTCCAGTGTTGCAGAGGGATATTCAATATCCCTGTCCTCAGTTCCCAGTGTTGCAGAGGGATATTGAATATCCCTGTCCTCAGTTCCACTGTTACAATGGGATATTCAATATCCCTGTCCTCAGTTCCAGTGTTGCAGTGAGATTTCAAATATCCCTGTCCTCATTTCCAGTGTTGCAGTGAGATTTCAAATATCCCTGTCCTCAGTTCCAGTGTTGCAGAGGGATATTGAATAGCCCTGTCCTCGGTTCCAGTGTTGCAGAGGGATATTGAATATCCCTGTCCTCAGTTCCAGTGTTGCAGTGAGATTTCAAATATCCCTGTCCTCAGTTCCAGTGTTGCAGAGGGATATTGAATATCCCTGTCCTCGGTTCCAGTGTTGCAGAGGGATAGTCAATATCCCTGTCCTCAGTTCCAGTGTCGCAGAGGGATATTGAATTTCCCTGTCCTAAGTTCCAGTGTCGCAGAGGGATATTGAATATCCCTGTCCTCAGTTCTAGTATTAGAGTGAGGTATTGAATATCCCTGTCATCAGTTCCAGTGTTTTGGTGGTACATTGAACATCCCTGTTCCCATGTCCAGTTTTCCAGTGGGACATCGAATATCCTTGTTTTCATTCCCAGTATTACAGTGAGATATTGAATGTCACTGTCCAGGGTTCCAGTGTTTTGGTGAGATATTGAATATGCCTGTCCTCAGTTACAGTGTTGCAGTGAGATATTGAATATCCCTGTCCTCATTTCCTGTTTTTTGGTGGTATATTGAATATCCCTGTCCTCATGTCCAGTGTTTCTGTGGGATATTGAATATCCCTGTCTTCGGTTCAAGTAATGCAGTGAAATATTGAATATCGGTGTCCTCAGTTCCAGTGTTACAATGGGATATTGAATATCCAAGTCCTCAGTTCCAGTGATGCAGTGAGACTTTGTCTATCCCTGTCCTCAGTTCCCAGTGTTGCAGAGGGATATTGAATATCCCTGTCCTCAGTTCCACTGTTACAATGGGATATTCAATATCCCTGTCCTCAGTTCCAGTGTTGCAGTGAGAGTTCGAATTTCCCTGTCCTCAGTTCCAGTGTAGCAGTGGGATTTTCAATATCCCTGTCCTCAGTTCCAGTGTTGCAGAGGGATATTGAATATCCCTGTCCTCAGTTCCAGTGTTGCAGGGGGATATTGAATATCCCTGTCCTCAGTTCCAGTGCTGCAGAGGGATATTGAATATCCCTGACCTCAGTTCCAGTCTTGCAGAGGGATATTGAATATCCCTGTCCTCACTTCCAGTGTTGCAGGGGGATATTGAATATCCCTGACCTCAGTTCCAGTCTTGTAGAGGGATATTGAACATCCCTGTCCTCAGTTCCAGTGTTGCAGTGGGATATTGAATATCTCTGTCCTCATTTCCAGTGTCGAACTGAAATACTGAATATCCCTGTCCTTATTTCCAGACTTTCGGTGGGATATTGAATATCGCTGTCCTCAGTTCCAGTATTACAGTGAGGTATTGAATATCCCTGTCATCAGTTCCAGTGTTTTGGTGGTACATTGAACATCCCTGTTCCCATGTCCAGTTTTCCAGTGGTGGGACATAGAATATCCTTGTCTTCATTCCCAGTATTACAGTGAGATATTGAATGTCACTGTCCTCATTTCCAGTGTTTTGGTTGTATATTGAATATCCCTGTCCCCATGTCCAGTGTTTCTGTGGGATATTGAATATCCCTGTCTTCAGTTCCAGTATTGCAGTGAAATATTGAATATCCGTGTCCTCAGTTCCAGTGTTACAATGGGATATTGAATATCCAAGTCCACAGTTCCAGTGTTTCAGTGAGATTTTGTATATCCCTGTCCTCAGTTCCCAGTGTTGCAGAGGGATATTGAATATCCCTGTCCTCAGTTCCCAGTGTTGCAGAGGGATATTGAATATCCCTGTCCTCAGTTCCAGTGTTGCAGAGGGATATTGAATATCCCTGACCTCAGCTCCAGTGTTGCAGAGGGATATTGAATATCCCTGTCCTCATTTCCAGTGTTTTGGTGGTATATTGAATATCCCTGTCCTCATGTCCAGTGTTTCTGTGGGATATTGAATATCCCTGTCTGCAGTTCCAGTAATGCAGTGAAATATTGAATATCCCTGTCCTCAGTTCCAGTGTTACAATGGGATATTGAATATCCCTGTCCTCAATTCCAGTGTTGCAGAGGGATATTGAATATCCCTGTCCTCAGTTCCAGTGCTGCACAGGGATATTGCATATCTCTGTCCTCAGTTGCAGTGTTGCAGAGGGATATCGAATATTCTTGTCCTCATTTCCAGTATTACAGTGAGATATTGAATATCCCTGACCTAATTTCCAGTGTTGCAGAGGGATATTGAATATCCCTGTCCTCATTTCCAGTGTTGCACTGGGATATTGAATATTCTTGTCCACATTTCCAGTATTACAGTGAGATATTGAATATCCCTGACCTAATTTCCAGTGTTGCAGAGGGACATTGAATATCCCTGTCCTCATGTCCACTGTTTCTGTGGGATATTGAATATCCCTGTCTTCAGTTCCAGTACTGCAGTGAAATATTGAATATTCCTGTCCTCAGTTCCAGTGTTACAATGGGATATTGAATATCCAAGTCCTCAGTTCCCGTTTGCAGTGAGATTTCTAATATCCCTGTCCTCAGTTCCAGTGTTGCAGTGGGATATTGAATATCCCTGTCCTCATTTCCAGTGTTTTGGTGGTATATTGAATATCCCTGTCCTCAGTTCCACTGTTACAATGGGATATTCAATATCCCTGTCCTCAGTTCCAGTGTTGTAGAGGGTATTGAATATCCCTGACCTCAGTTCCAGTGTTGCAGAGGGATATTGAATATCCCTGTCCTCATTTCCAGTGTTTTGGTGGGATATTGAATATCCCTGACCTCATGTCCAGTATTCCAGTGGGATATCGAATATCCTTGTCCTCATTTCCAGTGTTTTGGTGGTATATTGAATATCCCTGTCCCCATGTCCAGTGTTTCTGTGGGACATTGAATATCCCTGTCTTCGGTTCCAGTAATGCAGTGAAATATTGAATATCCGTGTCCTCAGTTCCAGTGTTACAATGGGATATTGAATATCCAAGTCCTCAGTTCCAGTGTTGCAGTAAGATTTTGTATATCCCTGTCCTCAGTTCCCAGTGTTGCAGAGGGATATTGAATATCCCTGTCCTCAGTGCCAGTGTTGCAGAGGGATATTGAATATCCATATCCTCAATTCCAGTATTGCACTTAGATATTGAATATCCCTGTCCTCAGTTCCAGTGTTACAGTGGGATATTGAATATCTCTATCCTAAGTTCCAGTGTTGCAGAGGGATATTTAATGTCCCTGACCTCAGTTCCAGTGTTGCAGAGGGATATTGAATATCCCTGTCCTCATTTCCAGTGTTTTGGTGGTATATTGAATATCCCTGTCCTCATGTCCAGTGTTTCTGTGGGATATTGAATATCCCTGTCTGCAGTTCCAGTAATGCAGTGAAATATTGAATATCCCTGTCCTCAGTTCCAGTGTTACAATGGGATATTGAATATCCCTGTCCTCAATTCCAGTGTTGCAGAGGGATATTGAATATCCCTGTCCTCAGTTCCAGTGCTGCACAGGGATATTGCATATCTCTGTCCTCAGTTGCAGTGTTGCAGAGGGATATCGAATATTCTTGTCCTCATTTCCAGTATTACAGTGAGATATTGAATATCCCTGACCTAATTTCCAGTGTTGCAGAGGGATATTGAATATCCCTGTCCTCATTTCCAGTGTTGCACTGGGATATTGAATATTCTTGTCCACATTTCCAGTATTACAGTGAGATATTGAATATCCCTGACCTAATTTCCAGTGTTGCAGAGGGACATTGAATATCCCTGTCCTCATGTCCACTGTTTCTGTGGGATATTGAATATCCCTGTCTTCAGTTCCAGTACTGCAGTGAAATATTGAATATTCCTGTCCTCAGTTCCAGTGTTACAATGGGATATTGAATATCCAAGTCCTCAGTTCCCGTTTGCAGTGAGATTTCTAATATCCCTGTCCTCAGTTCCAGTGTTGCAGTGGGATATTGAATATCCCTGTCCTCATTTCCAGTGTTTTGGTGGTATATTGAATATCCCTGTCCTCAGTTCCACTGTTACAATGGGATATTCAATATCCCTGTCCTCAGTTCCAGTGTTGTAGAGGGTATTGAATATCCCTGACCTCAGTTCCAGTGTTGCAGAGGGATATTGAATATCCCTGTCCTCATTTCCAGTGTTTTGGTGGGATATTGAATATCCCTGACCTCATGTCCAGTATTCCAGTGGGATATCGAATATCCTTGTCCTCATTTCCAGTGTTTTGGTGGTATATTGAATATCCCTGTCCCCATGTCCAGTGTTTCTGTGGGACATTGAATATCCCTGTCTTCGGTTCCAGTAATGCAGTGAAATATTGAATATCCGTGTCCTCAGTTCCAGTGTTACAATGGGATATTGAATATCCAAGTCCTCAGTTCCAGTGTTGCAGTAAGATTTTGTATATCCCTGTCCTCAGTTCCCAGTGTTGCAGAGGGATATTGAATATCCCTGTCCTCAGTGCCAGTGTTGCAGAGGGATATTGAATATCCATATCCTCAATTCCAGTATTGCACTTAGATATTGAATATCCCTGTCCTCAGTTCCAGTGTTACAGTGGGATATTGAATATCTCTATCCTAAGTTCCAGTGTTGCAGAGGGATATTTAATGTCCCTGACCTCAGTTCCAGTGTTGCAGAGGGATATTGAATATCCCTGTCCTCATTTCCAGTGTTTTGGTGGTATATTGAATATCCCTGTCCTCAGTTCCAGTGTTGCAGAGGGATATTGAATATCTCTGTCCTCAGTTGCAGTGTTGCAGAGGGATATCGAATATTCTTGTCCTCATTTCCAGTATTACAGTGAGATATTGAATATCCCTGTCCTCATTTCCAGTGTTGCAGAGGGATATTGAATATCCCTGACCTCAATTCCAGTGTTGCAGAGGGATATTGAATATTCCTGTCCTCATTTCCAGTGTTTTGGTGGTATATTGAATATCCTTGACCTCATGTCCAGTATTCCAGTGGGATATTGAATATCCAAGTCCTCAGTTCCAGTGTTGCAGTGAGATTTTGTATATCCCTGTCCTCAGTTCCCAGTGTTGCAGAGGGATACTGAATATCCCTGTCCTCATGTCCAGTGTTGCAGTGAGATTTCAAATATCCCTGTCCTCAGTTCCAGTGTTGCAGAGGGATATTGAATATCCAAGTCCTCAGTTCCACTGTTACAATGGGATATTCAATATCCCTGTCCTCAGTTCCAGTGTTGCAGTGAGATTTCAAATATCCCTGTCCTCATTTCCAGTGTTGCAGTGAGATTTCAAATATCCCTGTCCTCAGTTCCAGTGTTGCAGAGGGATATTGAATAGCCCTGTCCTCGGTTCCAGTGTTGCAGAGGGATATTCAATATCCCTGTCCTCAGTTCCAGTGTTGCAGTGAGATTTCAAATATCCCTGTCCTCAGTTCCAGTGTTGCAGAGGGATATTGAATATCCCTGTCCTCGGTTCCAGTGTTGCAGAGGGATAGTCAATATCCCTGTCCTCAGTTCCAGTGTCGCAGAGGGATATTGAATTTCCCTGTCCTAAGTTCCAGTGTCGCAGAGGGATATTGAATATCCCTGTCCTCAGTTCTAGTATTAGAGTGAGGTATTGAATATCCCTGTCATCAGTTCCAGTGTTTTGGTGGTACATTGAACATCCCTGTTCCCATGTCCAGTTTTCCAGTGGGACATCGAATATCCTTGTTTTCATTCCCAGTATTACAGTGAGATATTGAATGTCACTGTCCAGGGTTCCAGTGTTTTGGTGAGATATTGAATATGCCTGTCCTCAGTTACAGTGTTGCAGTGAGATATTGAATATCCCTGTCCTCATTTCCTGTTTTTTGGTGGTATATTGAATATCCCTGTCCTCATGTCCAGTGTTTCTGTGGGATATTGAATATCCCTGTCTTCGGTTCAAGTAATGCAGTGAAATATTGAATATCGGTGTCCTCAGTTCCAGTGTTACAATGGGATATTGAATATCCAAGTCCTCAGTTCCAGTGATGCAGTGAGACTTTGTCTATCCCTGTCCTCAGTTCCCAGTGTTGCAGAGGGATATTGAATATCCCTGTCCTCAGTTCCACTGTTACAATGGGATATTCAATATCCCTGTCCTCAGTTCCAGTGTTGCAGTGAGAGTTCGAATTTCCCTGTCCTCAGTTCCAGTGTAGCAGTGGGATTTTCAATATCCCTGTCCTCAGTTCCAGTGTTGCAGAGGGATATTGAATATCCCTGTCCTCAGTTCCAGTGTTGCAGGGGGATATTGAATATCCCTGTCCTCAGTTCCAGTGCTGCAGAGGGATATTGAATATCCCTGACCTCAGTTCCAGTCTTGCAGAGGGATATTGAATATCCCTGTCCTCACTTCCAGTGTTGCAGGGGGATATTGAATATCCCTGACCTCAGTTCCAGTCTTGTAGAGGGATATTGAACATCCCTGTCCTCAGTTCCAGTGTTGCAGTGGGATATTGAATATCTCTGTCCTCATTTCCAGTGTCGAACTGAAATACTGAATATCCCTGTCCTTATTTCCAGACTTTCGGTGGGATATTGAATATCGCTGTCCTCAGTTCCAGTATTACAGTGAGGTATTGAATATCCCTGTCATCAGTTCCAGTGTTTTGGTGGTACATTGAACATCCCTGTTCCCATGTCCAGTTTTCCAGTGGTGGGACATAGAATATCCTTGTCTTCATTCCCAGTATTACAGTGAGATATTGAATGTCACTGTCCTCATTTCCAGTGTTTTGGTTGTATATTGAATATCCCTGTCCCCATGTCCAGTGTTTCTGTGGGATATTGAATATCCCTGTCTTCAGTTCCAGTATTGCAGTGAAATATTGAATATCCGTGTCCTCAGTTCCAGTGTTACAATGGGATATTGAATATCCAAGTCCACAGTTCCAGTGTTTCAGTGAGATTTTGTATATCCCTGTCCTCAGTTCCCAGTGTTGCAGAGGGATATTGAATATCCCTGTCCTCAGTTCCCAGTGTTGCAGAGGGATATTGAATATCCCTGTCCTCAGTTCCAGTGTTGCAGAGGGATATTGAATATCCCTGACCTCAGCTCCAGTGTTGCAGAGGGATATTGAATATCCCTGTCCTCGTTTCCAGTGTTTTGGTGGTATATTGAATATCCCTGTCCTCATGTCCAGTGTTTCTGTGGGATATTGAATATCCCTGTCTGCAGTTCCAGTAATGCAGTGAAATATTGAATATCCCTGTCCTCAGTTCCAGTGTTACAATGGGATATTGAATATCCCTGTCCTCAATTCCAGTGTTGCAGAGGGATATTGAATATCCCTGTCCTCAGTTCCAGTGCTGAACAGGGATATTGCATATCTCTGTCCTCAGTTGCAGTGTTGCAGAGGGATATCGAATATTCTTGTCCTCATTTCCAGTATTACAGTGAGATATTGAATATCCCTGACCTAATTTCCAGTGTTGCAGAGGGATATTGAATATCCCTGTCCTCATTTCCAGTGTTGCACTGGGATATTGAATATTCTTGTCCACATTTCCAGTATTACAGTGAGATATTGAATATCCCTGACCTAATTTCCAGTGTTGCAGAGGGACATTGAATATCCCTGTCCTCATGTCCACTGTTTCTGTGGGATATTGAATATCCCTGTCTTCAGTTCCAGTACTGCAGTGAAATATTGAATATTCCTGTCCTCAGTTCCAGTGTTACAATGGGATATTGAATATCCAAGTCCTCAGTTCCCGTTTGCAGTGAGATTTCTAATATCCCTGTCCTCAGTTCCAGTGTTGCAGTGGGATATTGAATATCCCTGTCCTCATTTCCAGTGTTTTGGTGGTATATTGAATATCCCTGTCCTCAGTTCCACTGTTACAATGGGATATTCAATATCCCTGTCCTCAGTTCCAGTGTTGTAGAGGGTATTGAATATCCCTGACCTCAGTTCCAGTGTTGCAGAGGGATATTGAATATCCCTGTCCTCATTTCCAGTGTTTTGGTGGGATATTGAATATCCCTGACCTCATGTCCAGTATTCCAGTGGGATATCGAATATCCTTGTCCTCATTTCCAGTGTTTTGGTGGTATATTGAATATCCCTGTCCCCATGTCCAGTGTTTCTGTGGGACATTGAATATCCCTGTCTTCGGTTCCAGTAATGCAGTGAAATATTGAATATCCGTGTCCTCAGTTCCAGTGTTACAATGGGATATTGAATATCCAAGTCCTCAGTTCCAGTGTTGCAGTAAGATTTTGTATATCCCTGTCCTCAGTTCCCAGTGTTGCAGAGGGATATTGAATATCCCTGTCCTCAGTGCCAGTGTTGCAGAGGGATATTGAATATCCATATCCTCAATTCCAGTATTGCACTTAGATATTGAATATCCCTGTCCTCAGTTCCAGTGTTACAGTGGGATATTGAATATCTCTATCCTAAGTTCCAGTGTTGCAGAGGGATATTTAATGTCCCTGACCTCAGTTCCAGTGTTGCAGAGGGATATTGAATATTCTGTCCTCATTTCCAGTGTTTTGGTGGTATATTGAATATCCCTGTCCTCGTGTCCAGTGTTACAATGGGATATTGAATATCTAAGTCCTAAGTTCCAGTGTTGCAGAGGGATATTGAATATCCCTGTCCTCAGTTCCAGTGTTGCAGAGGGATATTGAATATCCTCAGTTCCAGTGTTGCAGAGGGATATTGAATATCCTCAGTTGCAGTGTTGCAGAGGGATATTGAATTTCCCTGTCCTCAGTTCCAGTGTTGCAGAGTGATATTGAATATCCAAGTCCTCAGTTCCAGTGTTGCAGTGAGACTTTGTCTATCCCTGTCCTCAGTTCCCAGTGTTGCAGAGGGATATTGAATATCCCTGTCCTCAGTTCCACTGTTACAATGGGATATTCAATATCCCTGTCCTCAGTTCCAGTGTTGCAGTGAGAGTTTGAATTTCCCTGTCCTCAGTTCCAGTGTAGCAGTGGGATTTTCAATATCCCTGTCCTCAGTTCCAGTGTTGCAGAGGGATATTGAATATCCCTGTCCTCAGTTCCAGTGTTGCAGGGGGATATTGAATATCCCTGTCCTCAGTTCCAGTGCTGCAGAGGGATATTGAATATCCCTGACCTCAGTTCCAGTCTTGCAGAGGGATATTGAATATCCCTGTCCTCACTTCCAGTGTTGCAGGGGGATATTGAATATCCCTGACCTCAGTTCCAGTCTTGTAGAGGGATATTGAACATCCCTGTCCTCAGTTCCAGTGTCGAACTGAAATACTGAATATCCCTGTCCTTATTTCCAGACTTTCGGTGGGATATTGAATATCGCTGTCCTCAGTTCCAGTATTACAGTGAGGTATTGAATATCCCTGTCATCAGTTCCAGTGTTTTGGTGGTACATTGAACATCCCTGTTCCCATGTCCAGTTTTCCAGTGGTGGGACATAGAATATCCTTGTCTTCATTCCCAGTATTACAGTGAGATATTGAATGTCACTGTCCTCATTTCCAGTGTTTTGGTGGTATATTGAATATCCCTGTCCCCATGTCCAGAGTTTCTGTGGGATATTGAATATCCCTGTCTTCAGTTCCAGTATTGCAGTGAAATATTGAATATCCGTGTCCTCAGTTCCAGTGTTACAATGGGATATTGAATATCCAAGTCCACAGTTCCAGTGTTTCAGTGAGATTTTGTATATCCCTGTCCTCAGTTCCCAGTGTTGCAGAGGGATATTGAATATCCCTGTCCTCAGTTCCCAGTGTTGCAGAGGGATATTGAATATCCCTGTCCTCAGTTCCAGTGTTGCAGAGGGATATTGAATATCCCTGACCTCAGCTCCAGTGTTGCAGAGGGATATTGAATATCCCTGTCCTCATTTCCAGTGTTTTGGTGGTATATTGAATATCCCTGTCCTCATGTCCAGTGTTTCTGTGGGATATTGAATATCCCTGTCTGCAGTTCCAGTAATGCAGTGAAATATTGAATATCCCTGTCCTCAGTTCCAGTGTTACAATGGGATATTGAATATCCCTGTCCTCAATTCCAGTGTTGCAGAGGGATATTGAATATCCCTGTCCTCATTTCCAGTGTTGCACTGGGATATTGAATATTCTTGTCCACATTTCCAGTATTACAGTGAGATATTGAATATCCCTGACCTAATTTCCAGTGTTGCAGAGGGACATTGAATATCCCTGTCCTCATGTCCACTGTTTCTGTGGGATATTGAATATCCCTGTCTTCAGTTCCAGTACTGCAGTGAAATATTGAATATTCCTGTCCTCAGTTCCAGTGTTACAATGGGATATTGAATATCCAAGTCCTCAGTTCCCGTTTGCAGTGAGATTTCTAATATCCCTGTCCTCAGTTCCAGTGTTGCAGTGGGATATTGAATATCCCTGTCCTCATTTCCAGTGTTTTGGTGGTATATTGAATATCCCTGTCCTCAGTTCCACTGTTACAATGGGATATTCAATATCCCTGTCCTCAGTTCCAGTGTTGTAGAGGGTATTGAATATCCCTGACCTCAGTTCCAGTGTTGCAGAGGGATATTGAATATCCCTGTCCTCATTTCCAGTGTTTTGGTGGGATATTGAATATCCCTGACCTCATGTCCAGTATTCCAGTGGGATATCGAATATCCTTGTCCTCATTTCCAGTGTTTTGGTGGTATATTGAATATTCCTGTCCTCATGTTCAGTGTTTCTGTGGGATATTGAATATCCCTGTCTTCGGTTCCAGTAATGCAGTGAAATATTGAATATCCGTGTCCTCAGTTCCAGTGTTACAATGGGATATTGAATATCCAAGTCCTCAGTTCCAGTGTTGCAGTAAGATTTTGTATATCCCTGTCCTCAGTTCCCAGTGTTGCAGAGGGATATTGAATATCCCTGTCCTCAGTTCCAGTGTTACAGTGGGATATTGAATATCTCTATCCTAAGTTCCAGTGTTGCAGAGGGATATTTAATGTCCCTGACCTCAGTTCCAGTGTTGCAGAGGGATATTGAATATTCTGTCCTCATTTCCAGTGTTTTGGTGGTATATTGAATATCCCTGTCCTCGTGTCCAGTGTTACAATGGGATATTGAATATCTAAGTCCTAAGTTCCAGTGTTGCAGAGGGATATTGAATATCCCTGTCCTCAGTTCCAGTGTTGCAGAGGGATATTGAATATCCTCAGTTCCAGTGTTGCAGAGGGATATTGAATATCCTCAGTTGCAGTGTTGCAGAGGGATATTGAATTTCCCTGTCCTCAGTTCCAGTGTTGCAGAGTGATATTGAATTTCCCTGTCCTCAGTTCCAGTGTTGCAGAGGGATATTGAATATCCCTGTCCTCATTTCCAGTGTTGAAATGAAATGCTGAATATCCCTGTCCTTATTTCCAGACTTTCGGTTTGATATTGAATATCGCTGTCCTCAGTTCCAGTATTACAGTGAGGTATTGAATATCCCTGTAATCAGGTCCAGTGTTTTGGTGGTACATTGAACATCCCTGTTCCCATGTCCAGTTTTCCAGTGGTGGGACATAGAATATCCTTGTCTTCATTCCCAGTATTACAGTGAGATATTGAATGTCACTGTCCAGGGTTCCAGTGTTTTGGTGAGATATTGAATATGCCTGTCCTCAGTTCCAGTGTTGCAGTGAGATATTGATTTTTCCTGTCCTCATTTCCAGTATTACAGTGAGATATTGAATATCCCTGTCCTCATTTCCAGTGTTTTGGTGGTATATTGAATATCCCTGTCCCCATGTCCAGTGTTTCTGTGGGATATTGAATATCCCTGTCTTCGGTTCCAGTAATGCAGTGAAATATTGAATATCCGTGTCCTCAGTTCCAGTGTTACAATGGGATATTGAATATCCAAGTCCTCAGTTCCAGTGTTGCAGTGAGATTTTGTATATCCCTGTCCTCAGTTCCCAGTGTTGCAGAGGGATATTGAATATCCCTGTCCTCAGTTCCAGTGTTGCAGAGGGATATTGAATATCCATATCCTCAATTCCAGTATTGCACTTAGATATTGAATATCCCTGTCCTCAGTTCCAGTGTTACAGTGGGATATTGAATATCTCTATCCTAAGTTCCAGTGTTGCAGAGGGATATTTAATGTCCCTGACCTCAGTTCCAGTGTTGCAGAGGGATATTGAATATCCCTGTCCTCATTTCCAGTGTTTTGGTGGTATATTGAATATCCCTGTCCTCAGTTCCAGTGTTGCAGAGGGATATTGAATATCTCTGTCCTCAGTTGCAGTGTTGCAGAGGGATATCGAATATTCTTGTCCTCATTTCCAGTATTACAGTGAGATATTGAATATCCCTGTCCTCATTTCCAGTGTTGCAGAGGGATATTGAATATCCCTGACCTCAATTCCAGTGTTGCAGAGGGATATTGAATATCCCTGTCCTCATTTCCAGTGTTTTGGTGGTATATTGAATATCCTTGACCTCATGTCCAGTATTCCAGTGGGATATTGAATATCCAAGTCCTCAGTTCCAGTGTTGCAGTGAGATTTTGTATATCCCTGTCCTCAGTTCCCAGTGTTGCAGAGGGATACTGAATATCCCTGTCCTCATGTCCAGTGTTGCAGAGGAATATTGAATATCCCTGTTCTCCTGTCCAGTGTTTCTGTGGGATATTGAATATCCCTGTCTTCGGTTCAAGTAATGCAGTGAAATATTGAATATCCGTGTCCTCAGTTCCAGTGTTACAATGGGATATTGAATATCCAAGTCCTCAGTTCCAGTGTTGCAGTGAGACTTTGTCGATCCCTGTCCTCAGTTCCCAGTGTTGCAGAGGGATATTGAATATCCCTGTCCTCAGTTCCACTGTTACAATGGGATATTCAATATCCCTGTCCTCAGTTCCAGTGTTGCAGTGAGATTTCAAATATCCCTGTCCTCATTTCCAGTGTTGCAGTGAGATTTCAAATATCCCTGTCCTCAGTTCCAGTGTTGCAGAGGGATATTGAATATCCCTGTCCTCGGTTCCAGTGTTGCAGAGGGATATTCAATATCCCTGTCCTCAGTTCCAGTGTTGCAGTGAGATTTCAAATATCCCTGTCCTCAGTTCCAGTGTTGCAGAGGGATATTGAATATCCCTGTCCTCGGTTCCAGTGTTGCAGAGGGATAGTCAATATCCCTGTCCTCAGTTCCAGTGTCGCAGAGGGATATTGAATTTCCCTGTCCTAAGTTCCAGTGTCGCAGAGGGATATTGAATATCGCTGTCCTCAGTTCTAGTATTAGAGTGAGGTATTGAATATCCCTGTCATCAGTTCCAGTGTTTTGGTGGTACATTGAACATCCCTGTTCCCATGTCCAGTTTTCCAGTGGGACATCGAATATCCTTGTTTTCATTCCCAGTATTACAGTGAGATATTGAATGTCACTGTCCAGGGTTCCAGTGTTTTGGTGAGATATTGAATATGCCTGTCCTCAGTTCCAGTGTTGCAGTGAGATATTGAATATCCCTGTCCTCATTTCCTGTTTTTTGGTGGTATATTGAATATCCCTGTTCTCATGTCCAGTATTTCTGTGGGATATTGAATATCCCTGTCTTCGGTTCAAGT
Organism: Chiloscyllium punctatum; assembly: GCF_047496795.1. Taxonomy (NCBI): domain Eukaryota; kingdom Metazoa; phylum Chordata; class Chondrichthyes; order Orectolobiformes; family Hemiscylliidae; genus Chiloscyllium; species Chiloscyllium punctatum. The sequence goes on along the minus strand of NC_092782.1, from coordinate 20,249,569 downwards.
AATGCAGTGAAATATTGAATATCCGTGTCCTCAGTTCCAGTGTTACAATGGGATATTGAATATCCAAGTCCTCAGTTCCAGTGTTGCAGTGAGACTTTGTCTATCCCTGTCCTCAGTTCCCAGTGTTGCAGAGGGATATTGAATATCCCTGTCCTCAGTTCCACTGTTACAATGGGATATTCAATATCCCTGTCCTCAGTTCCAGTTTTGCAGTGAGATTTCAAATATCCCTGTCCTCATTTCCAGTGTTGCAGTGAGATTTCAAATATCCCTGTCCTCAGTTCCAGTGTTGCAGAGGGATATTGAATATCCATATCCTCAATTCCAGTATTGCACTTAGATATTGAATATCCCTGTCCTCAGTTCCAGTGTTACAGTGGGATATTGAATATCTCTATCCTAAGTTCCAGTGTTGCAGAGGGATATTTAATGTCCCTGACCTCAGTTCCAGTGTTGCAGAGGGATATTGAATATCCCTGTCCTCATTTCCAGTGTTTTGGTGGTATATTGAATATCCCTGTCCTCAGTTCCAGTGTTGCAGAGGGATATTGAATATCTCTGTCCTCAGTTGCAGTGTTGCAGAGGGATATCGAATATTCTTGTCCTCATTTCCAGTATTACAGTGAGATATTGAATATCCCTGTCCTCATTTCCAGTGTTGCAGAGGGATATTGAATATCCCTGACCTCAATTCCAGTGTTGCAGAGGGATATTGAATATCCCTGTCCTCATTTCCAGTGTTTTGGTGGTATATTGAATATCCTTGACCTCATGTCCAGTATTCCAGTGGGATATTGAATATCCAAGTCCTCAGTTCCAGTGTTGCAGTGAGATTTTGTATATCCCTGTCCTCAGTTCCCAGTGTTGCAGAGGGATACTGAATATCCCTGTCCTCATGTCCAGTGTTGCAGAGGAATATTGAATATCCCTGTTCTCCTGTCCAGTGTTTCTGTGGGATATTGAATATCCCTGTCTTCGGTTCAAGTAATGCAGTGAAATATTGAATATCCGTGTCCTCAGTTCCAGTGTTACAATGGGATATTGAATATCCAAGTCCTCAGTTCCAGTGTTGCAGTGAGACTTTGTCGATCCCTGTCCTCAGTTCCCAGTGTTGCAGAGGGATATTGAATATCCCTGTCCTCAGTTCCACTGTTACAATGGGATATTCAATATCCCTGTCCTCAGTTCCAGTGTTGCAGTGAGATTTCAAATATCCCTGTCCTCATTTCCAGTGTTGCAGTGAGATTTCAAATATCCCTGTCCTCAGTTCCAGTGTTGCAGAGGGATATTGAATATCCCTGTCCTCGGTTCCAGTGTTGCAGAGGGATATTCAATATCCCTGTCCTCAGTTCCAGTGTTGCAGTGAGATTTCAAATATCCCTGTCCTCAGTTCCAGTGTTGCAGAGGGATATTGAATATCCCTGTCCTCGGTTCCAGTGTTGCAGAGGGATAGTCAATATCCCTGTCCTCAGTTCCAGTGTCGCAGAGGGATATTGAATTTCCCTGTCCTAAGTTCCAGTGTCGCAGAGGGATATTGAATATCGCTGTCCTCAGTTCTAGTATTAGAGTGAGGTATTGAATATCCCTGTCATCAGTTCCAGTGTTTTGGTGGTACATTGAACATCCCTGTTCCCATGTCCAGTTTTCCAGTGGGACATCGAATATCCTTGTTTTCATTCCCAGTATTACAGTGAGATATTGAATGTCACTGTCCAGGGTTCCAGTGTTTTGGTGAGATATTGAATATGCCTGTCCTCAGTTACAGTGTTGCAGTGAGATATTGAATATCCCTGTCCTCATTTCCTGTTTTTTGGTGGTATATTGAATATCCCTGTTCTCATGTCCAGTATTTCTGTGGGATATTGAATATCCCTGTCTTCGGTTCAAGTAATGCAGTGAAATATTGAATATCGGTGTCCTCAGTTCCAGTGTTACAATGGGATATTGAATATCCAAGTCCTCAGTTCCAGTGTTGCAGTGAGACTTTGTCTATCCCTGTCCTCAGTTCCCAGTGTTGCAGAGGGATATTGAATATCCCTGTCCTCAGTTCCACTGTTACAATGGGATATTCAATATCCCTGTCCTCAGTTCCAGTTTTGCAGTGAGATTTCAAATATCCCTGTCCTCATTTCCAGTGTTGCAGTGAGATTTCAAATATCCCTGTCCTCAGTTCCAGTGTTGCAGAGGGATATTGAATATCCCTGTCCTCGGTTCCAGTGTTGCAGAGGGATATTCAATATCCCTGTCCTCAGTTCCAGTGTAGCAGTGAGCTTTCGAATAACCCTGTCCTTAGTTCCAGTGTTGCAGAGGGATAGTGAATATCCCTGTCCTCAGTTCCAGTGTCGCAGAGGGATATTGAATTTCCCTGTCCTAAGTTCCAGTGTCGCAGAGGGATATTGAATATCGCTGTCCTCAGTTCCAGTATTAGAGTGAGGTATTGAATATCCCTGTCCTCATTTCCAGTGTTTTGGTGGTACATTGAACATCCCTGTTCCCATGTCCAGTTTTCCTGTGGGACATCAAATATCCTTGTTTTCATTCCCAGTATTACAGTGAGATATTGAATGTCACTGTCCAGGGTTCCAGTGTTTTGGTGAGATATTGAATATGCCGGTACTCAGTTCCAGTATTACAGTGAGATATTGAATATCCCTGTCCTCATTTCCTGTTTTTTGGTGGTATATTGAATATCCCTGTCCTCATGTCCAGTGTTTCTGTGGGATATTGAATATCCCTGTCCTCATTTCCAGTGTTTTGGTGGTATATTGAATATCCCTGTCCCCATGTCCAGTGTTTCTGTGGGATATTGAATATCCCTGTCTTCGGTTCAAGTAATGCAGTGAAATATTGAATATCCGTGTCCTCAGTTCCAGTGTTACAATGGGATATTGAATATCCAAGTCCTCAGTTCCAGTGTTGCAGTGAGACTTTGTCTATCCCTGTCCTCAGTTCCCAGTGTTGCAGAGGGATATTGAATATCCCTGTCCTCAGTTCCAGTGTTGCAGAGGGATATTGAATATCCCTGTCCTCAGTTCCAGTGTAGCAGTGAGAGTTCGAATTTCCCTGTCCTCAGTTCCAGTGTAGCAGTGGGATATTCAATATCCCTGGCCTCAGTTCCAGTGTTGCAGAGGGATATTGAATATCACTGTCCTCAGTTCCAGTGTTGCAGAGGGATATTGAATATCCCTGTCCTCAGTTCCAGCGTTGCAGTGGGATATTGAATATCTCTGTCCTCATTTCCAGTGTCGAACTGAAATGCTGAATATCCCTGTCCTTATTTCCAGACTTTCGGTGGGATATTGAATATCGCTGACCTCAGTTGCAGTATTACAGTGAGATATTGAATATCCCTGTCATCAGTTCCAGTGTTACAGTCGGATATTGAATATCCCTGTTCTCTTTTGCAGTGTTGCAGTGGGATATTGAAAATACCTGTCCTCATTTCCAGTGTTTTGGTGGTACATTGAATATCCCTGTTTTCGTGTCCAGTTTTCCAGTGGGATATCGAATATCCTTGTCCTCATTTCCAGTATTACAGTGAGATATTGAATGTCACTGTCCAGGGTTCCAGTGTTTTGGTGAGATATTGAATATGCCTGATCTAATTTCCAGTGTTGCAGGGGGATATTGAATATCCCTGTCCTCATGTCCAGTGTTGCAGAGGGATATTGAATATCCCTGACCTCATTTCCAGTGTTTTGGTGGGATATTGAATATCCCTGACCTCATGTCCAGTATTCCAGTGGGATATCGAATATCCTTGTCCTCATTTCCAGTATTACAGTGAGATATTGAATATCCCTGTCCTCATTTCCAGTGTTTTGGTGGTATATTGAATATTCCTGTCCTCATGTCCAGTGTTTCTGTGGGATATTGAATATCCCTGTCTTCGGTTCCAGTAATCCAGTGAAATATTGAATATCCGTGTCCTCAGTTCCAGTGTTACAATGGGATATTGAATATCCAAGTCCTCAGTTCCAGTGTTGCAGTGAGATTTTATATATCCCTGTCCTCAGTTCCCAGTGTTGCAGAGGGATGTTGAATATCCCTGTCCTCAGTGCCAGTGTTGCAGAGGGATATTGAATATCCATATCCTCAATTCCAGTATTGCACTTAGATATTGAATATCCCTGTCCTCAGTTCCAGTGTTACAGTGGGATATTGAATATCTCTATCCGAAGTTCCAGTGTTGCAGAGGGATATTGAATATCCCTGTCCTCAGTTCCAGTGTTACAGGGGATATTGAATATCTCTATCCTAAGTTCCAGTGTTGCAGAGTGATATTTAATGTCCCTGACCTCAGTTCCAGTGTTCCAGAGGGATATTGAATATCTCTGTCCTCATTTCCAATGATATTGAATATCCCTGTCCTCGTGTCCAGTGTTCCAGTTGGATATCTAATATCCTTGTCCTCAATTCCAGTATTACAGTGAGATATTGAATATCCCTATCCTCATTTCCAATGTTACAATGGGATATTGAATATCCAAGTCCGAAGTTCCAGTGTTGCCAAGGGATGTTGAATATCCCTGTCCTCAGTTCCAGTGTTGCAGAGGGATATTGAATATCCCTGTCCTCAGTTCCAGTGTTGCAGAGGGATATTGAATATCCCTGTCCTCACTTCCAGTGTTGCAGAGGGATATTGAATATCCCTGTCCTCAGTTCCAGTGTTGCAGTTGGATATTGAATATCTCTGTCCTCATTTCCAGTGTCGAACTGAAATACTGAATATCCCTGTCCTTATTTCCAGACTTTCGGTGGGATATTGAATATCGCTGTCCTCAGTTCCAGTATTACAGTGAGGTATTGAATATCCCTGTCATCAGTTCCAGTGTTGCAGTCGGATATTGAATATCCCTGTTCTCTTTTGCTGTGTTGCAGTGGGATATTGAAAATACCTGTCCTCATTTCCAGTGTTTTGGTGGTACATTGAATATCCCTGTTTTTGTGTCCAGTTTTCCAGTGGGATATCAAATATCCTTGTCCTCATTTCCAGTATTACAGTGAGATATTGAATGTCACTGTCCAGGGTTCCAGTGTTTTGGTGAGATATTGAATATGCCTGTACTCAGTTCCAGTGTTGCAGTGAGACATTGAATATGCCTGTCCTCAGTTCCAGTGTTGCGGAGGGACATTCAATATCTCTGTCCTCAGTTCCAGTGTTGAAGTGGGATATTGAATATCCCCGTCCAACGTTCCAGTGTTGCACTGAAATCCTGAATGTCCCTGTCCTTATTTCCAGTCTTTTATTCAGATATTGAGTATCGCTGCCCTCAGTTCCAGTATTACAGTGAGATATTGAATATCCCTGTCCACGTTTCCAGTGTTTTGGTGGTATATTCAATATCCCTGTCCTCCTGTCCGGTGTGTCTGTGGGAAATTGAATATCCCTGTCCTCAGTTCCAGTGTTATCGAGGGATATCGAATATTCTTGTCCTCATTTCCAGTATTACAGTGAGATATTGAATATCCCTGACCTAATTTCCAGTGTTGCAGAGGGACATTGAATATCCCTGTCCTCAGTTCCAGTGTTACAATGGGATATTAAATATCCAAGTCCTCAGTTCCAGTGTTGCAGTGAGATTTCGAATATCTCTGTCCTCAGTTCCAGTGTTGCAGTGGGATATCGAATATACTTGTCCTCAGTTCCAGTGTTTCGGTGGGATATTGAATATCCCTGACCTCATGTCCAGTATTCCAGTGGGATATCGAATATCGTTGTCCTCATTTCCAGTGTTTTGGTGGTATATTGAATATTCCTGTCCTCATGTCTAGTGTTTCTGTGGGATATTGAATATCCCTGTCTTCAGTTCCAGTATTGCAGTGAAATATTGAATATCCCTATCCTAAGTTCCAGTATTGCAGAGGGATATTGAATATCCCTATCCTCATTTCCAGTGTTTTGGTGTTATATTGAAAATCCCTGTCCTCATGTCCAGTGTTCGAGTGGGATATCGAATATCCTTGTCCTCATTTCCAGTATTACAGTGAGATATTGAATATCCCTGTCCTCATTTCCAGTGTTGCAGAGGGATATTTAATATCCCTGTCCCCAGTTCCAGTTTTGCAGTGAGATATTGAATATCCCTGTCCTCAGTTCCAGTGTTGCAGAGGGATATTGAATATCCCTGTCCTCATTTCCAGTGTTGCAGAGGGATATTGAATATCCCTGTCCTCATTTCCAGTGTTGCAGTGGGATATTGAATATCGCTGTCCTCAGTTCCAGTGTAGCAGTGGGATATTTAATATCCCTATCCCCAGTTCCAGTTTTGCAGTGAAATACTGAATATCCCTGTCTTTATTTCCAGACTTTCGGTGGGATATTGAATATCGCTGTCCTCAGTTCCAGTATTAGAGTGAGGTATTGAATACCCCTGTCATCAGTTCCAGTGTTTTGGTGGTACATTGAACATCCCTGTTCCCATGTCCAGTTTTCCAGTGGGACATCGAATATCCTTATTTTCATTCCCAGTATTACAGTGAGATATTGAATGTCACTGTCCAGGGTTCCAGTGTTTTGGTGAGATATTGAATATGCCGGTACTCAGTTCCAGTATTACAGTGAGATATTGAATATCCCTGTCCTCATTTCCAGTGTTTTGGTGGTATATTGAATATCCCTGTCCTCATGTCCAGTGTTTCTGTGGGATATTGAATATCCCTGTCTTCAGTTCCAGAAATGCAGTGAAATATTGAATATCCGTGTCCTCAGTTCCAGTGTTACAATGGGATATTGAATATCCAAGTCCTCAGTTCCAGTGTTGCACTGAGACTTTGTCTATCCCTGTCCTCAGTTCCCAGTGTTGCAGAGGGATATTGAATATCCCTGTCCTCAGTTCCAGTGTTGCAGAGGGATATTGAATATCCATATCCTCAATTCCAGTGTTGCACTTAGATATTGAATATCCCTGTCCTCAGTTCCAGTGTTACAGTGGGATATTGAATATCTCTATCCTTAATTCCAGTGTTGCAGTGAGATTTCAAACATCCCTGTCCTCATTTCCAGTGTTGCAGAGGGATATTGAATATCCCTGTCCTCAGTTCCAGTGCTGCAGAGGGATATTGAATATCCCTGTCCTCAGTTCCAGTGTAGCAGTGAGAGTTCGCATTTCCCTGTCCTCAGTTCCAGTGTAGCAGTGGATATTCAATATCCCTGGCCTCAGTTCCAGTGTTGCAGAGGGATATTGAATATCCCTGTCCTCAGTTCCAGTGTTACAGTGGGATATTGAATATCTCTATCCTTAATTCCAGTGTTGCAGTGAGATTTCAAACATCCCTGTCCTCATTTCCAGTGTTGCAGAGGGATATTGAATATCCCTGTCCTCAGTTCCAGTGCTGCAGAGGGATATTGAATATCCCTGTCCTCAGTTCCAGTGTAGCAGTGAGAGTTCGAATTTTCCTGTCCTCAGTTCCAGTGTAGCAGTGGGATATTCAATATCCCTGGCCTCAGTTCCAGTGTTGCAGAGGGATATTGAATATCCCTGTCCTCAGTTCCAGTGTTCCAGTGGGATATCGAATATCCTTGTCCTCATTTCCAGTATTACAGTGAGATATTGTATATCCCTGTCCTCATTTCCAGTGTTGCAGAGGGATATCTAATATCCCTGTCCACAGTTCCAGTTTTGCAGAGGGATATTGAATATCCCTGTCCTCATTTCCAGTGTTGCTGTGGGATATTGAATACCCAAGTCCTAAGTTCCAGTGTTGCAGTGAGAGTTCGAATATCCCTGTCCTCAGTTCCAGTTTTGCAGAGGGATATTGAATATACCTGTCCTCAGTTCCAGTATTGCAGAGGGAAATTGAATATCCCTATCCTAATTTCCAGTGTTGCAGAGGGATATTGAATATCCCTATCCTCATTTCCAGTGTTTTGGTGTTATATTGAAAATCCCTGTCCTCATGTCCAGTGTTCGAGTGGGATATCGAATATCCTTGTCCTCATTTCCAGTATTACAGTGAGATATTGAATATCCCTGTCCTCATTTCCAGTGTTGCAGAGGGATATTTAATATCCCTGTCCCCAGTTCCAGTTTTGCAGTGAGATATTGAATATCCCTGTCCTCAGTTCCAGTGTTGCAGAGGGATATTGAATATCCATGTCCTCATTTCCAGTGTTGCAGAGGGATATTGAATATCCCTGTCCTCATTTCCAGTGTTGCAGTGGGATATTGAATATCGCTGTCCTCAGTTCCAGTGTAGCAGTGGGATATTTATTATCCCTATCCCCAGTTCCAGTTTTGCAGTGAAATACTGAATATCCCTGTCTTTATTTCCAGACTTTCGGTGGGATATTGAATATCGCTGTCCTCAGTTCCAGTATTAGAGTGAGGTATTGAATACCCCTGTCATCAGTTCCAGTGTTTTGGTGGTACATTGAACATCCCTGTTCCCATGTCCAGTTTTCCAGTGGGACATCGAATACCCTTATTTTCATTCCCAGTATTACAGTGAGATATTGAATGTCACTGTCCAGGGTTCCAGTGTTTTGGTGAGATATTGAATATGCCGGTACTCAGTTCCAGTATTACAGTGAGATATTGAATATCCCTGTCCTCATTTCCAGTGTTTTGGTGGTATATTGAATATCCCTGTCCTCATGTCCAGTGTTTCTGTGGGATATTGAATATCCCTGTCTTCGGTTCCAGTAATGCAGTGAAATATTGAATATCCGTGTCCTCAGTTCCAGTGTTACAATGGGATATTGAATATCCAAGTCCTCAGTTCCAGTGTTGCACTGAGACTTTGTCTATCCCTGTCCTCAGTTCCCAGTGTTGCAGAGGGATATTGAATATCCCTGTCCCCAGTTCCAGTGTTGCAGAGGGATATTGAATATCCATATCCTCAATTCCAGTGTTGCACTTAGATATTGAATATCCCTGTCCTCAGTTCCAGTGTTACAGTGGGATATTGAATATCTCTATCCGAAGTTCCAGTGTTGCAGTGAGATTTCAAACATCCCTGTCCTCAGTTCCAGTGTAGCAGTGGGATATTGAATATCCCTGTCCTCAGTTCCAGTGTTGTAGAGGGATATTGAATATCCCTGTCCTCAGTTCCAGTGTTGCAGTGGGATATTGAATATCTCTGTCCTCATTTCCAGTGTCGAACTGAAATGCTGAATATCCCTGTCGTTATTTCCAGACTTTCGGTGGGATATTGAATATCGCTGTCCTAAGTTCCAGTATTACAGTGAGGTATTGAATATCCCTGTCATCAGTTCCAGTGTTGCAGTCGGATATTGAATATCCCTGTTCTCTTTTGCTGTGTTGCAGTGGGATATTGAAAATACCTGTCCTCATTTCCAGTGCTTTGGTGTACATTGAATATCCCTGTTTTCGTGTCCAGTTTTCCAGTGGGATATCGAATATCCTTGTCCTCATTTCCAGTATTACAGTGAGATATTGAATGTCACTGTCCAGGTTTCCAGTGTTTTGGTGAGATATTGAATATGCCTGTCCTCAGTTCCAGTGTTGCAGTGAGACATTGAATATGCCTGTCCTCAGTTCCAGTGTTGCGGAGGGATATTGAATATCTCTGTCCTCAGTTCCAGTGTTGAAGTGGGATATTGAATATCCCTGTCCAAGGTTCCAGTGTTGCAGTGAGATATTGAATATCCATGTCCTCATTTCCAGTGTTGCACTGAAATCCTGAATGTCCCTGTCCTTATTTCCAGTCTTTCGTTGGGATATTGAATATTGCTGCCCTCAGTTCCAGTATTACAGTGAGATATTGAATATCCCTGTCCACGTTTCCAGTGTTTTGGTGGTATATTCAATATCCCTGTCCTCCTGTGCAGTGTGTCTGTGGGATATTGAATATCCCTGTCCTCGGTTTCAGTGTTGCAGAGGGATATTGAATATCCCTGTCCTCAGTTCCGGTGTTGAAGTGGGATATTGAATATCCCTGTCCTCAGTTCCAGTGTAGCAGTGAGAGTTCGCATTTCCCTGTCCTCAGTTCCAGTGCAGCAGTGGGATATTCAATATCCCTGGCCTCAGTTCCAGTGTTGCAGAGGGATATTGAATATCCCTGTCCTCAGTTCCAGTGTTACAGTGGGATATTGAATATCTCTATCCTAAGTTCCAGTGTTGCAGTGAGATTTCAAACATCCCTGTCCTCAGTTCCGGTGTTGAAGTGGGATATTGAATATCCCTGTACTCAGTTCCAGTGTTGCAGTGGGATATCGAATATTCTTGTCCTCATTTCCAGTATTACAGTGAGATATTGAATATCCCTGACCTAATTTCCAGTGTGGCAGAGGGACATTGAATATCCCTGTCCTCAGTTCCAGTGTTACAATGGGATACTAAATATCCAAGTCCTCAGTTCCAGTGTTGCAGAGGGATATTGAATATCCCTGTCCTCAGTTCCAGTGTTGCAGTGGGATATTGAATATCTCTGTCCTCATTTCCAGTGTCGAACTGAAATGCTGAATATCCCTGTCCTTATTTCCAGACTTTCGGTGGGATATTGAATATCGCTGTCCTCAGTTCCAGTATTACAGTGAGGTATTGAATATCCCTGTCATCAGTTCCAGTGTTGCAGAGGGATATTGAATATCCCTGTCCTCAGTTCCAGTGTTGCAGTGGGATATTGAATATCTCTGTCCTCATTTCCAGTGTCGAACTGAAATGCTGAATATCCCTGTCCTCATTTCCAGACTTTCGGTGGGATATTGAATATATCTGTCCTCATTTCCAGTGTTTTGGTGGTACATTGAATATCCCTGTTCTCATGTCCAGTTTTCCAGTGGGATATCGAATATCCTTGTCCTCATTTCCAGTATTACAGTGAGATATTGAATGTCACTGTCCAGGGTTCCAATGTTTCGGTGAGATATTGAATATGCCTGTCCTCATTTCCAGTGTTTTGGTGGTATATTGAATATCCCTGTCCTCTGTTCCACTGTTACAATGGGATATTCAATATCCCTGCCCTCAGTTCCAGTGTTGCAGTGAGATTTCAAATATCCCTGTCCTCATTTCCAGTGTTGCAGAGGGATAGTGAATATCCCTGTCCTTAGTTCCAGTGTCGCAGAGGGATATTAAATATGCAAGTCCTAAGTTCCAGTGTCGCAGAGGGATATTGAATATCCCTGTCCTTAGTTCCAGTGTCGCAGAGGGATATTAAATATGCAAGTCCTAAGTTCCAGTGTCGCAGAGGGATATTGAATATCCCTGTCCTCATTTCCAGTGTTGAACTGAAATACTGAATATCCCTCTCCTTGTTTCCAGACTTTCGGTGGGAATATTGAACATTGCTGTCCTCAGTTCCAGTATTAGAGTGAGGTATTGAATACCCCTGTCATCAGTTCCAGTGTTTTGGTGGTACATTGAACATCCCTGTTCCCATGTCCAGTTTTCCAGTGGGACATCGAATATCCTTGTTTTCATTCCCAGTATTACAGTGAGATATTGAATGTCACTGTCCAGGGTTCCAGTGTTTTGGTGAGATATTGAATATGCCGGTACTCAGTTCCAGTATTACAGTGAGATATTGAATATCCCTGTCCTCATTTCCAGTGTTTTGGTGGTATATTGAATATCCCTGTCCTCATGTCCAGTGTTTCTGTGGGATATTGAATATCCCTGTCTTCGGTTCCAGTAATGCAGTGAAATATTGAATATCCGTGTCCTCAGTTCCAGTGTTACAGTGGGATGTTGAATATCCAAGTCCTCAGTTCCAGTGTTGCTTTGAGACTTTGTCTATCCCTGTCCTCAGTTCCCAGTGTTGCAGAGGGATATTGAATATCCCTGTCCTCAGTTCCAGTGTTGCAGAGGGATATTGAATATCCATATCCTCAATTCCAGTGTTGCACTTAGATATTGAATATCCCTGTCCTCAGTTCCAGTGTTACAGTGGGATATTGAATATCTCTATCCGAAGTTCCAGTGTTGCAGTGAGATTTCAAACATCCCTGTCCTCAGTTCCAGTGTAGCAGTGGGATATTGAATATCCCTGTCCTCAGTTCCAGTGTTGTAGAGGGATATTGAATATCCCTGTCCTCAGTTCCAGTGTTGCAGTGGGATATTGAATATCTCTGTCCTCATTTCCAGTGTTGAACTGAAATGCTGAATATCCCTGTCGTTATTTCCAGACTTTCGGTGGGATATTGAATATCGCTGTCCTAAGTTCCAGTATTACAGTGAGGTATTGAATATCCCTGTCATCAGTTCCAGTGTTGCAGTCGGATATTGAATATCCCTGTTCTCTTTTGCTGTGTTGCAGTGGGATATTGAAAATACCTGTCCTCATTTCCAGTGCTTTGGTGGTACATTGAATATCCCTGTTTTTGTGTCCAGTTTTCCAGTGGGATATCGAATATCCTTGTCCTCATTTCCAGTATTACAGTGAGATATTGAATGTCACTGTCCAGGGTTCCAGTGTTTTGGTGAGATATTGAATATGCCTGTCCTCAGTTCCAGTGTTGCAGTGAGACATTGAATATGCCTGTCCTCAGTTCCAGTGTTGCGGAGGGATATTGAATATCTCTGTCCTCAGTTCCAGTGTTGAAGTGGGATATTGAATATCCCTGTCCAAGGTTCCAGTGTTGCAGTGAGATATTGAATATCCATGTCCTCATTTCCAGTGTTGCACTGAAATCCTGAATGTCCCTGTCCTTATTTCCAGTCTTTCGTTGGGATATTGAATATTGCTGCCCTCAGTTCCAGTATTACAGTGAGATATTGAATATCCCTGTCCACGTTTCCAGTGTTTTGGTGGTATATTCAATATCCCTGTCCTCCTGTGCAGTGTGTCTGTGGGATATTGAATATCCCTGTCCTCGGTTTCAGTGTTGCAGAGGGATATTGAATATCCCTGTCCTCAGTTCCGGTGTTGAAGTGGGATATTGAATATCCCTGTACTCAGTTCCAGTGTTGCAGTGGGATATCGAATATTCTTGTCCTCATTTCCAGTATTACAGTGAGATATTGAATATCCCTGACCTAATTTCCAGTGTGGCAGAGGGACATTGAATATCCCTGTCCTCAGTTCCAGTGTTACAATGGGATACTAAATATCCAAGTCCTCAGTTCCAGTGTTGCAGTGAGATTTCGAATATCCCTGTCCTCAGTTCCAGTGTTGCAGTGGGATATCGAATATACTTGTCCTCAGTTCCAGTGTTTCGGTGGGATATTGAATATCCCTGACCTCATGTCCAGTATTCCAGTGGGATATCGAATATCGTTGTCCTCATTTCCAGTATTACAGTGAGATATTGAATATCCCTGTCCTCATTTCCAATGTTTTGGTGGTATATTGAATATTCCTGTCCTCATGTCAAGTGTTTCTGTGGGATATTGAATATCCCTGTCTTCAGTTCCAGTATTGCAGTGAAATATTGAATATCCTTGACCTCAGTTCCAGTGTTGCAGAGGGATATTGAATATCCCTGTCCTCATTTCCAGTGTTTTGGTGGTATATTGAATATCCCTGTCTTCATGTCCGGTGTTCCAGTGGGATATTGAATATCTTTGTCCTCATTTCCAGTATTACAGTGAAATATTGAATATCCCTGTCCACAGTTCCAGTGTTACAATGGGATATTGAATATCCCTGTCCTCAGTTCCAGTGTAGCAGTGAGAGTTCGAATTTCCCTGTCCTCAGTTCCAGTGTAGCAGTGGGATATTCAATATCCCTGGCCTCAGTTCCAGTGTTGCAGAGGGATATTGAATATCACTGTCCTCAGTTCCAGTGTTGCAGAGGGATATTGAATATCCCTGTCCTCAGTTCCAGTGTTGCAGTGGGATATTGAATATCTCTGTCCTCATTTCCAGTGTCGAACTGAAATGCTGAATATCCCTGTCCTTATTTCCAGACTTTCGGTGGGATATTGAATATCGCTGACCTCAGTTGCAGTATTACAGTGAGATATTGAATATCCCTGTCATCAGTTCCAGTGTTACAGTCGGATATTGAATATCCCTGTTCTCTTTTGCAGTGTTGCAGTGGGATATTGAAAATACCTGTCCTCATTTCCAGTGGTTTGGTGGTACATTGAATATCCCTGTTTTCGTGTCCAGTTTTCCAGTGGGATATCGAATATCCTTGTCCTCATTTCCAGTATTCCAGTGAGATATCGAATGTCACTGTCCAGGGTTCCAGTGTTGCAGTGAGACATTGAATATGCATGTCCTCAGTTCCAGTGTTGACGTGGGATATTGAATATCCCTGTCCTCATTTCCAGGGTTGCACTGAAATCCTGAATGTCCCTGTCCTTATTTCCAGTCTTTCATTGGGATATTGAATATCGCTGCCCTCAGTTCCAGTATTACAGTGAGATATTGAATATCCTTGTCCACGTTTCCAGTGTTTTGGTGGTATATTCAATATCCCTGTCCTCCTGTGCAGTGTGTCTGTGGGATATTGAATATTCCTGTCCTCAGTTCCGGTGTTGAAGTGGGATATTGAATATCCCTGTACTCAGTTCCATTGTTGCAGTGGGATATTGAATATTCCTGTCCTCGGTTCCAGTGTGGCAGAGGGACATTGACTATCCCTGTCCTCAGTTCCAGTGTTACAATGGGATATTCAATATCCCTGTCCTCATTTCCAGACTTTCGGTGGGATATTGAATATTGCTGTCCTCAGTTCCAGTGTTACAGTGATGTATTGAATATCCCTGCCATCTGTTCCAGTGTTGCAGTCGGATATTGAATATCCCTGTTCTCTTTTGCAGTGTTGCAGTGGGATATTGAATATATCTGTCCTCATTTCCAGTGTTTTGGTGGTACATTGAATATCCCTGTTCTCATGTCCAGTTTTCCAGTGGGATATCGAATATCCTTGTCCTCATATCCAGTATTATAGTGAGATATTGAATGTCACTGTCCAGGGTTCCAGTGTTTTGGTGAGATATTGAATATCCCTGTCATCAGGTCCAGTGTTGCAGTGAGATATTGAATATCCCTGTCCGCATTTCCAGTGTTTTGGTGGTATATTCAATATCCCTGTCCTCCTGTGCAGTGTGTCTGTGGGATATTGAATATCCCTGTCCTCAGTTCCAGTGTTGCAGAGGGATATTGAATATCCCTGTCCTCAGTTCCGGTGTTGAAGTGGGATATTGAATATCCCTGTACTCAGTTCCAGTGTTGCAGTGGGATATTTAATATCCCTGTCCCCAGTTCCAGTTTTGCAGTGAGATATTGAATATCCCTGACCTCATGTCCAGTGTTCCAGGGGGATATCGAATATTCTTGTCCTAATTTCCAGTAGTACAGTGAGATATTGAATATCTCTGTCCTCAGTTCCAGTGTTACAGTGAGATTTCGAATATCCCTGTCCTCAGTTCCAGTGTTGCAGTGGGATGTCGAATATACTTGTCCTCAGTTCCAGTGTTTCGGTGGGATATTGAATATCCCTGACCTCATGTCCAGTGTTCCAGTGGGATATCGAATATCCGTATCCTCATTTCCAGTATTACAGTGAGATATCGAATATTCCTGTCCTCATGTCAAGTGTTTCTGTGGGATACTGAATATCCCTGACTTCAGTTCCAGTATTGCAGTGAAAAATTGAAGATCCCTGCCCACAGTTCCAGTGTTACAATGGGATATTGAATATCCTTGACCTCAGTTCCAGTGTTGCAGAGGGATATTGAATGTCCCTGTCCTCATTTCCAGTGTTTTGGTGGTATAATGAATATCCCTGTCTTCATGTCCAGTGTTCCAGTGGAATATTGAATATCCTTGTCCTCATTTACAGTATTACAGTGAAATATTGAATATCCCTGTCCACAGTTCCAGTGTTACAATGGGATATTGAATATCCAAGTCCTCAGTTCCAGTGTTGCAGTGAGAGTTCGAATATCCCTGTCCTCAGTTCCCAGTGTTGCAGAGGGATATTGAATATACCTGTCCTCAGTTCCCAGTATTGCAGAGGGAAATTGAATATCCCTATCCTAATTTCCAGTGTTTTGGTGGTATATTGAAAATCCCTGTCCTCATGTCCAGTGTTGCAGAGGGATATCGAATATCCTTGTCCTCATTTCCAGTATTACAGTGAGATATTGAATATCCCTGTCCTCATTTCCAGTGTTGCTGTGGGATATTGAATATCCCTGTCCTCAGTTCCACTGTTGCAGAGGAATATTGAATATCCCTGTCCTCATTTCCAGTGTTGCAGTGAGATATTGAATATCCCTGTCCTCAGTTCCAGTGTAGCAGTGGGATATTTAATATCCCTGTCTCCAGTTCCAGTGTTGCAGTGGGATATTGAATATCTCTGTCCTCATTTCCAGTGTCGAACTGAAATGCTGAATATCCCTGTCCTTATTTCCAGACTTTCGGTGGGATATTGAATATCGCTGTCCTCAGTTCCAGTATTACAGTGAGGTATTGAATATCCCTGTCATCAGTTCCAGTGTTGCAGAGGGATATTGAATATCCCTGTCCTCAGTTCCAGTGTTGCAGTGGGATATTGAATATCTCTGTCCTCATTTCCAGTGTCGAACTGAAATGCTGAATGTCCCTGTCCTCATTTCCAGACTTTCGGTGGGATATTGAATATATCTGTCCTCATTTCCAGTGTTTTGGTGGTACATTGAATATCCCTGTTCTCATGTCCAGTTTTCCAGTGGGATATCGAATATCCTTGTCCTCATTTCCAGTATTACAGTGAGATATTGAATGTCACTGTCCAGGGTTCCAATGCTTCGGTGAGATATTGAATATGCCTGTCCTCATTTCCAGTGTTTTGGTGGTATATTGAATATCCCTGTCCTCTGTTCCACTGTTACAATGGGATATTCAATATCCCTGCCCTCAGTTCCAGTGTTGCAGTGAGATTTCAAATATCCCTGTCCTCATTTCCAGTGTTGCAGAGGGATAGTGAATATCCCTGTCCTTAGTTCCAGTGTCGCAGAGGGATATTAAATATGCAAGTCCTAAGTTCCAGTGTCGCAGAGGGATATTGAATATCCCTGTCCTTAGTTCCAGTGTCGCAGAGGGATATTAAATATGCAAGTCCTAAGTTCCAGTGTCGCAGAGGGATATTGAATATCCCTGTCCTCATTTCCAGTGTTGAACTGAAATACTGAATATCCCTCTCCTTGTTTCCAGACTTTCGGTGGGAATATTGAACATTGCTGTCCTCAGTTCCAGTATTAGAGTGAGGTATTGAATACCCCTGTCATCAGTTCCAGTGTTTTGGTGGTACATTGAACATCCCTGTTCCCATGTCCAGTTTTCCAGTGGGACATCGAATATCCTTGTTTTCATTCCCAGTATTACAGTGAGATATTGAATGTCACTGTCCAGGGTTCCAGTGTTTTGGTGAGATATTGAATATGCCGGTACTCAGTTCCAGTATTACAGTGAGATATTGAATATCCCTGTCCTCATTTCCAGTGTTTTGGTGGTATATTGAATATCCCTGTCCTCATGTCCAGTGTTTCTGTGGGATATTGAATATCCCTGTCTTCGGTTCCAGTAATGCAGTGAAATATTGAATATCCGTGTCCTCAGTTCCAGTGTTACAGTGGGATGTTGAATATCCAAGTCCTCAGTTCCAGTGTTGCTTTGAGACTTTGTCTATCCCTGTCCTCAGTTCCCAGTGTTGCAGAGGGATATTGAATATCCCTGTCCTCAGTTCCAGTGTTGCAGAGGGATATTGAATATCCATATCCTCAATTCCAGTGTTGCACTTAGATATTGAATATCCCTGTCCTCAGTTCCAGTGTTACAGTGGGATATTGAATATCTCTATCCGAAGTTCCAGTGTTGCAGTGAGATTTCAAACATCCCTGTCCTCAGTTCCAGTGTAGCAGTGGGATATTGAATATCCCTGTCCTCAGTTCCAGTGTTGCAGTGGGATATTGAATATCTCTGTCCTCATTTCCAGTGTTGAACTGAAATGCTGAATATCCCTGTCGTTATTTCCAGACTTTCGGTGGGATATTGAATATCGCTGTCCTAAGTTCCAGTATTACAGTGAGGTATTGAATATCCCTGTCATCAGTTCCAGTGTTGCAGTCGGATATTGAATATCCCTGTTCTCTTTTGCTGTGTTGCAGTGGGATATTGAAAATACCTGTCCTCATTTCCAGTGCTTTGGTGGTACATTGAATATCCCTGTTTTTGTGTCCAGTTTTCCAGTGGGATATCGAATATCCTTGTCCTCATTTCCAGTATTACAGTGAGATATTGAATGTCACTGTCCAGGGTTCCAGTGTTTTGGTGAGATATTGAATATGCCTGTCCTCAGTTCCAGTGTTGCAGTGAGACATTGAATATGCCTGTCCTCAGTTCCAGTGTTGCGGAGGGATATTGAATATCTCTGTCCTCAGTTCCAGTGTTGAAGTGGGATATTGAATATCCCTGTCCAAGGTTCCAGTGTTGCAGTGAGATATTGAATATCCATGTCCTCATTTCCAGTGTTGCACTGAAATCCTGAATGTCCCTGTCCTTATTTCCAGTCTTTCGTTGGGATATTGAATATTGCTGCCCTCAGTTCCAGTATTACAGTGAGATATTGAATATCCCTGTCCACGTTTCCAGTGTTTTGGTGGTATATTCAATATCCCTGTCCTCCTGTGCAGTGTGTCTGTGGGATATTGAATATCCCTGTCCTCGGTTTCAGTGTTGCAGAGGGATATTGAATATCCCTGTCCTCAGTTCCGGTGTTGAAGTGGGATATTGAATATCCCTGTACTCAGTTCCAGTGTTGCAGTGGGATATCGAATATTCTTGTCCTCATTTCCAGTATTACAGTGAGATATTGAATATCCCTGACCTAATTTCCAGTGTGGCAGAGGGACATTGAATATCCCTGTCCTCAGTTCCAGTGTTACAATGGGATACTAAATATCCAAGTCCTCAGTTCCAGTGTTGCAGTGAGATTTCGAATATCCCTGTCCTCAGTTCCAGTGTTGCAGTGGGATATCGAATATACTTGTCCTCAGTTCCAGTGTTTCGGTGGGATATTGAATATCCCTGACCTCATGTCCAGTATTCCAGTGGGATATCGAATATCGTTGTCCTCATTTCCAGTATTACAGTGAGATATTGAATATCCCTGTCCTCATTTCCAATGTTTTGGTGGTATATTGAATATTCCTGTCCTCATGTCAAGTGTTTCTGTGGGATATTGAATATCCCTGTCTTCAGTTCCAGTATTGCAGTGAAATATTGAATATCCTTGACCTCAGTTCCAGTGTTGCAGAGGGATATTGAATATCCCTGTCCTCATTTCCAGTGTTTTGGTGGTATATTGAATATCCCTGTCTTCATGTCCGGTGTTCCAGTGGGATATTGAATATCTTTGTCCTCATTTCCAGTATTACAGTGAAATATTGAATATCCCTGTCCACAGTTCCAGTGTTACAATGGGATATTGAATATCCCTGTCCTCAGTTCCAGTGTAGCAGTGAGAGTTCGAATTTCCCTGTCCTCAGTTCCAGTGTAGCAGTGGGATATTCAATATCCCTGGCCTCAGTTCCAGTGTTGCAGAGGGATATTGAATATCACTGTCCTCAGTTCCAGTGTTGCAGAGGGATATTGAATATCCCTGTCCTCAGTTCCAGTGTTGCAGTGGGATATTGAATATCTCTGTCCTCATTTCCAGTGTCGAACTGAAATGCTGAATATCCCTGTCCTTATTTCCAGACTTTCGGTGGGATATTGAATATCGCTGTCCTCAGTTCCAGTATTACAGTGAGGTATTGAATATCCCTGCCATCAGTTCCAGTGTTGCAGTCGGATATTGAATATCCCTGTTCTCTTTTGCAGTGTTGCGGTGGGATATTGAATATATCTGTCCTCATTTCCAGTGTTTTGGTGGTACATTGAATATCCCTGTTCTCATGTCCAGTTTTCCAGTGGGATATCGAATATCCTTGTCCTCATTTCCAGTATTACAGTGAGATATTGAATGTCACTGTCCAGGGTTCCAATGTTTCGGTGAGATATTGAATATGCCTGTCCTCAGTTCCAGTGTTGCACTGAAATGCTGAATATCCCTGTCCTTATTTCCAGTCTTTCGTTGGGATATTGAATATCGCTGTCCTCAGTTCCAGTATTACAGTGAGATATTGAATATACCTGTCCTCATTTCCAGTGTTTTGGTGGTATATTCAATATCCCTGTCCTCATGTCCAGTGTGTCTGTGGGATATTGAATATCCCTGTCCTCAGTTCCAGTGTTTTGGTGGTATATTCAATATCCCTGTCCTCCTGTCCAGTGTGTCTGTGGGATATTGAATACCCCTGTCCTCGGTTCCAGTGTTGCAGTGGGATATCGAATATTCTTGTCCTCATTTCCAGTTTTGCAGCGAGATATTGAATATCCCTGTCCTCATTTCCAGCGTTGCTGTGGGATATTGAATATCCCTGTCCTCAGTTCCAGTGTTGCAGAGGGATATTGAATATCCCTGTCCTCAGTTCCAGTGTTGCAGAGGGATATTGAATATCCTTGTCCTCAGTTCCAGTTTTACAGTGAGATATTGAATATCCCTGTCCTCAGTTCCAATATTGCAGAGGGATATTGAATATCCCTGTCCTCAGTTCCAATATTGCAGAGGGATATTGAATATCTATGTCCTCAGTTGCAGTGTTGCAGAGGGATATTGAACGTTCAGTGATGACCTGAACCTGCGTCTCGGTATTAATTGAGATGTCAAACACTGAAACAGGAGGAGTTGATTTATCACTTTGGCCTTGTTTCACTGCAGTGAAATGGACTCATGGCTGACATTGATTGAACTCCATCTATCTGCCTTCATCCCACATCCCGTAATACAATGGACAACTATCAGTCTGTCAAACTTCACATGAAAATGACCTCGTATCACTTGTTGTTTCTGAACTTCACCTGTCCTTTGTGCTTCTGAATATCACTCAGGTCCTAATCTTTCGATTCTGCTCCTTAGTCCTCAGTTCCCTGACCAGCAGCAATAATTTCTCCCAGTTGACCCTATTGATCAGATGTCATCACAGTCTCCTGATGTAGTCTAACTAGAACTTTGACTCAGGATTGCCTGCCTCTCAATGTTAAAAATCACACAACATCAGGTTATAGTCCAACAGGTTTATCTGGAAGCACTAGCTTTCAAAGCGCTGCTCCTTTGTCAGGTAACCAGTGGAGTAGACTCATTGGACACAGAAGTTATAGCAAAAAGCTTTTTGGGTGTATTATTCTGTTCTTATGATCCTGGCCCACAAGCTACCTGATGAAAGAGCAGTGCTCTGAAAGCTTGTACTTCCAAATAAACCTTTTGAACACTAACCTGGTGTTGTGGAATTTTTATCTTTGTCCACCCCAGTCCAAAACTGGCACCTCCAAATCATAGCTCTCAATATTGAGCCAGCATTCCATTAAACTTGTTGATAATTTGCCTAATTTACCATGGATAATTTCTGTCTCATTCTCTTGAAGTCATTTTAATGCAAATATTGCCATTTTCTCATATTCTGTTGAACTGGATCGAATTATGATCACTGTGAGGGGAACATGTCATGAAACTGAGAACTCAGTCTATCTCACGTACCTTCACCTGATGAAGGGGCTGCACTCCAAAAGCTTGTGATTTCAAATAAACCTGGTGTCACTTGACCCCTGACTTTGTCCGCCCCAGTCCCACACTGGCACTTCCACATCAGTTCATCTCATACTGAATCAAACGTGGCCCATCCCTCTATGTCTACAAAATGAAGCTGCAGAAAATGGTCACAAGCACACCTTTGGAATTTTGAACTCCGATGCTCTGCACATCCCAATCAATGTGAACGTGAACATTGTCCAGGAAATATTCTGCTTTTGTAGCAGAAAGGGAGGGATATTAAATTTGTCCTGTTTAACCTCAGTGTCATAGTTAATGAGCTATAACTTATTTCTGACTCTCACACATTAGAATATTTGCATTTATTGATAAAGAAATAGAGTGAAAAAGTATTGCTGCAATGGTACAAGGCATTAGTGCACTAGAAACTGTGTACTATTTTGGTCTCCCAATTTGAGGAGGGGTGTAGTTGTTTTGGAGGCAGTTCCGAGGACTTTCAGAGAGAGGGGCTTGTCTTATAAAGAGAAATAGAGCCACTTAGATCTTTCTAGAGTTTTAGCGAAATGAGAGGAAATCTAATTGAGGTATGTCGGATGCTAAAGGGGATTGACAAAGTAGACATAGAGAGGATGTTTCCTCATATGGGACAAGCTAGAAGGAGAGGTTATAGCTTTAGGATAAGGGGTGGTGGATTTAAATCAGAGATGAGGAAAAATTACTTCTCTCAAAGGGTAGTGAATCTGTGGAATTCATTCTCCAGAGGATGGTGGATGCCGGGACACTGAATAAATTAAAGGAGGAAGTAGATACATTTTTAATTAGAAATGGGTAGAAGGGCTGTGGAGAGTAGGCAGGAAAGTGGAGTTGAGACCGTAAGAAATAGGAGTGGAAGTAAGGCCATTTGGCCCATCGAGTCCACTCTGCCATTCAGTCATGGCTGATGGGCATTTCAACGCCACTTACCCGCCCTCTCCCCGTATCCCTTAATTCCTTGCGAGATTAAGCATTCATCAATCTCTGCCTTGAAGACGTTTAATGTCCCTGCTCCCACTGCACTCCATGGCAATGAATCCCACAGGCCCACCACTCTCTGGCTAAAGAAATGTTTCTACATTTCCGTTCTAAATTGACCCCCTCTAATTCTAAGGCTGTGCCCACGGGTCCTAGTATCCCTGCCTGATGGAAACAATTTCCTAGTGTCCACTTTTCTAAGCCAGTTGAGATCAGCCATGATGGTATTAAATGGTGGAACAGGCTCAAGAGGCTGAATGGCCTACTCCTGCTCCTATTTCATATGTTCTTATGATCTTATTTATAAACTTTTGATGCTTATTAAATAACTCAGTGAGAAAATGCCTTTGACCAATTCTTTTAAAATAAATCAATAAAGATTTTGCACTCTCAGAGAAGTACCATTAAAGTATCAGTAATACCAGCAAATTAAAGTCAAACAATAATATTCAAACAACAAACAGTCACCTTCCAGAAAGAGCAATGACACTCTGGTGGAAATGTTTACATATGAACACAGCTTCATTCCGGATAGCCTGTGACATTTCAACATCGTCCAGAAAATGGTTCGCCACTTTCTCTAAGGCATCCTCAGGCCAAGCCTGCAATATAGAAATGTGAAAGAGTACAACATGGATTTAAATCACATTCATAACACAGTTTACTAGCAAAGTGAGAGTCAGTGTGAGACACAGAGAGAGTCAGTGCCATTCAGAGAGTCAATGTCATTCAGAGAGTCAGTGTTAGACAGAGATCTTGCATCTTGGAAAGTCGAATGAAGGTAGGTGTTTCAAGGTAAATGGTAGGGCCTTTAGGAGTGTAGTGGAACAGAAGGACCTTGGCGTTTAGGTGCTTGGTTCTCTGAAAGTGGAGTCACAGGTAGACAGGGCAGTGAAGGCAGTTTTTGTCACGTTGGCATTGAGTTTAGAAGTTGGGAAGTTATATTGTAGTTATATAGGACATTGGTGAGGCCGCACTTGGAGCATTGTGTTCAGTTTTGGTCACCTTGCTATAGGAAGGTTGTTATTAAACTGGAAATGGTGCAGATGAAATTTACAAGGATGTTGCCAGGACTCAAGGCAGAGGTTGGACAAGCTAGGACTTTTTTCTGTAGAGCATAGGAGACTGAGGGGGGATCTCATAGAAGTGTATAAGGTCAAGAGAGGCATGGATAGTGAGAGAGATAAATTTCAGGTTGTCAGGTGTATGTTGATTTTAACAAATATAAAAGGTCTTTTAAGAAATAGTTTTAAGCTAAGAAATTACTTTGAGTGTTGTAGCTGACCACACACAAAATAAAAAGTGGTAGGGGCTTTTCGCAATAAGCTCATAGTTTGTAGGTCTGCTTTTTGGACTATCAAGATAGTAAAGGATGATCTCAGAAGTCAGAAGGTTAGATAAGAGGAACTGGACAAAATAATAGGAAGGCTGTAACGAACAAGGACAGCCAAATAAGGCAGATTTAAAGAAAAACAAGTGAGGTAATTAATAAGTATGATAGGCTTGGGCTTGGGTGCAGGGAATTATCAAATGAAGGAATAACGGATGCAAGTAATAATTAAATAAGGGGATAGAATGAAATAGACACTTATGATAGGTTTATTGCTCAGTGTAGGGGTGTTGAGAGACCCCTCAGAAAAGTATAAAAAGCTCTGTATTTTACTGTTGGGTGTGTCTCTCCTCATACAGCCTCATACAGTTCGAATAAATGTGCTGCTTCAGAACTCTTTGACTCGGACTGAAAATTATTGATTAAGTGGGGTTTGTTTCTCACAATAGGTTGAATGCACTCAGTCTTTTTGCCAGGGTTTGGGAAGGAAGGATTAGAGGGCATCAGTTTAAGGTTAGAGGGGAAAGAATAAAAGGGAACCTGAGGGCCACGGAGGGTGGTATGCATATGGAATGAGCTGCCAACAGAAGAGGTTGAGGCGGGTATGTTAACAAAATTTAAAAGGTATTTGGACAAATACATGGATAGGAAAGCGTTAGAAAGATTTGGGCCAAGTGCAGGGAAATGGGGTTAGCGTTCATGGACATTTTGGTCAGTATGGACCAGTTTGGACCAAAGGGCCTGTCTCCGTGCTGTTGGAATCTATGACTCTATGAGGTAGTGGTGGAAGTGAGCACAATTTTGTCATTTAAGAAGCATGTAGACAAGTACATGGATGGGATAGTTATGGGGGTTTATGGACCAAATGCAGACAAATGGGACTGGTTTAGGTTGTGAAAACTGGGTGGCATGGGCAAGTTGGGAGGAAGGGCCTGTTTTCATGCTGTACACCTCTATAACCCTCTGACAGAATGAAGCTATTCAGCAACTCTTGCTCTTTGCAACAAGCTTCCTGTCTGGTGTGCAGCTCCATTTACCCTCTGGAACTCGCAGGAAAACATATTGAAACTTTCCACTCACAAAACGGTCTAACAATAAGGTGGAATATTAAAAAGTGCATTGTGGCCAAGTATTCGGCCATTCTATCTCAGTTCAAGACTGTTGCAAATACCTTTGGTGAAGAAATATAAATACATCTGTAAAGTTTACTCCAACAGAAAGCTTTCAGATAACAATTGCTGTGGCCCATTACTCTTTGTTTATAAGTATTCAAACAGAATTACCTGGAACCAGTCAATGGTGCAGCAGTTAATCAGAGCTGGGAAGTGCCGCAGATGGTTCCGGAATGCCTCACCGATTGGGCTGAATACCAGCATCATGTGCAGGTTTTGCTGAATCCTCTCGGTGAATTTGCTGTATGGGTTGGTGGGTGTAAGCTCTAGCTTCACTTTGCCGGCTGGTGCAAGTTGGGTCATCTGGCCGGGAGAGAACGTTAGCATCAAATAACCCGAGGGACACAGGCGCACCTGTGATGTTAGTGCTCATCGTTCAAACATAAGCATGCTCAGAATATTGTAGCTCTGATACACTGAC
The DNA here is from genome assembly GCF_047496795.1 of Chiloscyllium punctatum. Taxonomy (NCBI): domain Eukaryota; kingdom Metazoa; phylum Chordata; class Chondrichthyes; order Orectolobiformes; family Hemiscylliidae; genus Chiloscyllium; species Chiloscyllium punctatum. The sequence continues at coordinate 20,224,146 of NC_092782.1, read as the reverse complement.
AGCAACATTTCTAAAACAGCTCTCTGATCTCAAGATGATCTGTACACTTCACACCACTTCACATTTGAAATGTTTGGGCACAGATTGCAAGCATTCACAAACAAGGAAGGTGATAAATGGTGAGAGCATCAATTGGAATGATGTGGATTGCGTGGTTAATATTGTCCAGAAAATTTGCAGAAAGCCCACTCCCTCCTCGAATCTCATGATGGGATCCTTCAACACTACCTGGGAGGTTCAGTAGGGCCTCATGCAACAATCCTAATTAAGGACAGCACCTCTGGGGTAACCCTAACTCTTGATGCTAATCTTAATGCTAAAGGAATTAACATCATTACTGCACTCCCTCAGTATTTCACTCTGTCACTGCAACCCTCCCTCATTGCAACACTCCCTCACTGTGACACTCCCTCACTGTGACACTCCCTCAGTGTCTCCTTCACTGCAGCACTCCCTCAGTGTCTCACTCCCTCACTGTGACACCCCCTCAGTGTCTCACTCCCTCACTGCGACATTCCCTCAGTGTCTCACTCCCTTAGTGTCTCACTCCCTCAGTGTCTTACTCCCTCACTGAGACACTCCCTAAGTGTCTCACTCCCTCACTGTGACTCTCCCTCAGTATGGCATTCTGCAAATATCTCACTCCCTCAGTGTGGCACTTCCTCACTGCGGCGCTCCCTCGATATGATACTCCTTCATTACAGCAGTCTCTCAATTTGACACTCCTTAATGCGATGCTCCCTCATTGTAACATTCCATCACTGCAACAGTCCCCCAGTGCACCAGTTCCTCAAGGGAAGCGTGAATGGAGGGAAAATGAGTGAATGGAGTGGAGAGTGAATAGTGGGAGGATGAGTGAATGAATGGAAGGGGGAGTAAGTGAATGGAGGGGGGAGTGAATGAATTGATGGGCCAGTGAGTGAATGGAGGGGGGATGAATGAATGGAGGGAGGATGAATGAATGGAGGGGATAGTAAGTCAGTGATTGGAAGGGGGAAGTGATTGATTAGAGGGGTGAAGTAAATGGGCGAATGAATGGAGGAGTGAACACTTGAATGGTGGAGGCATTGAGTGACTGTGAGATTGAATGAATGATGAGGATTGTGTGAATAGAGGGGACAATGAGTAATTGGAGGGCTGGGGTGATGAGTGAAATGTACAGTCACAGTTGCGCAAGCCACAGCTTTACGAAATTAGATCACCAATCCGTCTCAAAGGAAAGAAACCTGCAGTCAGTCCCAAGAAATGGTTCTGATATTGAGACAAACACCTACCTTTTCAATGATGATTCGCTTCTCCTCATTATCATACAGGTTGGGAATGTCCCCGGTGTTGAGAATCATGCTAATGTCTTCAAGAAAGGCTTCATCCTGATGGAAAACAGTGATGAGGAGAACTGCAGACTTTGAAACTGAAGATTATTCATTCCTAGCCATTCTCTGGATGTGGCATCATTGGTGAGGGCTGGCAGTTATTGGCCAATTAAAGCCCTGAGGAGATGGCAGCGAGATGCCTTCCTCAGCTGTAGCACTGGTCAGAGAATGGCTAAAAATCAAATACATCGCATCATACAGTACAGAAGAGGACTTTCAGCCCATAATGGTCTGTACCACCAAAACCACACTAAATCTAAATTCGTCCCGCTTCCCAGCACTGGGCCATAGCTTTGAATGTTATGACACAGCAAATGCCCTTCCAAGTATTTTTTAAATGTTGTGGGCTCACCTGCCTCAACTACCCTCACTACCCTCTGGGTGAAGAAGATTTTTCTCAAATCCTCTCCAAACTGCCAGTCTTTTACTTTAAAATTATGTCCCCTTGTGACTGACTCCAACCAACTAAGGGAAACAACTGCTTTCCATTAACCTTTTCCATGCCCCTCATGAGCTTATACACCTCTGTTAGGTTTCCTTTCACCTTCTTTGTTCCAAAGGAAACATCCTGAACTTTTCAAGCCTCTCTCCATTGCTGAAATGCTCCTTTCCGTGCAATATGCTTCTCCTCCACCCTCCTCCAATCCATCACACCTTTCCTATAGCGCCGTGATCAGAACTGCACACAGTACTCTAGCTGTGACCTAACCAAAGTCTTATACAGCTCCAAAATAACCTTCTGCACTTATAATTATGCCTTAGCTATAAAAGCAAGAGCCTAGTATGCCTTCCTAACTACCCTCTTAAGGTGTGTTCTGCCACCGTCATGGATCTGTGGACAGGCAACCCTAGATCCCACTGTTTCTCAGAGATTCCCAATGTCCCGATATTCATCGAGTACCCCACTATTTTATTCCTTTTAACAAAGTGCATTACCTCACATTCATCAGGGTTACATTCCATCTGCCATCTGACCAATCTGTTTACATCCTCTTGTAACCTAACACCTTTCTCCTCACTGTCCACCACCCCACCAATGCTGTGCTCAATCATTTTACATCTGGCCAGACTGGAGATGCCACTTTGCTTCCCCTACCTGAAAAGACATGAATAAACCAGCCGGGCATTTACAACAAACCAAATTCATGGTCACTTTTACACATTTTACTGTCAGATTTTACTTAACCAATTTTAATAGACTCACAGTTTCCAGGTTACAATAGAGTGGCACATTTGATACGTGTAAATCTGGGAGGGTACTATCTGAAAGCCATCTTTGGTTTAGGCTTGAGAGGTCTGTATTTAATATTTGGAAGGTAGCAGGACACACAGAGGAAATGAAAGATTGAAAGAGGCCAAACCGCTGTTGGGGAGTGGGACTTGGAGAAGGACCGCAAATGGATTCTGTGTGGCCACCCCAGTTGATACCTTGATCTGATGGTCAGCAAATAGGAAGACGGTCGGAGTGCCATTCTGCCCAGCTCCACGTAACACCTTCTTCAGATCTTCCTTCCACTCGGACAGTGTGTATGTTTTCTGAATACTGACTTGGAACACCTCGGTTTCAGCCATGAATGCAGTGAGCCTTGTTGCTGACTGTCTCCCACTCCCCCCGATCCCTGCCATTGATAACACAAGCAAGTATTATCCAACAACACATCCAGGTTTGTGAATGAATGATGAGTCCATCATTCCATAATTAAACATCGAGGTGCTCTGCAAAAGGAAAGCTTTCTGTGACATATTTCTGTGTGAGTGAGGAAACCTCATGGAGAAAGCTACTTTACAGCAGTTTTATAGCAGCTACAAGTCTGCATACATTCTTGACTGAACATTGACGCACACAAGACATCTTTCCTTCTAAAATTAATTGGCATGTGAAGCATTTTGAGAAAAATGATTTTAGATACACATTTAAAAACATCACTACCTCTCATATTAAAGGCACAGCAGCAGAATTGGGCAGCCATTGTTTTGTGACTTATTGTGTTTTGTTTGGGGAAGCACAAATAGCAGGACAGTAGACAAATGTAACCCCCAGTGCCTGAGGGAGATTACTCCATTGTGGGGCCCAGGTTCAATCAATGGCCTTAGGACCTCAGAGCGTATTAATGAAGCACCATTCTTCCCAAACATCTTCCTGGTGTGACCTCACTTTAATACCTCAGACATTCTGTAACCCCAGAGTTAACATTTGAGGAGAGTGGAGAGCTAGCAGAGCAGCAAGGTGAAGATATGGTTTGACTCAGAGAGCTTAAAACTGCTGAGTTCAACCTGAAACGTTTGAGGAGCCACCATTTTACAGAACTTTGAGAAGATTTGTAACTCAGGTTGAGGTTCTGAATGAACATTCTAGCTCAGTGAGCAAACCTACATCCATTTTACAGAATGTTGCAGCAGCAATTAAGCCTGAGAGAACAGATGATCAAGCCACGTCAACTTATAGAACATAGAACATAGAACATAGAACATAGAAGAATACAGCGCAGTACAGGCCCTTCGGCCCTCGATGTTGCGCCGATCAAAGCCCACCTAACCTACACTAACCCACTATCCTCCATATACCTATCCAATGCCCGCTTAAATACCCATAAAGAGGGAGAGTCCACTACTGCTACTGGCAGGGCATTCCATGAACTTACGACTCGCTGAGTGAAGAACCTACCCCTAACATCAGTCCTATATCTACCCCCCTTAATTTAAAGCTATGCCCCCTTGTAATAGCTGACTCCATACATGGAAAAAGGTTCTCACTGTCAACCCTATCTAACCCCCTAATCATCTTGTACACCTCTATCAAGTCACCCCTAAACCTTCTTTTCTCCAATGAAAACAACCCCAAGTGCCTCAGCCTTTCCTCATAGGATCTTCCTACCATACCAGGCAACATCCTGGTAAACCTCCTCTGCACCCGTTCCAGTGCCTCCACATCCTTCCTATAGTATGGCGACCAAAACTGCACACAATATTCCAGATGCGGCCGTACCAGAGTCTTATACAACTGCAGCATGACCTCAGGACTCCGGAACTCAATTCCTCTACCAATAAAAGCCAGTACGCCATATGCCTTCTTCACTGCACTATTTACCTGGGTGGCAACTTTCAGAGATCTGTATACATGGACACCAAGATCCCTCTGCTCTTCCACACTACCAAGTATCCGACCATTAGCCCAGTACCCCATCTTTTTATTACTCTTACCAAAGTGAATCACCTCACACTTTGCTACATTGAACTCCATTTGCCACCTTTCTGCCCAGCTCTGCAGCTTCTCTATATCCCGCTGTAACCTGCCACATCCTTCCTCACTGTCTACAACTCCTCCGACTTTCGTATCGTCCGCAAACTTGCTCACCCAACCTTCTAACCCTTCCTCCAGGTCATTTATAAAAATGACAAACAGCAATGGTCCCAAAACAGATCCTTGCGGAACACCGCTAGTGACGGCACTCCAAGATGAACCTTTGCCATCAACTACTACCCTCTGTCTTCTTCCAGCCAGCCAATTCCTAATCCAAACCTCCAACTCACCCTCAATGCCATATCTCTGTATTTTCTGCAGTAGCCTACCATGGGGGACCTTATCAAACGCCTTACTAAAATCCATATACACCACATCTACCGCTTTCCCCTCATCTACCTCCTTAGTCACCTTCTCAAAGAATTCAATAAGGTTTGTGAGGCACGACCTGCCCTTCACAAAACCATGCTGACTATCCTTGATCACATTATTCCGATCCAGATGTGCATAAATCCTATCCCTCACAATTCTCTCTAACACTTGTGTGTTATTGCTGTAAGAGTTGTGTTGCTTTAAGAGCCGAGATGCGAAAGAGCAAAAGATCAGGATTGAAATCATATGACCAACGGTATGTGCAGTCCAACAGAAGCAAGCTAGAAGTGGGATGAATACATTGTTATCTGTAACTGCAAATTGCAGTCCAAGCAGTTAAATAAACCTCAAGGGACTTTCAATTAAACTGAATCCAAACTATTTAAGCTGTGCCACATACCAATAACACAAGAAATATGACATGGTGATTAGAAGTGCTTTTCCTTAAAAACCAAGGATTAGTTTGAAAACTACATAGAGAAAACTTCCGACAAGGTTTAAAACAACATTTATAATTGGACTCCTGAAAAAAGTCACAATGGGTACAGTGACTACTTGTTTTATGAGCCTGATCAGGCAGAGTTGGTTTTAAATTGGGTCATAAAAGTATGCATCAAAAATATTCCAAAAGCAAAATTAATGATAGATTAGATTAGATTACTTACAGTGTGGAAACAGGCCCTTCAGCCCAACAAGTCCACACTGACCCGCCGAAGCGCAACCCACCCATTCCCCTACATTTATCCCTTTACCTAACACTACGGGCAATTTAGCATGGCCAATTCACCTGACCTGCACATCTTTGGACTGTGGGAGGAAACCGGAGCACCCGGAGCAAACCCACGCAGACACGGGGAGAACGTGCAAACTCCACACAGTCAGTCGCCTGAGGCGGGAATTGAACCCGGGTCTCTGGCGCTGTGAGGCAGCAGTGCTAACCACTGTGCCACCGTGCCGCCCTCAAATGATGCAACTGCACTGCTGAATACAGCAAGATGAACATAATTTCCCCACATATTGGTAGAATGTCCAAAAGACAGGGAGCATCAGAAAGATTCCCTAGCATGAATTGGAAGGGATGTCCTGTATATTGTTAGGCTTTTTTAAAAAAATGGAATTTTTAGATTCAGTGTTTACAGAACCAGATAAATAAGCAGTGAAAACAAAGATAGCCATTGGAAAGGAGGTATTGTATAGACTCAACACTTCAGACATTTGCATCTTGTTTTAAGATGACCAGAGATCAGCTTGATGTAGAAGTAAACTTCAGAATTCTAGGGTTGATGCCTTAAAAGTGACAGTCACAAGAATTAGTTAATCAGTTTGTTAGGTGCTATGACAAGGGCAGGGCCGATTTTTCAGAAACTGAGCTGACTATGGAGTAATAGAACTGGTGACAGCATTAATGCCCATCAATATGTTCCATAAAGATCCCTTGCAGAAAAAAAGATCATGACACATAAACATTGCTTAAAGATGTCAGGGTCATTGCCTCAAAAACATCTCCAAGTATTAGGTACAGTTAGCAGATTTGGGGCAGTAGTCAGGATTCAGAAAGTGAGCACATTGCATGGACTGTTGTGGTAAAAATGAAGCTGTCCTGCACTCTAGGATCTCTGCAGATCATTTAGAGAGGAAGGACATTGGCCAGACCTACGCAAGAAATCTACTTGCAGAGAGCCAGAGGCTACAATTGGAGATCCCTAAACAAAAAGCATGTGCAGCAACAACAGAACCTGCTGCATAAATACAACAATGTGTGAGATTTGCAGTAAAACAGGCCAGGGCCAAGATTCAGAGTGGGAGAACCTTTGACCAGATAGTGAACAGGTTGTTAACATTGTGTATGTGACAAATTGTGTAGCTGAAGTCAAAGATAGTCCCAATTAGCATCAAATACCAGAAGAGTATACCGGCAAACATACACTGAGGATCAAAGTCAAGAGGTGATCTTGGATTGGATGATATAGAATCCAGATGGTTAGAAGTAAGAAATAACAAGGGGAAGAAGACACTGGTGGAAATAGACTATAGGCTCCTAAACAGTGACTATGCTGTAGGACAGCAAATAAATCAAGAGATAATGAGGCCATGTAAATAAGGCAGTATATGAATAATTAATGACTTTAATCTTCATGCAGATTGTGGAAATCAAATTGACAGCAAGGAAGAATTCATTGAGCGTACTTGGGAGTTTCCTGGAACAATATGTTGCCGATCTAACCAGCAATCAGCTATTTTAGACATGAGGCAGTTTTAATAAATGATATCAGAGCAAAAGATCCTCTTGGGAACAGTGACCATAACATGGTAGAATTTAGTCTTCAGTTTGAGATTGAGAAATCTCATCAGAAACAATACCACCTGCAAATTCCTTTCCCAACCCACGACCTCTACCATCTAGAAGGACAAGGGCAGCAGATACATGGGAACACCATGCCCTGCAACTTCACCTCCAAGCATATTACCATCCTGACTTGGAAGTACATTGTCATTCCTTCATTGTTGCTGGGTCAAAATCCTGGAATTCACTCCCTAACAGCATTGTGTGTTTATCTGTAGCATAAGGATTGCAACGGATCAAGAAGGCAGCACACCACCACCTTCTCAAGGACAACTCGGGATGATTAATAAAATACTGGCCAGCCAGTAATGCCCATGTCTCACAAGTGAATAAAAAAGTGCTCAGCTGAAATAAGGGTAAATACACAGATATAAAGGCAGAGTTGACTGGGATGAACTGGGAAAAGAATTTAACAGAAAAATTGTTTAAGAAAATTGTTCCTGGCTCACAGTCAAGAGGAGGAAACATTCTAGGATGGGAATAAACCTAACAGGGAAGTTAAGGACAATAGCAAATTGGAAGAAAAGAAACATACAATGTGGAAAATATTGATTGCAAACCTGAGGGTTGGGAGCATTTTTAAAAACTGATAAAAGACAACCAAAAACAAGAGCTTCTTTAAATTCATTAAAAGAAAGAGATTAGCCAAAGTGAGCATGGGCCCCTTAGAGAATGAGGCTGGGGAAATAATAATAGGACACGAGGAAATAGCGAAGACGTTGACTGAATACTTTACACCAGTTTTCATGGTAGATGTTACTAATAGCAGTCCAAAAATGTTATTTCCAAAAAAACCCAGATTCATATTGAATTGTTAAGGATTTGACAGGATAAATGCTGAGAGGATGTTTCTTGGGAGAACCTGGGAAAGCCTGGGACCATAGACTCGGAATAAAGAGGCACCGCTTTCTTCTCTTAGAATGTTGTGAGTCTTTCGAACTTCTTGCCACAGAGTGCTGTGGGGGCACAGTCCTTGTGCATACTTATGGCTGAGCTAGATAGATTTTCAATCAGTCAGGAAATCAAGGGTTATGGGGAAAGGGCAAGAAAGTAGAAGTAAGGAATGTTGGATTAGCTGTGCTCCTATTGAATCATGGAGCAGCTTGAGGGGTTAAATGGCCTACTCTAGTTCTTAGTTCTTATGATCTTTAATATTAAATAATCAAATGGCTAAATTCAGAGGGTGGGACAGAGGGCTAAAATTCATTAGAATGCAATGCATCCTAGGATGTTAAGAATTAGATTTAGAGATAGTGGATGCATTGGTAATAATCTTCCAGAAATCCTTACATTCTAGAAAAATCCCAGAGGAGTGGAAAACCGCCAATGTAATGTGTTAGCTTAACGTCTGTTATTTGGAAAACATTAGAATCCCTAATAAAGGATATTTTAGCAGAACACTTACAAATACATGACGTAATCAGGTAAAGTCAACATGGCTTCCTGAAGGGGATGTCATGCCTGACAACCCTATTATACTCCTTTGAGGAGGTAACAAACAGGATAGATAAAGGGAAACCACGAGGTATAATATATTTGAATTTCCAAAAGTTGTCACACATGAGGTTACTTAATAAGATGAGAGCCCATTGTATTGGGGTAATATGTTAGCAAGGATACACGATTGGCTAACTAATAGAAGACAGACAGTTGGGATAAAATGTTGCAGTTTCAGGATGGCAACCTGTAACTAATGGTGTGCCACAGAGATCAGTGCCTGGACCACAATTATTTACAATTTATATAATGACTTGGATGAGAAAAATGAAGGTGCTACCACTAGGTTTGTAGATGGCACAAAAACAGGTGGGAAGGCACACTGAGGCAGCATAGTGGCTCAGTGGTTAGCACTGCTGCCTCACAGCGCCAGGGACCTGGGTTCAATTCCCGCCTCAGGCAACTGTCTGTGCGGAGTTTGCACATTCTCCCCGTGTGGCTGCGTGGGTTTCCTCTGGGTGCTCTGGTTTCCTCCCACAGTCCAAAGATGTGCAGGTTAGGTGAATTGGCCATGCTAAATTGCCTGTAGTGTTAGGTGCATTGAGTCAGGGGTGAATGTAGGGGAATGGGTCTGGGTAGGTTGCTCTCCGGAGGGTCGGTGTGGACTTGTTGGGCCAAAGGGCCTGTTTCTACACTGTAGGGAATCTAAAAAAAATTGTGAGGGTGATACAAAACATCTGCACAGAGAGAGAGAGAGAGAGAGAGAGGTTAAGCCAGTGGGTAGAATCTTGGAAGATGGAATATAATATGGGAAAATATAAGGTTATACACTTTAGCAGGAAGAACAGAGCTGAATATTACTTAAATGAAGAAAGACTGCAGAAAGCCACAGCACATGTATGAATCACAAAAAAAACTAGCATCCAAATTTAGTGGATAAAAGGGAGGCAACTGGAATGTGGGCCTTTATTTCAAAGACAATAGAATATAAAAGTAGGGAGGTGTTGCTCATGAGATTCCATCCCAAGTCCCTTCATACAACATTGCAACAGATTTATTAATTATGCAAGGCAACAATTTGCTCTTTTCTAAAAATTTTTAATTGTCAGTCAAAAGGCAGAGAATAGTGCAATATTCATTCTATTTGGATACATCTCAAGAGATTATATCTGACAATGAGCCACAATAGACATGTAGGGTCATACATGCTAAATGGGAACAGAGCATGTGAAAGTGTCACCAGATTATCCCAGGCTCAACTTGCTTGCTAAGCAAATGACTTACAATGTTAAAAGTACTTAGCATGAAGTTCAAGGAAACAAAACAGGATTTTCATATTGCTATGCTATACTTGAGAGCTATTTATTTGAATTTTATGAAGACATTTTGAGCATGGTCGACAACGGGAACCCAGTAGATATGGTGTATCTAGATTTCCAAAAGGCATTCAATAAGGTGCTGCACAAAAGGCTGCTGCATAGGACAAAGATGCATGGCATTATGGGTAATGGATAGGGGATAGGTTAACTAACAGGAAGCAAAGAGTGGGGATAAATTAATGCTACTCTGGTTGGTGATCAGTGACTAATGGTGTGTTGGGACCATAGCTATTCACAATTTACATAGATGATTTGGAATTGAGGACCACGTGTAGTGTGTCAAAGTTTGTGGATGACACTAAGCTGAGTGGTAGAGTGAAGTGTGCAGAGGACTGTGAAAGTTTGCAGAGAGACATAGAAAGTTTAAGTGAGTGAGCAAAGGTCAGGCAGATGGAGTACAATGTTAATAAATGTGAAGTCATCCATTTTGGTAGGAATAAAATTAAAAAGGATGATTACTTGAATGATAAGAAATTGCAGCATGCTGCTGTGCAGAGGGACCTGGGTGTCCTTGTGCATGAATCACAGAAGGTTGGTCTGCAGGTGCAACAGGTAATTAAGAAAGCAAATGGAATTTTGTCCTTCATTGCTAAAGGGATTGAGTTTAAAAGCAGGGAGGTTATGTTGCAGCTGTACAGGGTACTGGTGAGGCCACATCTGGAGTACTGTGTGCAGTTTTGGTCTCTTTACTTGAGAAAGAATATACTGGCACTGGAAGGGCTGTAGAGGAGTTTCACTTTGTGTTGATTTGTGTTGAGGAGGTCAGCTTATGAGGAGAGACTGAGTATTCATTGGAATTTAGAAGAATGAAGGGGTTCTTATAGAAACACATAAAATTGTGAAGGGAATAGATCAGATAGAAGTAGAGAGAGAGGTTCCCACTGGCAGGTGAAAATAGAACTAGAGAGCATAGCCTCAAGATTAGAGGAAGCAGATTTCGGACTGAATTGAGAAGAAACTTCTTCACCCAGAGGGTTGTGAATCTGTGAAATTCCCTGCCCAGTGAAGTAGTTGAGGCTTCCTCATTGAGTGTTTTTAAAGCTAAACCTTTTGAACAGTAAAGGAATTAAGAGTTCTGGTGACAGGGCGGGTAAGTGGAGCTGAGGCCATGAAAAGATTGGCCCTGATCTTATTGAATGGCAGAGTGGACCCAAAGGGCCAGATGGCCTCCTCCAGCTCCTGGTTCTTAATTTCTCATGCTATTCCTTTGGATATGGGCTTATCCAGCTGCAGAGATCATCTCTGGAAGACAAGTAATTGCCTGTCCAAGTTCTCAGAATTACTAGACAAATTTCTCGCAAAACAAGGGAGACTGAAGATGGTACATGATCAATATGTAGGTGTGGGACTGCCTGATCGGCGGGTGGGACAGAAAGCAGAGTCCTCCATCCTCTATTGAGAAAACGATGTCATTCAAAGTGTACAACGAACCTAAAAAGTCACAACATTGAGGAGAAACAGAAGTCAACACAGGGAACCATTCAGTGCTCCAATTGTGTACAAAACATAATACACTGATACATTCCAAACTCCAACGTACTGTGAATCGAGACACCTGAGCGTGAAGCCTAAATCTCCAGAATATTATAGCATCAGAATATCCATAAGAATCGTCAAACCACTTATACAGTGTAACAGAATCTTCAGCTCCTAGATGTTTCAATTGATGTTTTTGTATAAATAACTACCCTAATGTATGGTATATTTACTCATTTTCTGTAATTTATATTGGAAAAATAAGGGATGTTTCTTATTGCTTTGAGAGCTGTGTCGACTTAAAATCTGGTTATGCTATTGGGCCAAGGACCCAGGGTGGAATCACATAATCAACTGCCACATGAAGTCAAATAGAGCATGTTAATAGAGCATGTTACAGGATGCACTTGTAGTTGTCCATAACTGCAAACTTGTAGTGTGATCTGTCAAAAATAAACTTATCTGAGATTCTTCAGAAAACTGAATCCACACTATTTATTTAATCTAACTCACCAATAACACAAGAAATATGACAGAAATAACCCATATGTTTAAAGAGGTCTCAATCTGAGCTCCATGACAGCTATTTTTACCCCAGAATGCAAGTCCCCAAAATCTCATCCCAGAACCTCATTGGGGTCATTATCCACAGCTTGGGAATCCTCATCCTACATGGTGCTTAAGGGCCTCTTGGAAAACATTGCCAGTGGTCAGTGGATTAGATAGTGAGCTGTTTTACCTGTAACACCAATAAACAAGCTAGTTTTCTAGAATGTATTTACACATTGAGACAAAATCAGGAGAGATCCTCCCATCTGTCCAATAACTCTCAAGAACCTCTGGTCATTGATTGGAACTTCACCAATCTCCTCCCTCCCTCCCTCTCCCAATATACATACACAGACACAGACACATAGACACACACACAGACACACACAACACACACAGACAGACTCTCTCACACACACACACACACACACACACACACAGACACATAGACACACATACAGACGCTCACACACATACGCAAACACACGCACACAGACACATACACACACAGACATATAGACACACATACAGACACACAGATTCACACACACACAAACACACAGACACATAGACACACACAGACACATAGACACACACAGACACATGCACACACACAGGGACAGACACAGACAGACACACACAGACTGACAGACACATGCACATACAGACACAGACAGACACATAGACAGACACACACACATATAGATTTGAACCATGGAATTTTTTTTTAACCATTACTACTATTTTGTGTTCTCCCATGAAGTACTGATAGAATCTTCTAGCAATGAACAAGGCCATTTAAGCCTCATGTCTGTACTGGCTCTTTGAAAGAGCTATCTCAATAGTTGCACTCCCAGAGCTCTGAACATTTCCCCTGTGTACATATTCATTTTGTTTCATATTTGCATTGATCCCAGAGTAGATAGCTTTATGATAAAATAACATATGATGTCCAAGTATAACGATATCCACCTCACTGTACATCATTCTCTCAATGCAATGGAGTCAGTGCAGTGTGTTCAGTCAATGAGCTCTGCATATATGGTGTATGGTAAAAGTTAACAAGTATTGAAGCCATATTGTGGACAAATGTATGAAATTAAAATAATGTATATAGTTCATGTTGTTCATAAACTTTAAGACATCTGTCTCAATAGGAACCTGGTCTTTGTGGAATATGTTACATATGAGGCTGTACTCAGGCCATGCCATAAAGGCAGTGGTATTTCACCTAAGAAACCATGTCACAGTCATTTCTGTTTTGGAAATCACTGTTAAATCTCTGCTCCAGGGCAAATAGACAGCCATGACCATTTTAACTGTGTGTGTGCCATGAAAAAATGTAAAGACTCCAGTTATTGTATTTTTCATCACACCCAGACTCACCAATCAACAAAGCATGCCCACTCGGTTGTTTGAGAATCCTGCTGAGACGTGAGATGTGTTCAATAATGAAGTTAAACATCACCAGGTCCATGGGAGCCTTGCTGTTCCGATTAAATTCATCCAGATAGCGTTCAATAGTCTACATTGGGGAGAACAAAGGTAAAAGCTAGACATCTAGGTGTGCAGATCATTGTAAAACAGTGGCTACTATGTGTTTATTGCTGTGATTAATTCAATTAATTAACAACTTACGTTCTTTAGCTCGTTCATATCTGTTATTTCATTATATGCCTTCTTTCTCTTCTGGTTTGATTTCAGTGACATATAGTCACCAAAGAATAGAGTGCGGATGTCATCATCATTGAGATCTCTGCCAATGATCATGTGGTTGAAAACATTGTTGATTTTTTCTTTGAACTGTTTCTGCACCACGTTCTGACATTGAAGAGAGAAACATCAGCAATGATCTCACTTTTAGACACAAAGCTGTCCCCACACTCTGATCTCTCAACTGACACCTAATAATGAACAATCGACTGAGAGATGGACAGATCTTCATTGACAGATGCTGCATGGTTCTGTGCCTGCCATGTCTGTCACATTATCTTTCCAGTGTATCTTCCCATTTTAGCATGGGCTCACAAGTGTCAGTGGGGGCAAGATGGAGGTATGGGAGGGTGGTGTGCAGACAGGAAGTGATTGATGTGATATATCTCATGGTCAGAATATCAGTATGCCTGGAAGCGAAATGCCCATGATGCCCATCACTGTATCACATGTTGTGTAAGGACTTCAGCACCTGGGAGCAACTTTACGAAGATGTCACGGAGATGCACATCACAGACCATAAATAGGTCAGTGTGGGCAGGGTTAGAATCATCTAATCGAGAAGATTCAGACAACCACAGGGTCATGAACATATGAAGAAGGTAGATTACTCCTCATTGAATGTGAGTATAAGATCAGAAGCTGGTATCCTAAATTTTTTTTAAAAAATTCATTAATGAGACATGGGCATCATTGGCTGGCCAGGATTTATTGCCCAGTTATCACTCAAGTTGTCCTTGAGAAGATGTTGGTGATCTGCCTCCTTGAACTGCCGCAGTCCATGTGCTGTGGGTTGACCCACAATGCCTTAGGGAGGGAAGTCCAGGATTTTGACTAATGACACTGAAAGAACAGTGATATATTTCCAAGTCAGGATGGTGAGTGGCTTGGAAGGGGAACTTGCAGGTGGCAGTGTTCCCACATGTTTGCTGCCATTGTCCTTCAACATAAAAGCAGTTATGGGTTTGGAAGGGGCTGTCTGAGAATCTTTGATGAATTTCTGTAATGTACCTTGTAGATAGTGCATGGAGCAGGGACTGGATGCTGAATGTCATGCCAATCAAGTAGGTTGCTTTGTCCAGGATGGTATCATGCCTCCTGAGCATTGTTGGAGTTGAACTCATCTGGCAAGTGGGGAGTATTCCATCACAATCCTGACTCGTGCCTTGTAGATGGTGGACAGGCTTTAGGGGGGTGGGAGTGGGGGTGGCAGGGCAGGGGGAGATGGAGGTCTTGTCAGTTACTTGCTGCAGGATTTATAGCCTCTGACCTACGCTTGTTATTCTGCAGCTATTGTATTTTTATGGATAGTTCAGTTCAGATTCTGATCAAAAAAACCTCTAGGATATTGAAAGTTGGGGTTTCTGTTATTGTGACGCCTTTTAACTTACAGCAGTAGTTATTATTAATGTATAAGAAATAGTGCTAACTTTGAAGTCTAAGCCTGAAGTTAGTTCTTTACATTGTGATTTCCCTGACCAGTTTACCATGAACCCAAAGCTAAAACATGGGATCAGACTGCTAGGTAAAATGATATAGAATATAATCTGAGCGTACAAAATCTCATGATCAATCATGCTTGGACCACTTGGAGCATGACACTCAACAGGAAGCATGCTTCTCTGTTGTAACCTAATATCTGAATATATAGCTCAGACATTGATATACCTAATAAATGCAATGCTTGTTAATTAAAGAGTGCATCACAGCTGCAGAAAAGATGGTTGTTGAGGAGGGTTTGTCTACTGAGTTAGTATGGGTGGAAGTCAGAAATATGAAAGGAGCAGTCACTTTTTTGGGCGTTTTCTGTAGATCCCCCCAATAGCAGCAGTGAGGTTGAAGAACAAACTGGACAGCAGATCTTGGAAAGGTGCAGATGTAACAGAGTTGTTGTTACAGGTGACTTCAACTTCTCCAATATTGATTGGAAATTCCTTAGTGCAGATGGTCTTGATGGAGCTGATTTTGTTAGGTGTGTCCAGGAAGGATTCCTGTCTCAATATGTAGATAGGCCAACTAGGGGGGAGGCCATATTGGATTTGGAGCTAGGCAATGAGCCAGGTCAGGTGTCAGATCTCTCAGTGGGAGAGCATTTTGGTGACAGTGACCACAACTGCCTCACCTTTGCTATAGCTATGGAGATGGATAGAAAGAGACAGTATGGGAAGGTATTCAGTTTGTGTGTGGGGGTGGGGTGTGTGGGTGGTGGTGGAAATTATACTGCTATGAGACAGGAGCTGTGGAGTATAAACTGGGAACAATTGTTCTACAGGAAATGCACAACAGAAATGTGGAGGCTGTTTAAGGAGCATTTGTTATGAGTGCTGGATAACTTTGTCCCACTGAGACAGGCAAGGAATGGTAAGGTAACGGAGCCTTAGATGTCAAGAGAAGAGGAGCTTCTCATCAAAAGGATAGAGGAAGCTAACTTAAGATTGAGGAAGCAAAGATCTGGCACAGCTTTAAAGGAATACAGGGTAGTTAGGAAAGAACTCAAAAATGGACAGAGGAGAGCTGGGAAAAGCCTTGGTGGGAAGAATTAGGGAAAATCCAAAGGTGTTCTACACATACATGAGGAATAAGAGAATAATCAGTGAGAGGGTAGAGCCGATCATGGATAGTGGAGGGAACTTGTGCCTGGAGTCTGAATAGGTAGGGGAGGCCGTAGAGGAGGTATTGCTTCAGTATTCATGAGAGAGAGGGCCCTTGTTGATAGTGAGAACACCGTGGACCAGATTAATCGGCTTGAACAGGTTCCGTCCAAGGAAGTGGATGTGCTGGAAATTCTGGGAAGCATCAAGATAGATAAGGCCTCAGGGCCAGACCAGATATATTCAAGGTCACTACAGGAAGTGAGGAATGACACTGCTGCGCCTCTGTCAATGATCCTTGCATCCTCACTCTCTACGGGAATAGTACCAGCTGATTGGAGGTAAGCGAATGTTGTTCCTCTGTTCAAGAAAGGAAATAGGGAAATCCCTGAGAATTACCAGACCAGTCAGTCTTACATCTGTGGTAAGCAAGGTACTGGAAAGCATTTTGAGACATAGGATTTATGACTAATTGGAAAACCATAGTTTGATTAAAGATAGCTTTGTGAGGGGCAGGTCATGTCTCACAAACCTTATTGAGTTCTTTGAGGATGTGACAAGACAAGTTGATGAAGGTTGAACAGTGGATATGGTGTATATGGATTTCAGTAAAGTTCTAGGAGAAAGGATTGCAGATGCTGGAGATCAGAGTTGAAGTTGTGGTGGTGGAAAAGCACAGCAGTTCAGGCAGCATCCGAGGAGCAGGAGAATTGACGTTTCGGGCATAAGCCCTTCACCAGGAATGAGGCTGTGGGCTGGGGAGAGCTGAGAGATAAATGGGAGGGGGTGGGGCTGGGGGATAGGTAGCTAGGAATGCAAGATAGATGAAGGTGGGGTGAAAGTGATAGGTCAGGGTGGAGGATGGAGTGGATAAGTGGGAGAGAAGATGGACAGGTAGGACAGGTTAAGAGGGTGGTGCTGAGTTGGACTGGGAGCTGGGATTGGGATAACGTGTGGGGAGGGGAAATAGGGAAACTAGTGAAATCCACATTGATCCCATGTGGTTGGATAAGGATCCCCATGATAGGCTCATTCAGAAAGTTAGGAGGTCTGGGATACAGGGAAATGTGGCTGTCTGGATACAGAATTGGCTGTCCAAAAGGAGGCAGCGAGTGGTAGTGGATGGAAAGTATTATGCCGGGAAGTCAGTGAGCAGTGGTGTCCCACAGGGATCTGTTCTTGGGCCTGTGCACTTTGCAGTTTTTATGCATGACTTGGATGAAGGCGTGGAAGGGTGGTTTAGTAAGTTTGCGAGTATCACAATGGTCGGTGATGTTGTAGATAGTGTCGAGGGCTGTTGCAGGCTACAATAAGACATTAGGAGAAAGTGAGGACTGCAGATGCTGGAGATCAGAGCTGAAAAATGTGCTGCTGGAAAAGCACAGCAGGTCAGGCAGCATCCAAGGAGCAGGAGAATCGACGTTTCGGGCATAAGCCCTTTTCCTGAAGAAGGGCTTATGCCCGAAACGTCGATTCTCCTGCTCCTTTGATGCTGCCTGACCTGCTGCACTTTTCTAGCAAAACATTTTTCAGCTACAATAAGACATTGACAGGATGCAGAGCTGGGCAGAGAAGTGGCAGATGGAGTTCAACCTGCATAAATGCAAAGTGATCCATTTTGGAAGGTCGAATTTGAATGCTGAATACAGGGTTAAAGACAGCATTTTCGGCAGTGTGGAGGGACAGTGGGATCTGGAGTCCACGTACATAGATTCCTCAAACTTGCCACCCAAGTTGATAGGGTTCTTAAGAAGGTGTATGGTGTTTTGGCTTTCATTAACAGGGGAATTAAGTTTAAGAGCCACGAGGTTTTGCTGCAGCTCTATAAAACCCTAGTTAGACCACACCTGGAATATTGTGTCCTGTCTGGTCTCCTCATTATAGGAAGGATGTAGATGCTTTAGAGAGGGTGCAGAGGAGATTTACCAGGATGCTGACTGGATTGGACGGCTTGTCTTATGAAGAGAGGCTGAGTGAACTAGGGCTTTTCACACTGGAGAGAAGGAGGAAGAGAGGTGACTTGGTAGAGGTGTACAGAGTAATGAGAGGCATAGATAGAGGAGATAGCTAGAGACTTTTCCCCAGGGCAGAAATAACTGTCACGGGGGGTCATAATTTTAAGGTAATTGGAGGAAGGTATAGGGGAGATGTCAGAGGTAGGTTCTTTATGCAGAGAGTGGTGGGTGTGTGGAATGCACAGCCAGTGGTGGTAGTAGAGTCAGAGACATTAGGGACATTTAACCAACTGCTGAACAAACACATGGACGGCAATAAATTGAGGGGTGTGTAGATTAGGCTGATCTTAGATTAAGATAAAGTCTTAGCACAACACCAAGGGCTGAAGGGCCTGTACTGTGCTGTAGTGTTATATGTTCTGTGTAATAGTCAGTTTTAATAAATGTCTTGGATTTTTCAATACCACAGCATCCAGTTTCTAATGCAATGGGAGACAATATACGCAATGTTGTAACAGGTAGAACATCCTGCTGGAGGCAAATGATAGGATCAATAATATTCGCAAAGAACAATTTGCTAAAGAAGGAAGTACATCAAATGAGGATGGAGGAAGTTCTCTCAGTTAGACAAATCATGGAGAAAAGCTGACCCTGAGGGTCAAAGGTAAAGGGTCAGCAAGCCCATACTGACGCAATGATGTTAGCGTGGCATCAGCATGGTAATCATTCTAAGGACACTTTTACTAACCTTCACAATGTGGAAGAATAGCTTTCTATCTTCAGTGTTCACCAATCGGTCGCAGAAGACACGATAGACCTCGTGGATCCAGAGTCTCATTAATTTATGATCCCCTTCGATTCCTTGTGGAACACAATCTGATTTTA
The DNA here is from genome assembly GCF_047496795.1 of Chiloscyllium punctatum. Taxonomy (NCBI): domain Eukaryota; kingdom Metazoa; phylum Chordata; class Chondrichthyes; order Orectolobiformes; family Hemiscylliidae; genus Chiloscyllium; species Chiloscyllium punctatum. The sequence goes on along the minus strand of NC_092782.1, from coordinate 20,204,831 downwards.
ACAGGAGCAAACCCTGAAATAAGGACAGGTATATTCAAGTTAATGGGATAATTCACAACATTCTGTTTGGTGTCACCTGGATCATTCCTGTAGTAATTGCTCTGAGATCATGTTACCTGAATCACCCGGGAGAAATCTCGGAGACTAAAGATGTAATGTGATTTAGAAGGAGTCGGGAGGAAATTTTCCAGTGCTTGGATGTACACCTCTGTTGTAGCCCAGACCAGAATCTGCAGAAACAGATACAGTAAGAACAAAACTATTCATATCTGTATACAGGACAACCTTACAATGTGAACCACAGCGAATCCCAATCACCCAACTACAGATATTTCCACATGACCTATATTTACATCGCGCCTTTCACAACCTTGGAACATCCCAAAATGCTTTGCAGCTCCCAAAGACCTTCTGAAGTGCTGTCGCAATTGTGTTGCAGGAAACAGGGGAATTATTGTGGGCATAGCAAGGTCCCACAACTGGCAAGGCAATAATGACCCAGGTAATCTGTTTCTCACAATGTTGATTCAAGGAATTAATATTGGCAAAGAAATTCCCCTGCTTTTCTTCAAAATAGTGCTTGTGGCAAACGTTGTAGATGTTAAATGGGGTCTCAGCATAGCACCTCATTCATACTTCTCCAGTTATTTCCAAACAGCAGAAATGTGGAGGCTGAAGGAGCTCAGGAAAAGACTGCTCTGAACTGAATTTAAAACATTTCCAATGATCCTGAAGTGAGATGAAATCTTGCCTCACAGTTGCCTGTTGCAACTTGACAAACAGTAGTTAGTCATAGTTTCATTCTCTGTAGTGCAATTAGATTTTGGTAATTTCTTACCCTGGAGTATCTCTTCAAGGAGACATCGAATCCCCTACTGAAGTGCCAGTCCACCACAGGCTGGAAGATAGTCTTCATGGTTTCTTCACTGAAAGTGTCGATGGTGATAATATTGAAGTGTCGGAGGCAGCGTGGAGTGACAGTTTGCCGCCCACCACCAGGGGGGGCCATTGCTGCCACTATGGACATGTCATGGACTGGCAGAATGCTCGTGTCTGTCCTGTAATCACATGAACACAGACTTCAGAAACATCAGCACACTCTCATAATAGATGACAACAAAGGGGCTTTTGTGGTGCAGTGATGAAGTCCCTATCTCTGACCCAGGGGATGTGGGTTCACATTCCACCTGCCCCTGAGGTCATAGAGTCATACAGCATAGAAACGGACTCCTTGGTCCACCTCGTCCATGCTGACCAAGTTTCCCAAACTAAACTAGTCACATTTACCTGTGTTTGGCCCTTAACACTCGAAACCTTTCTCTAATCATGCATCAAATGTCTCCCAAATGTTGTAACTGTACTTGCATCTACCACTTCCTCTGAAAGTTCATTCCACATATGAAATAGCCCTGTGTGAAAACATTGCCCCTAAGGTTCCTTTTAAACCTTTCACCTCCCATTTTAAAGATATTTCCTCTAGCTTTGAATTCCCTTACCATAGGGAAAAGGCTTTGGCTACTCATCTTATCTGTGGCCCTCGTGATGTTATAAACTTCTATTAAGGCACCCCGACCCTCCCATGGTCCAGGGAAAAAAGTTCCAGCTTATCCAATCTCGCTGTATAACTCAAGCACTGACACCCCCTCCCGGTAATGGTAACATCCTTGTGTGTCATAACATCGTTGATCCGAATGATTAGAAATAAATTACATTGCAACAAGTGCTGGCCTCGTGAACTGTATAAACAAACTTTTTAACGTGCATTGCATAGTTAAAAAGAAAGCTATCAATCAAATCAAGGTCTTTCAAACAATAGCTATCTATGTGCATATTGAGGGAAAATATTTCCTTTGGTGTTTTTGCAGATCTGGGGATGGAGGTGCTGAAAACATAGAGCATTAAAACTCGAGTCAGGCTGGTCAGCTGGTCAGCTGATGTTTGTAAACACTTCTTCATAAAACAGCTGGAAATCTCAAAACACAAATTAATGTTTACTGGTGCGCATCCTTCCACAAATAGAGTTTCTGTACAAACCCTTCATGGTACTGAATACCATGATCAAATCTCCTCTCACTGTTCTTTTCTCTCAGGAAAACAGTCCCAACTTCTCCGATCGCTCTACATGACAAACATTTCTCCTCCCCGAGACTATTCCTGTGAATCTTTGCTGCACTCCTTTGTTTCATCCCAAAGTGCAATGCTCAGATGCAATATTCCATTTGAGGCCAACCAGTGCTTTGGGCAGGTTGAACATGGCTTTAGTTTAGGAGAAAGGGAGGACTGCAGATGCTGGAGATCAGAGCTGAAAATGTGTTGCTGGAAAACCGCAGCAGGTCAGGCAGCATCCAAGGAGCAGGAGAATCGACGTTTCGGGCTTAAGACCTTCTTCAGGAATGAGGAAGGTGTGCCAAACAGGCTAAGATAAAAGGTAGGGAGGAGAGACTTGGGGGAGGGGCGTTGGGAATGCGATAGGTGGAAGGAGGTTAAAGTGAGGGTGATAGGCCGGAGTGGGGGTGGGGACAGAGAGGTCAGGAAGAAGATTGCAAGTTAGGAAGGTGGTGCTGAGTTCAAGGGTTGGGACTGAGACAGGGTGGGGGGAGGGGAAGTGAGGAAACTGGAGAAATCTGAGTTCATTCCTTGTGGTTGGAGGGTTCCTCCAGGCGTCGTGTTGCCATGGTTTAGCGATGGAGGAGGCCAAGGACCTGCATGTTCTTGGTGGAGTGGGAGGGGGAGTTGAAGTGTTGAGCCACGGGGCGGTTGGGTTAGTTGGTCCGGGTGTCCCAGAGATGTTCTCTGAAACGTTCCGCAAGTAGGCGGCCTGTCTCCCCAATATAGAGGAGGCCACATCGGGTGCAGCGGATGCAGTAAATGATGTGTGTGGAGGTGCAGGTGAATTTGTGGCGGATGTGGAAGGATTCCTTGGGGCCTTGGAGGGAAGTGAGGGGGGAGGTGTGGGCACATGTTTTGCATTTCTTGCGGTTGCAGGGGAAGGTGCCGGGAGTGGAGGTTGGGTTGGTGGGGGGTGTGGACCTGACGAGGGTGTTGTAGAGGGAGTGTCTTTCTGGAATGTTGATAGGGAGGGGAGGGAAATATATCCTTGGTGGTGGGTCTGTTTGGAGGTAGCGGAAATGTGGGGTGGTAGGTGAGGACCAGTGGGATTCTGTCCTGGTGGCGATTGGAGGGACGGGGTTCAAGGGCGGAGGAGCAGGAAGTGGAGATGCGGAGAGCATCGTCAACCACAGCTGAGGGGAAATTGCAATCTTTGATAAAGGAGGCCATCTGGGTTGTTCGATAGCAATCGGTATTGGAATTGGTCCTCCTGGGAGCAGATATGGTGGAGGCGAAGGAATTGGGAATATGGGAAGGCATTTTTACAGGGGGTAGGGTGGGAGAAGGTGTAATCTAGGTAGCTGTGGGAGTCGGTCGGTTTGTAGTCAATGTCCGTGTTGAGTCGGTCGCCTGAGATAGAAATGGAGAGGTATAGGAAGGGGAGGGAGGAGTCTGAGACGGTCCAGGTAAATTTGAGATCAGGGTGGAAGGTGTTAGTAAAGTGGATGAACTGTTCAACCTCCTCGTGGGAGCACGAGGTAGTGCTGATACAGTCATCGATGTAGCGGAGGAAAAGGTGGGGGGTGGTGCCAGTGTAACTGTGGAAGATGGACTGTTCCACATATCCTACGAAGAGGCAGGCATAGCTGGGGCCCATGCAAGTGCCCATGGCTACTCCTTTGGTTTGGAGGAAGTGGGAGGATTGGAAAGGGAAATTGTTCAGAGTGAGGACCAGTTCAGTCAGTCGAAGGACGGTGTCAGTGGAAGGGTGCTGGTTGGTACGGCGGGAAAGGAAGAAGCGGAGGGCTTTGAGTCCTTCGTGATGAGGGATGGAGGTGTACAGGGGCTGGATGTCCATGGTGAAGATAAGGCATTGGGGGCCGGAGAAGTGAAAATCATGGAGGAGGTGGAGGGTGTGGGTGGTGTCCCGAACGTAGGTGGGGAGTTCTTGGACTAAGGGGGAACAGGACCATATTGAGGTATGCAGAGATGAGTTCAGTGGGGCAGGAGCAGGCTGAGACAGTGGGTCGGACGGGGCAGTCAGGTTTGTGGATTTTGGGCAGGAGGTAGAAACGGGCGGTGCGGGGTTGTGGGACTATGATGTTGGAGGCAGTGGATGGGAAATCCCCTGAGGTGATGAGATTATGGATGGTCTGGGAGATGATGGTTTGGTGGTGGGAGGTGGGGTCATGGTCAAGGGGGCAGTAGGAAGAGGTGTCCGCGAGCTGGCGTTTAGCTTCAACGGTGTAAAGATCGGTGCGCCAAACTACTACCGCGCCTCCCTTGTCTGCCGGTTTGATAGTGAGGTTGGGGTTGGAACGGAGGGAGTGGAGGGCTGCACGTTCCGAGGGTGAGAGGTCGGAGTGGGTGAGAGGGGTGGAGAGGTTGAGACGGTCAATGTCGTAGCGGCAGTTGGATATGAAGAGATCAAGGGCGGGTAAGAGGTCAGTACGGGGTGTCCAGGTGGACGGGGTGTGTTGGAGGCGGGAGAAAGGGGTCGTCAGAGGGTGGGCGAGAGTCTTGGTTGGAGAAGTCGGCGTGGAGGTGAAGGCGGCGGAAGAATTGTTTGATGTCTCGCCGCGTGTTGAACTCGTTAATCCGGGAGCATAGGAGGATGAAGGTGAGGCCTCTGCTGAGGACTGATCTTTCATCCTCAGAGAGGGGGAGGTTTGAAAGAATGGTGAAAATATAGCAGGGCTGGGAGCTAGGACCTGGTGTGGGGCTGGAGCTGGGAGTGGGGGCGGGGTTAGGTGTGGGGGCAGAGTTAGGTGTGTGGGTGGAGTTAGGCGTGGGTGGGAGTTGGGCGTGGGGGCGGAGATCGGCGTGGGGGTGGAGATGGGTGTGGGGGTGGGGTTAGGTGTGGGGGCAGAGTTAGGTGTGTGGGTGGAGTTAGGTGTGTGGGTGGAGTTAGGCGTGGGTGGGAGTTGGGCGTGGGGGCAGAGTTAGGTGTGGGGGTGGAGTTAGGTGTGGGGGTGGAGATGGGTGTGGGTGCGGAGATCGGCGTGGGGGTGGAGATCGGCGTGGGGGCGGAGATCGGCGTGGGGGTGGAGATGGGTGTGGGGTGGAGATGGGTGTGGGGGTGGGGTTAGGTGTGGGGGCAGAGTTAGGTGTGTGGGTGGAGTTAGGTGTGTGGGTGGAGTTAGGCGTGGGTGGGAGTTGGGCGTGGGGGCAGAGTTAGGTGTGGGGGTGGAGATGGGTGTGGGTGCGGAGATCGGCGTGGGGGTGGAGATGGGTGTGGGGTGGAGATGGGTGTGGGGGTGGGGTTAGGTGTGGGGGCAGAGTTAGGTGTGTGGGTGGAGTTAGGCGTGGGTGGGAGTTGGGCGTGGGGGCAGAGTTAGGTGTGTGGGTGGAGTTAGGCGTGGGTGGGAGTTGGGCGTGGGGGCAGAGTTAGGTGTGTGGGTGGAGTTAGGTGTGGGTGGGAGTTGGGCGTGGGGGTGGAGTTAGGTGTGGGTGGGAGTTGGGCGTGGGGGTGGAGTTAGGTGTGGGTGGGAGTTGGGCGTGGGGGTGGAGTTAGGCGTGGGTGGGAGTTGGGCGTGGGGGTGGAGATCGGCGTGGGGCTGGAGATAGGTGTGGGGCTTTTGTTTTCAAGGCATCTGTTTAGTAAGCATTTACCCGTCCCTCCACATCCCCAAGTCGCTGCACCAAGACTCCCCTTAGAATTGTATTTTTTCATATTTTGTCATTGGATGTGCCAGCATTTATTGTTTGTCCCTAACTGGCCTTGAGAAGGTGAGGGTGAGCTGCCTTCTTGACCAACTGCAGTCCGTGTGTTGTAAATAAACCCAGAATGCCCTGAGGGAGGGCTCTCCAACTTTGACCCAGCAACACTGAAGGAATGGTGATACATTTCTAAATCTGCTGCCCTTATCATTCTAGAATGAAGTGGTCATGCATTTGGAAGGTGTCTCCTTGGAGAATTTCTAGTGTGCATCTTGTAGGAAGTACACAGGACAGCCAATGAACATTAATGGTGGAGGGAATGAGTGTTTGTGATGTGATAGAAATCAATTGGGCTGTTATGTCCTGGAAAGTGTCAAACTTCTTGAGTGTTGTTGGGACTACATCCATCCAGGAAGGTGTATTCCATCACACTCCTGACTTATACTTCGTAGATGATGGGCAGGCTTTTGGGAAGCAGGGGGTGAGTTGCCTACTGCAGATTCCTTGCCTCTGAACCACTCTTGTAACCACTGTATTTATGTCGGTAGTCCAGTTCAGTTTTTGGTCAATAGTGACTCTGAGGAAGTTGATAGTAGGGGACTGGTGATAGTAACGCCAGTTAATTTCAAGAGATGGTGGTTAAATTCTTATCTACTGGAGATGGTCATTGCCTGACATCTGTGTGGCATGTATGTTACTTGCCATTTGTCAGACCAAGCCTGGATATTGTCCAGGTCTTGCTATATTTGAACATGAACTGCTTCAGTATTTGCGGAATCATGAGCATTATACAATCATCAGCAAGCATCCCATTTCTGACCTTATGACAGAGGGAATATCATTGATGAAGTGGCTGAAGATGATTGGACTTTTGAGGTCTTGTGCAGTTCTTCACACAACAAGGAGTGGAAATCTGAAACTCTTCCCCCAAGAAAAGTTGTTGGGGCTGCAGGTCAATTGATAAACTCAGGGCGAGATTAATAGATCATTATCAGATAAGGTCATGAACTGACAAGGGACAAGGTTGGCTAAATGAAGTGGAAGTACAGAACAACATGGTCTAATTCAATCGCAGAGCAGACCCAAAGGGATGAATGTTCTCCTTCTGTTCCTGTCTTAGATAAATATAAAACATGATGTATTATTCTAACTTGGCCTAAAGCTGAGAATCTTCTCACCGTGTTTGACTGGCCTGAACAGGGACATGAGTCATTAGTGAAATAGCTCCACACAGGCTGGTATCCCATCACCAAGTCACTCTTTATTTATACTGTCCTTGACACTGATCCAGTTCCTTCAGAGTCAGCTGTCAGAGCGAACAGAATCTCTGACACTCCTGTTCTTTTTTTCGGGAAGTACAAGTGTGTAAATCATTATTGCTGTTCCACCACCAGGAAGAAAGGAAACACCCGAGTGTTTAAGGGGAATGCTGTGTGATCAAACAGTGAAGGGGAGGGCAGGGATTAAAGCCAAATAGAGTTGGAGGGGGAAACAACACATTCCACTCCCTGCGGTGACACTCCTGTTTGTACCTGCCAGACAGGGCTCCCTCATTGGACCAGATTAACAGCCCCAATCAGGGAACTCATATTCTATGAGGTCCACCTGGCTGACTTAATTACATTCAATACAATTGGCACTGATTTGGTTAAGGTTAGCTTTCACTCTGTCATAGAGTGTGAGTAAAGAAATGAAAATTATTCCTTTTAAGCAAGAGAGGGAGACTGGTTAGCAATGCAATTTAACAAACTGTTAATACATTCTATCCAATTTTGCACCACTGCACAAAGTGAATCTTATTTGAGAAAGAGGAAGACTGAAAAAAAGAGGTGAGATGACAGAGAGACAGGAAGTAGAAAAGAGGAATAGCAGTAGATGAAAATAATTTTCAGCTGTTTTCTCACACGATGTGGTAAAGATGTGATCTCTCCGATCACCAATGACCCCTTGGGTAAACTGAGTAAGAACAAAGAAAATTTACAGCCCAGGAACAGGCCCTTCGGCCCTTCAAGCCTGAGCCAATCCAAATGCACTGCCTAAACCTGTCGGTCAATTCCTAAGCATCTGTATCCCTCTACTCCCCACCTACTCATGCATCTGTCCCGACGCATCTTAAATGAATCTACCGTGCCAGCCTCTACCACCTCTGCTGGCAACGCGTTCCAAACACCCACCACAACTAGTCACAATTGGTCAACGAACCAAAAATCAGACTAAGACCCTCATCTTTGAACTGAAATAAGACTTGTATTTATCAGGCAGATTCCTGTCCCTGACCAGACCAGCACACAAATTGACAGAATTCTCAGCTTTAGTCCAAGTTGGAAGAAGGCTTGTGTTTCTCAGGCCTGATCAATCATACAGAGCCTGTGTACATTGGTATACAGCTGTCTGATCTATATCATTGATCTTCGTTACTGAAGCAGAATTTTAAGTCCAGAACCTGTCAATACTTTGATGAAGATTTGGGATTATTAATGATTTTAATTTGGTAAATTGAGCTGTGACATTTGCCACAATAGTGGTAAAATTATGTATTGTTGATTTTCAACCACCTTTATCTGATTTTAAGATCATAAGACCTTAATAAATGGGAGCATGCATAAGACTATTCAGCCCCTTGAGCCTGCTCTGCCATTCAATAGGATCATGGCTAACTCAACATTCCTCATATCTACTTTCCTACCATTCCAATGTAACCCTTGATTCCTCTATTAATAAAGAATCTATCTGTTGCAGCTTTAAATATACACAAGGAATCTGCCTCCACAGCTGTCTGCAGTAGGGAGTTCCACAGACTCACAGTCCTCCGAGAGAAGAAATTCCTCCTTGTTTCAGTCTTCAATTGGTGCCCATTTATTCTGAGACTATGCCCTCTGGTCCTAGACTGCCCCATGAGAGGAAACATCCTCTCAGCATTTATCCTGTCCAACCCATGAAGAATCTTATATGTTTCGATGAGATCACCTCTCGTTCTTCTGAACTGCAATGCATAGAGTCCTGACCTGTTTAGCTTTTGTTCATTCAACAATCTCTCCATGCCATGAGATTTTAATGGACTAAATAATAGGTTTAAAAATTGACATTTTATAAAATGGCTGCAGTGATCACCTGCCCACAAATTGAGGCACATTCAGGAAAGTATTGTGGAATAAATTGAGAATTTGTTCAAAGACTTTGAAACCAGCCACTGAACCAGGTGAAAAAAAACATATTTCTCCTATTTCAGTTTTCACGTGTCTGATAAGGTGATTATCAATAATCATAACCATAAATTCAATTAAATTCCAGTGTACTGATTTTAAAAAAGGGGTCATAGTGAAGAGCATGGATGTGTCACTGGTTAGAGTTTATTCAAATAATTTTTTATAGGGTTGTGGTAGTTCAAATTTGCCAATGTCAATTTAGATATTTTATTGTTAACAGAGATCTGGGTAACTAACAACTCCAGCACAGATTTAAAAGAGAACACAAAGACTTCTCAACCAAACCTGGAGAAAGCGAGGGTGAAGTCTCAGTGAGTCAAAGAGCCACAGGAGAGGGTGGCAGAAGCTGAACATCGCCATAGCATCAGAGACTGAGGGGTAAGCTGATCGAAATATACAAAATTACGAGAAAAGGTGGATAGTTGGAGTCTTTCCCAGGGTGGAAATGTCACATACTAGGGGCACATGTAAGGTGAGATGGGAAATGTTTAAATGAGATGCGTGAGGAAAGTTTTTTACATAGAGGGTGATAGGTGCCTAGAACACAATGCCAGGGGAGGTGGTAGAAGCAGATATGATAGCAATGTTTAAGAGGCATTTAGTCAGATACATGAACAAGGGAATAGAGCAATATGGACTGTGTGCAGGAAGATGGGATTAGTTTTGAATGACATCATAGTCAGGCACAGACACAGTGAGCTGAATAGTCTCTGCCTGTGCTCTATTGTTCTATGCTCTATTCACCAGATGGCAGTAGTCTTCCAGAGAATTTGGAACAGGCTTGGGGATAGCCCATTCCCAACAGAGAGGGGAAAGGGAAGGGAACACACTCCACAGCAGATGACTCTCCACAGGAGGCACACATCAGATTTCCACCCACCAACATCCAGAGATCAAATCTGCAAAAAAGCCTGAATTTAGTTGCCGACACTAAGGAGAGTTTTAAACCTTGGTTAGGATGAATATACTGAAATATGGGTTGTTAAGATTAGAGTGGCGCTGGAAAAGCACAGAAACTTTTGCCCAAAACGTTGATTCACCTACTCCTTGGATGCTGCCTGACCTGCTGTGCTTTCCCAGCACCACACTCTTGACTCTGATCGCCAGCATCTGTAGTCCTCACTTTCGCCTGAATATGGGTTGTCCCAAGTTTTAAATTCATAGAATCCATACAGTATACGAAGAGGCCATTCAGTCTATTAGGTTCATACTGAAGCTCCAAAGAGCATCCCACACAGACCCAGTCCCACCCTATCTCATGGCTAATCCAATTAACTTACATATCCTTGGACACTACAAGACAATTCAGCATGACCAATCCACCTAACCTGCATCTTTGGGCTGTGGATGGAAGCTGGAGCATCCAGAGGAAACTCACATAGACTTGGGAAGAATGTGCAAACTCCACACAGTCACCCAAGGCTGGAATCGAAGCCAGATGCCTGGTGCCGTGAGGCAGCAGTGCTAACCACTGAGCCACCGTGCCACCCATTGTTAATTCAAATTGATGTTCTAAAAGAAGGATAAATGTGAAACAAGAGAGAAATATCATTCATATTTGTTTTTTTGTGACATGGATGTGTCAAATTATAGATTTTCAATTTTCAATTTCCTTCATCTGATTTTTATATCAGAGACCTTCATGAACTATATGTATTACATTGACCTCCTTATAAAGGGCTGTCCCAGTGGCTCTGCTTCTAAAACTCAATCTGTTGTAATGTAGTGAAGCACTAATTTATTTTAACATCCCTTTCTCCATTTCACAAGTTGATCCAGTAGTGGAGAATAAACAAGATTATAAACAAATCTTCAAGATATCCTGATGGTGATACTGACTAAATTGCCAGCAATGTTGTGTTATTGAAAATGGGTTCTCTTATTAACTTGGTTGATAGGGTCTACCTAAGTAAGGGCAGAATGAAGAGAATGGGATTTATGAATCTTTCTTCAACTTGGTTGTTTTGACTCCCCAAATTACAGAAGCAGCAAAACAAAAGTTGCTTCAGGAACTTTACAATAAGCAAGCCTCCTGCACTGTCGAATACGGCTGTATTGTTTCTACAGGGATATGGTGTAGCAGTGAGCTTACCTGTCAAACCAATAGCCGTGGTCTATCCATTGACGAAGCAGTTCCACTGGAGGCTGGGCTCCATATTTCTCCTTTGCTGGCATGTTAAGGTCATCAACAAAAACATAAACTCTTCTAACTTGCTGGGTCCCAGAGATAACTTTTCTCCTCCTGTTTAGTAAAATGATATGGGTGGTCATTATTCAATTGGTTTCTATGTTCAGGTGATCCATCACCATGTAGAATTATAAACAGTGGCCACATTCACGACATCGGAAATGTATCTGTCTCTCCCTCTCACTCTTTCACACTCTGCCCCTTAAATTCACTTCTACTCTCTTGCTTTCTCTTCCCACTTCAATCAGCTTCAGCATCATTGATTTGGAGTGACCCAGTATTCCCAGCACTGGGATAACTACTGAGGAATTAGTAGCTGTTAAATGCAGCAAGTTAGAAAGTGGAAATGAACTGTTCCCCAGCAGTAATACAGCCCCCTCAGAGATTCAACAACCTTCCCCATTTTCACACTGCCAATCCTTCAGGATAAACCAGGATTATCTATGATTTGAAGATTAATGCCTAAGACTCTGCTTCGGAAATAATAAAAGGAGATATGTTGTTGGACAATTCAAGACAAATTGAAAAATTACACTAGTCATTTCTAAAAATCTTCAATAAAAAATGAAAGAACTGCAGATGCTGTATATCAAAAACAAAAACAGTAATTACTGGAAAAGCTCCAGTTACCCTTCCTCCAAGGAAAGGTCACCAGACCTGAAACGTTAACTCTTATTTCTTTTCACGGATGCTGCCAGACCTGCTGAGCTTTTCCAGCAATTTCTGATTTTGTTTCGAAAATACATTCATTTTGGAAAAGAGAATAGTGAATGGTCCAATTGGATCAGTTTCTGTTCTGTAAGAACAGAACTGAGAGGTGGTTGGACATTTCAGGAAATCAATGAGGAATTGGCAGGAGGAGAGATGAGGAAGATGGAGGCAGGAGTTTACTCCTTTTACTCTCTTTCTGGAATAAACATGGGGGTTTTATCACTGCAGATTAGGCAAGGGTTATAGGTGTCTTATCGCACTGGTTACTTGCATAATCCCATGTCTTCTTGTTCATTTACACTATCCTCTAATCTATGTTCTTTACCCTTTGGCAGCTCTCAGCTTTCCCAAAGTGTCGAGGCAGATTCCCTGCTTTGAGACTGGACTGGATACCATTTGCGAATTTGTTCCTTTACCCAGTTGTATCTTTGCTTTGGAATTGAAAATATTAAAACAACAAAGTTCAACCAAAAGGACTCTTTCTCACTCCAAAACAGCTCCTGGTAAAAGCATTAGCTCAGAGTAGAATCACAGATCTGATTCCTTCAATTTCATGCTCAGTCAAATGAAACCTTATTCCCACTGCAAAAAAATTCAAGCTGATTATTTGATGATCAATTAGTATGCATACTTTTCTTGCTGTGTGAGGATGATCTCCTGGGTTTGATTGGCTGTAGTCTGTGCTGAGAAAGTGATTTGGCACACAGTATATTTTTGGGCCGTGAGATTTCGCAGGAATCTGTTGCTGATAGCTGTCTTGCCAGTGCCTGTGGGTCCTACAAACAGCAATGGCTTATTGTGCAGCAACAATCTCTCAAGAAAATACGTCTGCATCACTGTCTCCGTGGTGTCAACAATAATGTCATTTAGCTGCAGGGACAATAAAAGTATAACTTTAGGATGACATTAATAAACAGAAACTGGTTGTTACTGAGGAAGAACAAAAGCTGAAATGTACCTGATATGGAATTTGTTTACATCTATCTTGCTTCATGGGATCTGGTCACATTATCATTCTACGAGGATCTAACTTGATGTAATAACTCAGGAACCCGGACTGGAAATGAGCATCATTTATTGTTGAACACCAAAATAGAGCCACCACTCATGGTATACATAGGCTAGCCCCAGCTGGGAAAGATAGTTATGCAGACTGATTCCTAGGTCTACTTTATAAAGGGCTCAGGTGATGAGTTCCAGCCAGACATGCCATTGCCTGTTACAAGGGAACTCATACTTAACAATCTCAATAAGGAAATTAATGCGTGATTCCCCACAGGCCATAAAGGGAGTAGCATTGTCGCATTTATAGAATTGTTGTACCATTGTCAATATGAAGTTATTTCAGACCTTTCTGCTTAATAGGTAAACAATATACTTAAAGGCCCCCAAAGTCTGACCCTGATTTCAAAATTCTACTCTGACCTTATTAGTAAACAGTTCCCAAATTTCCACAGTACCACCTGATAAGAAATGGTCAGTCTGCATCATGAAGGAGCTTGAAGGATTTCTCTTCTGATACAAATAAAATTTTGTGAGATCGGTATTTAGTGGATCTTCATTACAGAATAAACGATAAACATTTGAGCTACAAGATGACTCATTTACTTCTACCAGCTGCTCAGAGTCCAAGATTTTGTGATTAATTCTGGTTAATATGAGGAATGAACCATAACAGTTTGATTGCTGTGTTTGGTAAGTACTTACCGTCTTCCCATCTGAAACTATAACAAAAGTGAACAAGTGATGCTACACCTCTACAAATCATTGGTCAGAATGTATTTGGAGTACTGTGTTCAGTTCTGGGCGCCTTATTAAAGGATGAATGTTAAAGCCCTGGAGCGAATGCGAAGGAGATTTACTGAAATGATACCAGGAGTGAGGAATTTTACACACAAGGAAACGTTAGAGAGATTGGACTTATTCTCCTTGGAGCAAAGAACAATAAGAGGTGACCCTATTGAGATGTTCAAAATTGAACAATTCTGACAGAGTAAAGGAGGATATTCTGTTTCTACTAATTGGAATGTCAGTAACTAAGGGTCACAATTTCAAGGATGTCAGCAAGAGAGCCTGGAGTGAGATGATGAGAAACTTCTATACTCAGAGTTGTTAGGATTTAGAATGCACTGCCTGCAAAAGTAGCGGAGGCAGATTCCAAAGTATGTTTCAAAAGAGAGTTGGATATATGTTTGAAAGTGATGAATTGAGAGGGCTATGGCGATGGTGCTAGAGAGTGGGACTAGCTGGATAGCTCTTTCTGGAGCCAGTATAGACACAATGGGTTGAATGGCCTCTTTTTATACTGTACATTCTATGGTAACCTGAGAATGCTGATTAAAGAGCTCATCATCTTTCTGAGTCAGATTGCCACATGGCACAGGCAACAACTGTTGACTCCAAATTCAAGCCTGCCGATATGAGCTGAGTGATTAGGAATGCCAAGTAAAATGTCAGCCCTTTCAAAGAAGATTCTGCAAGAACAGTAAATGGCGCAACATTAAAATGAGAATTAATCTTCAACACAGTTGAGCAAGTGATCAAGCTAGGTTCACCAATAATTTATTCACTGAGGGAGGAGGAAGCCTAAAATATTCAAAGAGTCAAAGTAGCAAGTTTATTAGGTAGTACAGATATGATGGGCTGAATGGCTTCAACTCACGGTGTAAATATCATTCTGCAGTGAAACATTTGACCTTCCTTTTTGCACTATCATGAAGACCATCTATTCCGACCTCTGTAACTCTCACCAGATTTGCCTTTGTCTCAGCTCATCTGCCGCTGAAACCCTCTCAACTCGGCTCTGATGCCTTCATTTCAAAATTCTAATGCTTGTTTCAAACTCCCTCTGTGGCCTTGCCCCTGCTGCTTACATTGGTCTGTAATCAAAATTATGATTCTTGGATTTTGAACTGTACATCTATAATTCATTCTTGGGTTTTTTTCCAATGTCAAAATCAAATAGTCACTGAATTTCCTGGCAGTAATTTCATTCAAGTGACACATCTCATTTTACCCTGTTGCAATCTCAAGCTATCAGCAAAATACAGAGGACTTGAATGAATATTCAGTGAGGAGATTGCTATGAAAATGGCTAGATTCCATTTTCAATCCCTTACCCCTAGCTACTTCAAACTCTAACTACGGTGGAACTGAAGGAGATTATTCAAAGATTTGTTTCCATGGTGTGACTCAGAAGGGTGAAGTTTCAGACTGGAGTTCGCACAATGAAGACTGATTTAATATTTGAATTGGTGCAGTTTCGCATGTCAGTGGAGTCCCTTGGCGTTATAGGAGATGACATATTCAATAGCAGGGCTTAACAGTTCCACTCTGTCTCTAACAAGATTAATTACAAGCAAAATAGCAGCAACTGAAATATAGTCTCTAGTGACCTACCCGAATATCTTGACCGTCAGTCTGGATAGGTTGAAGGTGAGTCCAGTGCACAGCCCAGGATATCCATCAAGAACAGTAATGACATGCAAAAGAATACATACCAACACTGAGATCACTCCAGCCTGACAATATCTTACTGATGAATTGTAATAATACTCACTCAGAACCTGTTTTTCAGAACTGTCATGAGCTTTACCATTAACTGTGTATTATAATTGTTATATCAATAATCCAGATACTAGCTGAACAATATAGTGATTAATAACAGTTGGGTGTAATATAACAAAAACAAACATCCTTTTAATAATTTGGTTTTAATTATATTTAGTGTCGATTAAGGAATGATAACTCATCCTTCACAAGAAGCAGGAAGATTTGGAGATACAGAAGGTGAAAGGTTGATTGGTTGATTGACTAAAGGAGAATTAAACATGGCTTGTGATCTAAATTCCCCCTACACTGGCCATTTTGTACCTGAGCTATCATTCAAAATATCTATAGAATTTCCATAGAATCCCTACAGTGTGAAAACAGGCCATTTGGCCCATTAAGAACTCACCAACCCTCCAAAGAGGAGCCCACCCAGACCCATCCCCTACCCTTTCCCTGTAATCTTACATTTCCCATGGTTAATGCACTTAACATACAGATCCCTGAACACTAGCATGGCCAATCCACCAAACTTGTACTGTGGGAGGAAACCAGAGCACCTGGAAGAAACATATGCAGACATGGGGAGAATGTGCAAACTCCACACAGACAGTTGCCTGGGGTCAGAATTGAACCCAGGTCCTTGGCACTGTGAGATGGCAGCATTAGCCATCACAGTGAGACGGCACCACCCCTATTGAGGTAATGAGGAGCTGATTGATAACAACTTACTGGGGTCTCTGACTCAAGCAGGATTTTTCACCTCTCTGGGGCTGGCTGGGAGGTTCCAGAATTGTATCTGACTGAACTGACAGCATGAAGGAGAGACCATTGAGGCAAATGTGATGCTGGCAGTTTAGGAAGCCACCTCTGGAAAAACAGGTCCCCTGGCTATGTTCCTGGAAGGATAGGCACAGTGTTGCAAACTCTATGGCAACACATATCATCTGTGGATCCAGCACAGTTTGCTTATTGTAAATGGATGTTTCTGGTTTTTATACTCTTCCTAACGTTTTGCCTTAGAAATCAGTATTCAGCTGTGAGTGGTGTCTGAGAGGAAGTGAGCGAAGCTTTTCCTCATATTTCTGACTTTATTAGACAGACTGCAATGGACAGGCAAATGAGGTACTATCCATCGACATTCTCATTTCTCAATTTACTTTGGAGGCAAGCACATTGAAACAGCTGAAGATGGTCGGGCCTAGGACACTACCCTGAAGATGGTCGGGCCTAGGACGCTACCCTGAAGATGGTCGGGCCTAGGACACTACCCTGAAGATGGGTCGGGCCTAGGACACTACCCTGAAGATGGTCGGGCCTAGGACACTACCCTGAAGATGGTCGGGCCTAGGACACTACCCTGAGCTGGTCCTGCAGCGATGTCCTGGAGCTGGGGTGACTGATCTCCAATAACTATGATCATCTTCCTATGTGCTGGTATGACTCCAACTAGTGGAGAGTTTTACCTTGATACCCACTGATTCCAGTTTTGCTAGGGCTCCTTGGTGTCACTCTCAGTCAAATACAGCCTGGATATCAAGTGCTGTCACTCTCACCTCACCTCTGAAAATCAACTCATTTGTCCATGTTTCAACCAAGACTTCTTTTTAGATTAGATTTCCTACAGTGTGGAAACAGGCCCTTCGGCCCAATCAGTCCACACCGACCCTCCAAAGGAACCCACCAAGACCCATTTCCCTCTGAATGATGCACCTAACACTATGGGCAATTTAGCATGGCCAATTCACCTGATCTGC
This sequence comes from Chiloscyllium punctatum, assembly GCF_047496795.1. Lineage (NCBI taxonomy): Eukaryota > Metazoa > Chordata > Chondrichthyes > Orectolobiformes > Hemiscylliidae > Chiloscyllium > Chiloscyllium punctatum. The sequence continues at coordinate 20,187,711 of NC_092782.1, read as the reverse complement.
ACATCTTTGGACTGTGGGAGGAAACTGGAACACCCGGAGGAAACCCATGCAGACACAGGGAGAATGTGCAAACTCCACCCAGACAGTCACCCGAGGTTGGAATCGAACCTGGGACCTGACACTGTGATGGCGGTGATGCTAATCACTGAGCCACTGCGCTGCTCAGGTCAAGAACTGAGTGGTCCTGGCAGAGTCAAACTGAGGAGATGCTGCTTGATAACATTGTTGATGACATCTTCCATCACTTTATTGATGATTCGACAGTGGGGTGGTAATTGGCAGATTGGGTTGTCCTGCATTTTGTGTTCAGGATATACTTGGGCAATTTTCCATATTATTTGGGTAGATGCCAGTGTTATAAGTGTACTGAAATAACTTGACTAGGGTTGTGGCAACATTTGGAACACAAATCTTGAGGATTCCTGCTGGAATCTTGTTGGGGCCCATAACCTTTGCAGTAGCTAATGCGACCAGCCATTTCTTGATATCACATGGAGTGAATTGAATTAGCTGAAGGTTAGCATGAGATGCTTAGAACCTCTGTGGGAGGCTGAGACAGATCATCGACTCAGCAATTCTGGCTAAAGATTGTTGCAACTGCTTCAGCCTTATCTTTTGTACTGATGTTTCCTCTTCCATCATTGTGGACGGGGATATTTGTGGAGCCTCATCCTCCAGTGAGTTCCACCACTATTCATGACTGGACATAACAGGACAGCAAAACTTAGATCTGATCCATAGGTTGCAGGATCACTTAGCATGGTCCAACACTTGCTGCTTATACTGTTTGACATGCAAGTAGTCCTGTTTGGTAGTTTCACCAGGTTCACCTGATTTTATTACATCCCTTAGTACATATGCATTTTAGGAAATGAGCCCCTTATTAAGTACACACTTTTGTAAGTGTCTACTGAATACATCCCTGAACAATTACTCATCTTAGTAACCATATATCTCCATGAATATATTCCTTAATAACTGCTTACATTTATACTCTGCTGAATGTCAACAGTAGTGATCAGGTCTCTCCATGTGCACCATGAGGAAAAGGTTCTTTTGAGGTAGACATAGTCGAAAACACTCCCTTTCTTTGGGATTTGCAAAGCTCGTGGAAATTTTAAATCTTTCGGTCTTGGATATGTTGAGTCCCATTCACAGAAATTGCTGAAAAAGTCGCTGAATCTGCAAATTAAAATTTGTTACTGAATGAATGATCAATGTTGAAATATGAAGTGACTCAAATAAAGTTTTCGTTTTGAATCAGAATATACAATACTTATTGTAGAATCCCCACAGTGTGGAAACAGGTCCTTCAGCCCAACACTGACCCTCCAAAGAGTAACCCACCCAGACCCATTCCTCCTATCCTACATTTACACCAGACCAATGCATCTAATCTACACATCCCTGAACACTACAGGCAATTTAGCATGGCCAGCTCACCTAACGTGCAAATCTTTGGATTGCGGGAGGAAACTGGAGCACCCGGAGGAAACTCGAGCGGACACGGAGGGAATGTGCAAACTCCACACAGACAGTCACCTGAGGCTGGAATCAAACTCAGGTCCCTGGCACTGTGAGGTAGTAGTGCTAACCACTGAACTACCCACACGGTGATTTCAGAGTGATATTCTGCAAATATTTATCTACATTTTCACAATTTAAGTAGATCCACTGAGAAACTGTGCAAATAATATTTAAACAATACACAGCAGCAGGAACAATGTGGCGAATTTTACTTTTTTTTTGCCTATATTCAAATTGTACTAATTTTTTGTTGCGACATGAGGCCTAGCAAATACCTTCACCACTTCTTACTAAACATACCTGATTAACCAGCTACCCTGCTCCTGACAGGTCTGTCATGTCTGACTTCTGCTCCATTTTAGCATGTTCCCTTTCTGAAACAACTGGCCGTGTGGAACTCAGTGGCATCATCTTTAACAAACTGCTGTGAATCTAGATCAGCACTGTCAGTCCAGAGCTGTCCCAATAGAAGGCTAATCCCTTAACTGGACTGAGGCCTGCTGAGATCAATGAGAAGCTTTCTTCCTTTGTGTCTGCGCTAAACAGCAAGGGCAAGCAGCAGCAAGAGGAGCTTGGTTTCTCTGAAAGACAAGGCAGTGTAAGGCAGGGATGCTGTAAGCATCCAGACAGGCTCAGAGTGAGTGAGTGCTCTGATAGTGAGTGAACAGCCCAGAGATGCAACTTGGTCCAGTCCCTGAGCTGAGTGTGTATCCCTGAGCACACATTGTCCTTGCTGCAGCATTACAATGATAGTTACCAGAGCAGTCCGCAGGGCAGAAGTATGTTGTGAGTGAACTGGAGATGTGCCATGAAGGTACTTAGGATTGTGACAGATACCAATGTCCATGGATGTGGGGAGTGTGCCCTGAGTTGCTGATGTCCATGGTCAAACAGGGAGATCATTTGGAGGAAGCAGTGAGCTGAATCTGACAGGGACTCTGTCGAGTTTGGTAAAGTGGGTTTCTGAAGAACAATGGGGTAAGGTGTGTTGTTAGCAATGTGTTTCACAAGCGTTAATACACATCAACTGGCATTTTATAGCTGCTTAGTGAGAATCTCGCCATGTCGCTTGTGTAAAACATAAAAGGTGGAACAGGATGATCTTGATGTTGAGGTGGGCCTTGCTGAGGCCCTAATGAATTTTCGCTGAACTTCTTTCGTGCATTATCAAAATAGTGATTTGGAAGATTCTGTCTAAGGATCCTTGGTGGATTTTTGCACTGCATATCTTGAAAATTGTACACACTGCTGCTTTCGAGTGTTGGTGGTGGATGGAGAGAATATTTGTGGATGTAGTGCCAATCAAGCTGGCTGCTTTGTCCCTGGATGGTCTCAACCTTCTTCAGTGCACTCATCCAGGCAAGTGAAGAATATTCCCTCACATTCCTGACTTGTGCTTTGTCGACGGTGGACAGGCTTTGGGAAGTCAGGAAGTGAATTATTTTGCAGGATTCCAAACATTTGCATTTGAATCTCTGGAGTGGGTGTGAATTCACAATCTTCTAACTCTGGTGGGATTTCTAACATTGAGTCAAGACTGATTCTGCATGCAAGAAGAACATTGCTAAACTACAAATTATTTTATCTCTTAGAAATATTCTGATGCTCGGCAGATGGAGTTCTGAGAAATGGCTAATTTCCCAAGTAGGTGTCGATGATGAATTTCATGCAATGAATCTTCAGGCATTATGCAGAGTAAGATATGCAATGAAAATTCACTATTGTGCAGTTCCTCAAAGTCATGACTCATGCTGTCTTTAGTTCTCCAGTGTGAGCTGGTTATAACTTAGCTTCAGGAATGATTTCCTCTGTCAGCTCGAGTGACGACATGTTCTTCTCACAGGATTTTATCCTGAAGCGTTATTATCCTTGTCACCAAGCTGTTTGCTTGGTTTTTAAAGTTTTGTTTTTAAAGTTATTTTAGTGTGAGGAGGTATGACTGACGGTATCTGAAGATAACTAAAGCCATGACTATCAAAGAACTTCATTGTGACTGTGTCACACGTGGAACTGCCTCCCTACCAGCACTGTGAATGCACCTACGGCACATGGACTGCAGCACTTCAAGAATGTGACTCATCACTTTATCGAGGACAATTAGGGACGAGCAATAAATGCTGACTTTTTGAGTTCAGTGCTTTTGTCCATATTCGGACCAAGGCTGTAATGAGGTCAGAAGCTGAGTGGTCCTGGTGGAACTGTTCGGAACTAATCAAGAACTGTTTGGCTCTATCAGAAGGCACTTAACAGTCAGTGGGTCTGGAGTCACAACTGGGTATGATTGGCAGATTTCCTTTCTTAAAGAGCATCAGTAAACTAAATGTTTTTTTTTACATATATTAACAATGTTCGCAAAATATCAGCTTTTAATTCAACATTTTCATTTAATGAATTCAAATTTCACTACCTGCTATGATGGGATTCAAATCCATGCCCTCAGAACAGTAGCCTGGGATGCTGGATTACTAGCCCAGAGACATTACACTTTGCCACCATCTCCCCCAGGATGCTGTTAGATCCCACAGACTTCACAATATTCAATGTTTTCATCTGTTTCTTGATATCAAGTGCAGTGAATCGAATTAGCTGAAGAATGGCATCTGTGATCTGGGGGTCAACTGAAGGAGTCCAAAATGGATCATCTGCACTTCTGGGTGAGGATTGATGTGAATGCTTCAGCCTTATTCTTTTTTCCACTTTTCCAACAACAGACAGATTATGTCAACAATCCTAGCGACCATTATGGTAGGCACTGTCTCATGGTGCTCAAACAGCCCCTGTTCGCAAGCGCAGTACATAATGTCCAACATTAGGTATAATTCTGCTATTGGACAACATTTATTAAATAATCCTGATTGTACTAAGCTAAGTTCCTGAAGAAGGGCTTATGCCCGAAATGTTGATTCCCCTGTTCCTTGGATGCTGCCTGACCTGCTGCGCTTTTCCAGCAACACATTTTCAGCTCTGTACTAGCTTTACACTGGAAACCAGTTTAAGACTATCAGTTTAACACACAGCATGATTCATTTTAGCGTGCTGGAAATTACATGCGCTTACACGTGGAGCCTGGTTTATGTAGACAACAGGAATTTGAACATGCTGTTTGAGAGGGCTGTTTGAGCATCATGAGACAGTGCCCACCACAAATGGTTGCTAGGATTATTAACACAACCTGTACATGCCTTGCATATCTTCCATGGGGGAAAAGGGGTTGGTGGAAACTGATAATCTCGTCTTCATTCCCACAGCAATATCCTGACCAATCAGAGTCTACCTGCCTGGTCTGAGAACTAAGACTGATGGTTAACTGTTCCTCCTGTAGCTCTGTGCCAATGATGAGCCAATCATGCACATGTTATATAAACTGAGGCCCCTTTTTGTAACTCTGCTTTCGTGTGTTCTCGTCCCAGTCCTTGCAAATATGAACAGATTTTACCTTGTGTCTCCTTTTAGCAATGTTTAAGTTCCGTACATTCAATCTAAGCAAGGAATGATCTTGGAATAAAAATGTTTATCATAGCCAGTCCTGAAGCTTTTTGCCTACCCGCTTTCTCTTCCAACGGTGGTTTTTAAATGGTAAAATGTTGATAAATGTTACATGTATTGGCCACAATTCATTAATTCCTCTCATGGTAGATCTTTGGTATTAAGCTAAAGTTTGTCGAGGTCAGCAATCAGCATCACAGGCTAGGTCAGCATTTGTTACTGAGGTCTAATTGAATTAAAAGTCAACCACAAGAGACACATGTAGGCCAGATCAGGTAAGGGTGATAGATTTCCTTCCCTAAAGGGCAATCGACAATGGATTCATGGTCATCATTAGACTCTTAATACCAGATTGAATTTGAATTCCATGATCTGCCGTGGCAGGATTTTAACCCATGTCCCCAGAACATTAGCTGAGTGTCTCAGATTAATCATCCAGCAATAGTATCATTAGGCCATTGTCTCTCCATTAATTGATCTAAATCTAATGGCATCATTATAAAGTCAGAGAGTCATAAAACATGGAAACAGACCCTTCAGTCCAATCAATCCATGTCGAAAATAATCCCAAACTAAACTAGTCCCACCTGCGTCCGCCTGGTCCATATCCCTCCAAACCTTTCCTATTCATAAACCTATCCAAATATATTTTAAACATTGTAATTGTGCCCATATCCACCACTTCCTCAGGAAGTTCACTCCACACGCAAATGACCCTATATGTAAAAACTTTGCCCCATGTCTTTTTTAAATCTCTTTCCTCTCACCTTAAAAGTGTGCCCCCTAGTCTTGAAATCCCCCATCTTAGGGAAAAGACAACTACCATTGACTCAATCTATACTCCTCATGATTTTATAAACCTCTATAAGGTCACTCCTTTACCTCCCGTGCTCCAGTGAAAACAGTCCCAGCCTATCCAGCCTTTCTTTATAACTCAAACCTTCCATACCCAGCAACATCCTGGTAAGTCTCTTCTGAACCCTCTCCGGCTTAATGATATCCTCATCTCAACTTTGAAGTCATCTCATACTCCACAAGAGCTGAAAATGTGTTGCTGGAAAAGCGCAGCAGGTCAGGCAGCATCCAAGGAGCAGGAGAATCGACGTTTCGGGCATGAGCCCTTCTTCAGGAATGAGGAAGGTGTGCCAAGCAGGCTAAGATAAAAGGTAGGGAGGAGGGACTTGGGGGAGGGGTGTTGGAAATGTGATACCTTCCACCTATTGCATTTCTAATGCCCCTCCCCCAAGTCCCTCCTCCCTACCTTTTATCTTACCCTGCTTGGCACACTTTCCTCATTCCTGAAGAAGGGTTCATGCCCAAAACGTCGATTCTCCTGCTCCTTGGATGCTGCCTGACCTGCTGCGCTTTTCCAGCAACACATTTTCAGCTCTGATCTCCAGCATCTGCAGTCCTCACTTTCTCCTCAGACTCCACAAGAGCACAGCTTTTGGAGCTGCGGATGTCTGATTAATTTTTCAGCCCCATAATATTACCTGGGCTTTGATGCAGGGTCAAGCATGCCACCAACCGACCAGATGACTGAAAAGAAGGCGTAGGCTATCAGATGGTTAGTGACCTCCTCCACCTCCTTCTGTCTGGTGGATGAGAAGCTCTTTTCATCCACTACTTGCAGGGCTGGAAAAATCTCCTCAGCCTCACCAACAGGATCTTCAGTGAAGCTACAACACAAGAAGCCATTCCGTGATATCTTTGTCTATTAACAAGTGAGATAGTTCATTCGACCTGTTTTACTGGTCAATAAATCAACTTGAGTTTCAATGTTTTCCTGCAGGTGGCACTATGATTCCCAGAACTCTCCACCTATTAAATAAAGCCAGGGAGACAATGCTACGTTTCATTGAGCTTGAACATATATGGACTAAATGCCCATCTCAGCTTCTACATCGTATAGTCTTGTGGATATATTTAAAGAAAATAGATTGTTGTGTGATGAACTGGAATATTTGGCTACAAATATAAAATCAAAGTCTTGTGTGAAAATATAAATAAAAATCTCAGTTTAAAAGTTAAAAGAAAATCTATTTTTTCTTAGCTTTTGAGCAGAGAAGCTAATTTATTTCCTCATTCCTTTTGTATAGATCAGCTATGGAGATGTTAGAGGGAGTAACAGTGGAGATTGTGGTTCACAGGCTATGCTCAGGTCAATTTATAAGCATCGATTTTATTTAAGTTGTTATGATCAGATGACCAGCAGCACATCCAGATAACACTAGATGGAGCCTGCTCCCTCTCCTTCCTCGGAATATGTTACATTGTGAGAGTGAAGGTGTGAAAGCTGCTCCTTGTAAGGAGTCACTGTCTTTAACTCGCATGGCGACGGGTTCCGATCTGTGGATCATTTCCCCTTCCTTCTACACAGAAGACAATCTGCCTGCTTCACACTGCCCACTGACTTGCTGACATTGATTCATAAAACAAAACAGAAACTCTGGGTGGGCCTGACCTTTTCAGGGTGGACTATGAGTTGAGGGGCTCTCAGTCCATCCATCGAACCCCTTCCCAATCCCTTTCCTTTTGAAGGTAGCTCATGGTTCAGCTGCTGTTTCTCCCGCCAAGCTTTGGTTTCCAGACTAGCTCTGTTCTCATCCCAATGATGTCATTGACAAATGAACATTGTCCCCCAAACGCATCCCATTGACACTGGATCAACTTGGCCCACACCATTCCCAAGAAACAGGTCTAGCGGGGCCTTCTTCCTCTTTGGAATTTAGAAGAGTGAGAGACGATCTTATTGAAATATCTAAAACATATCTTAAGCCACTTGACATAGATTTATGGTAAGGGATGGGATATTTTGAGGAAATGTGAGGTAAAATATTTTCACCCTCAGGATGGTGGGAATCTGGAACTCACTGTCTTAGGGATGGGAGAGGCAGAAACCCTCATAATTTTTAAGAAGTTATTTAGATGTACATTTGTGATGCCAAGGCAATGGATCGAGTGCTGGAAAATAGGATTAGAATAAGTGTTCGTTTTTGACTGGTGCAGACTCGATGGGTCGAAGGGCCATTTTTCTGTGTTGTAGATCTCTATGTCTCCATGACTCTGAGGGGACCTGAAAGGTTAGCTGCTGAAAGGATGCTTTTCTTTCTGGGGAAATTAGGTGGCACAGATTAAAGATTTATGCTTCCCTTTTAAAATAAAGATGAGGAGGAATTTCTTTGGAGAGGATTGTTGATCTTTGGGATTTTCTACCCAGAGAATAGTGGAGTCAGGGTAACAATAATGAACACAATGGTAATGGGGGCCGGACAGTTAAAGTGGTGTCCCAATCACAATCAGATCAGCTATGATCTTAATGAGTGATCAAACAGGGATGAGGGGGCAAACAGCTTAGTTCTGCTGTTTGTTTGTTATAATTTTAGGATCTTGAGGCCTTGACTGTTGCCAGGGCCGATCCTATTACCATCTTCAACACGTCAGTTGTCAAAGATGGTGGCAGCAACCAAGGTGGATGGAAAGGAAATCGACAAAGAATGATCTGGCCAATGGCAGCTTCAATGAGAGCGACTGTAGGGATATCCACCTTGAGGGCAGTTAGCTGGCCCTGAGGTTTTGCCACTCTCTGTTGCCACCTTGCTCCATCCTTGATGGGACTAAGGAACAGTCTCTAGTCCCTGACCCACGCACCCTTAGCTACGTTTTCCCCAAGAGCCACGATCTTTGAAAGCTCTTACCTGATTTCTGCCAACAAGCTCTCATAGATTTTCAGCATGGAGACAGTCAGGTGCATGGGAGACGACTGTACCATGAGATTACACTTCTTCTGGACAAAGTCCAAACATGGTGGTAACAGCCAATTACACAGCATCTAGACAGAAAGACAACAGTTGACTGAAGCCCTGCCAGTTCCAGTGTTTTCTCAAAATATCAGACATCAACGTGTAACAGTTTCTGGTTTGCATTAAAATGTGGTGAATCACCAGCAAGTTCCCCTCTAAGCCACTCACCATCCTGACTTGGAAATATGTTACGTTCCTTCAATGTCACTGAATCCCTAACAGCATTGTGGGTCAACCTACAGCATATGGGCTGTAGAGGTTCAAGAAGGCAGCTCACCACCACCTTCTCAAGGGCAACTAAGGAATGGGCAATAAATGCTAGGAGAGTCAGAAATGGTACATTTGATGAACAAACAGAAATAAATTGAGTCATGAGTCTATTGGGAGCTCAGGAACATACCTGTACAATCTGCCTCTGCTCTGTTGTCAGTTGCTGAGGTAGCTTTGTAGCTAACCAGGACTGGACCAACAGTTCCCACCCAAGATTCATTGGCTCCATGTAAATCATCCCGCATCTGTGAGGGAGAAAAGCAAGAATGACAAATAATGTTTCGTGTGTTAGATTGGATGGTTGGGCTGAATCTTAGGCTTGTTTTTGGCTAAGTCGAAGCTGCATCAAATGTTTTGGAAGGACTTTCATCGTGAGACCTAAAATATTGCCTTGCCATACGTTGCCAAACGCATCTCATTAACAAGCCCCGCCCCCCATCCCACCCACCTTAACAGGAGCCATTCCCACAGTAATTTGCCACTCAGCAGACATCCCAGAATTCATTGGTATCCCTGGTGACCATGGTTTTTGTTTTAAAAGCGAGTTGTGCAACTGGACAAACATTGTCAGTCCAGAGCTGTCCTGCACAGTCTTTTATGTACTTGAAGATTTCTCTATCCAAAGGTGGCACAGTGGCACAGTGGTTAGCACTGCTGCCTTTGCAGTACCAGGGACCTGGGTTCAGTTCCACCCTCAGGTGACTGTGTGAAATTTGCACATTCTTCGTGCATCTATGTGAGTTTTCTCCAGGTGCATGGGTTTCCTCCCACAGTCCAAAGTTAGGTGGATTGACTGTGCTAAATTGCCCACAGGGTGTAGGGTAGGTGGTTTACCTATGGATATTGCAGGGTTATGGGGCCAGGGTGCTCTTCAGAAAATAGGTGTGGACTCGATGGGCAGAATGGTCTGCTTCCACACTGTAGGATTCTATGGAAGATGAAGGGGTTGAAATATTGAAGTCCAAATTTGGCAGCTGTGAGGTCTTCAGTGATTGTTTGGTGGGAATTACTCATACGATTAGATTAGATTCCCTACAGCGTGGAAACAGGCCCTTCAGCCCAATAAGTCCACACCGACCCTCTGAAGAGCAACCCACCCAGACCCATTCCCCTAACAATGGGCAATTTAGCATGGCCAGTTCACCTAACCTGCATATCTTCAGACTGTGGGAGGAAACCCATACTGACATGGGGAGAATATGCAAACTCCATACGGACAGTTACCCAAGGCGGGAATTGAACCCAGGTCCCCGGCGCTGTGAGGCAGCAGTGCTAACCACCGAGCCACTATGCTGCCCACTAAAAGGTGGCCTGAATAGTTGGTGCAGGGTTGGAGAGACAGAGAGTATATTGCTTGTTTCTTTCTAGTTCTGTGATTACAGCACTTGCAGATTGCATGGAACTTCTCGGTAGAAAAAGTAGTCGACTGCTGAAAGCCCTTTTCATTGAGCTCTATTTGAGTGATAACTTTCTCTCTCTCTGGGAACCTCTCTAAAAGTCCTTCTAGGGAGGTTATGTTAAAAATAGTGTATCTTCTTATATAGATCAAAACTTAAGATAGTTGTCACATTTACGTTTGATGAACTATTGCTCCACAAAATCAATTATGCTGAATTCCTTGTGTGGATCCTTCAAATCTCCTGGATTTCCGAGAAGCTTTAGAAGGGCACATTGTGTTGCCTAAAGGCTAACTGAAATCTGGGTGTCTCCCTTTGTCAGTGATGTCGGATGAATACTCTAGTCTGTTTGATTTTTGGCTGTCAGTGTACGAACACAATCGTATGAAATGTGCGATGCTGTGTGCATTTTAAAACGACAGATTACCCTTCCATATGAAATATATGATGTTATACTTCTCCAGTTGTGACAGTCCTCAATCTCGTGTCCTATTTGATAGCTCAGAGGAAGGTGCAACCTCCTCTCTGCAGCAGGAGGTGAATGAGATGGACTGCGCCCTTCATTTATTTTATCAATTCTGTGCCCCCATATTTGTTTAGATGGCTCTGTCTCAGAATCGGTGCCGGGAAATGTCATCTCCCTTAGCAGAGAACTTGAAGTTTGACGATCGTTATGTTCTTTTGTTGAAGAGTCAAAGCAGCAACTGAGGAGCTATCATCATATTTGGGTGAATTCAAAGAATCTAAACTGATAGGCTTTGCAGGTTTCATTATTCACAAATAATGCAACTTTGTGTGTCACGTTGTGTTACGGCAGGAAGCGCTCCAGTCCTTTTGCAGTCCTGCAATGATTCATAACTCTACCCAACACTCGCTTGTCAGGTAAGAGTTAATGTGAGCTCTACGCAGGGAGCCCATCAGGTCTAACCTTACGACATGGATTGGATAGCAGGCCTTGCTTTATAATCGATGGACAGGAGTTTGAAATAAAGATGAAAAATTAATACAGAGGAACCTCGATTATCCGAATATCAATTATCTGAATTTCAGATTATCTGAAGAAGATCTCAAGGTCCTGATAGAATCATTACATCAAAGAGTGATCATGCCTTTTGTTTACAATGATTAAAAATGAACCTGGCTGACTGAAATGCTGCTGAGAACAGTCCTGAACATCGATGGGAGCCAAGGCACCATCTCCAAATGACTGATTGCCCTCTCTCTCTCCCCCCACACTTTCCTGGAGTTCTACACAGGGGTGTACCCTAAACCCTGCTTCCCCAGATAACCTCTTCAACATTGTCTTGTACAGGGCAAAGGTGGAACCTATCAAAAAGTTGCAGTAAAGAGGTGTGTGTCTGTGTGTGTGTGTGTGTGGTATTTGGAGACTCAACTCTCAAAGGCAAAAGCAGTCTTACTGTTGATATCCAATCTGGCTGCCATGGAGGGGGCGCTGACAGGGAGTGGGGCAGCCAGGTTGGATGGGGGTGGGCGGGGGCGTGGTCGGTGGGTGGAGTCGGACAGGGGGACAGGGTTGAATGGGGTTGGGGGTCAGGCAGGGGTGGGGTGGGGACAGTCGGAGGAGTGGGGGCTTTAGCAATGCTGCAGGTCCCTTACACACATATGTGTATCTCTGCTCAGAAACAAAGCAGATACAGGCAGAGCAAGGATAAAGGAAACTTCAGAAAACTCTAGCCTCAGAGGAGAGGCATTGAATCAATTAACCGAATAATCAATTATCTGAATGAAATAGTGCCCGCCCATCTTGTTTGGATAATCGAGGTTCGTCTGTAAATAATCACCAACACATGCTCCCAATCACCCACCATGCCACTCAATGCTGGTACTCATCCCCCAATAATATCCACCCTGCCACCCAACATCAGTGCCCACCCCCCATCCAACACACAACATTGGTGCCCACCCCCCATCCAAAGCCCACCCTGCTGCCCAGCACCAATCACCATGAAGCACCCACCCTGTTGCCCAGCATGGGTGCTCATCCCCATCCAACATTGGATCACTCACCAGCAGAAACATTAGAATCCAAGTGAGATCTTGGTGTCACATCTCAGTGATGACACTCACCATCACATTCCCCCCACCCCCAGTCCATGCAGATCACACCATTCCCACCTGATCTGTGTCCCTTACCCACCTGCTGACGGTTGCAGGCGATGCTTGTTTAAGATCCAGAACTTCGAAAATGATATTCTGCTGGGAACTCATCTGAATAATCTCCCCACTCATCAAACAGAGCTGCAGGGCAGAGCAATGCACTTTACATTCATGTACAATAGATGCTGCACTCCGATGAGAGCTACAGAACCATTGAAATTTCAAAGCTGATGAATATTCTTTTCAATGATAAATAATGAAAATGTTATCATTTCCTGGGATTACCATAATAAATGTTACATAGATCATAATAGAATACTCAGGAGGATTCCTTGCCAATTGTATTGTATATTTCAAACTGAATGAAATGTTTGTCTGTCCCTGAAGGGATAATGTGAAAATCTTCATTCAAATAGGATAATTACTCTTCACAGCTAAACTAGAGAGAAGGGTTTGAATTTGGTCTGTCTATTGAAAAAGCATATTAAAATATCTGTAGCATTTAATTATCTGTAGCAAAAATGTACTTGCAGTGTTAAAGAACATGCAACATTAAAGTATGTCCAGTATTAAAGTATATCCAGTATTAAAGTACCCACAACATTAAATTATCTTCAATGGTAAAGCATTTGCAGTGTTAAAGGGTAAGGCATCATTAAAACAGCTGTAGTATTTGGATTACTAAACAAAAAAAAGTACTGCAGATGCTGGAAGTCAGAAGCAAAAACAAAGATAATTGGAAAAACTCAGCATGTCCGGCAAAACCTGCAGAGAGAACGTAGAACATAGAACATTACAGCACAGTACAGGCCCATTGGCCCTTGCTGTTGCACTGTGGAACCAATCTGATGCCCATCTAACCTGCACTATTCCATTCATATCCATATGCCTATCTAATGACCATTTAACTGCCCTTAAAGTTGGTGAGTCTACTACTGTTGCAGGCAGTGTATTCCATGCCCCTACTACTCTCTGAGTAAAGGGTCACATTAACTCTGCTTTCTCTCCACAAAGGCTGCCAGACCTACTGAATTTTTCCAGCAATTTTTATTTTTGCATCTGAAATGCTAAATCACTTGCAGCATTAAAGGGCCTGTAGTTTTAAAGTAGACAAGCACTAAAGTCTTAGAATAACACAATGTGGAAACAGGCCCTTCAGCCCAGACTGGTCCATGATGACCATGGTACCCAGTCAGCTAGTTCCAATTACTCTAGTTTGGTCCATATCCCTCTAAACGCTTCCCTTCCAGGTACCTATCCAAATGTTTTTTAAATGTTGCTACTGCACCTGCCTCAACCACTTTCCCTGGCAACCCATTCCATATAAGCTCCACTCTCTGTGTGAAGAAGTTGCCCTTCAGGTCTTTTTTAAAATCTCTCCCCTCTCACCTTAAACCTACGCCCTCTAGTTTTCAATTCCCCATCGCTGAGAAAAAGACTAAATGCATTCATCCTATCAGTACCCCACATGATTTTATATACTTCAATAAGGTCACTCCTCATTCTCCGACTTTCCAAGGAATAAAATCCTATCCTGGTCAACCATTCCCTATAACTCAGACCTATTAGTCCTGGCAACATCCTTGTAAATCTTCTTTGCATTCTTTCCAATTTAACTATGTCTTTTCTATAACAGGGTGACCAAACTGTGCATAAAACTCCAAGTGTGGCCTCACCAACAAAGTGTACAACTGTAACATAACATCCCAAATCCTATACTCAATGCCTGAACTGATGAAGGCCAGCATGCTAAATGCCTTCTTCACCACTCTGTCTACCTGTGACGCTACTTTCAAAAAACTATGTACTTGTATTCCTAGGTCCCTCTGTTCCACAACACTCCTCAGGACCTTACCATTTACTGTATAAGTCCTACCCTGGTTTCACTTTCCAAAGTGCAATACCTCACATACCTTATCTGCATTGAATTGCATCTACCAATCCTCAGCCCACTTCCCCATTTGGTCAGAATCCCTCTGTACTTTTTGATAACCTTTCTCGCTATCAATGATACCTCCTAATTTTGTATCATCCGCAAACCTACTAATCATGCCTTGTACATTCATATCCAGATCATTTATGTAAATAACAAATAACAAAGGTGCCAGCACTGACCCTCGTGACATACCACTAGTCACAGGCCTCCAGTCTGAGAAACAATCTCTGAACATTACCCTCTGCTTCCTGCATCTCATCCACATCCCGCACCTCCACCCTCAGACCCCATCCCCCCCAACCGTAACAAGGACAGAACGCCCCTGGTGCTCACCTTCCACCCTACCAACCTTCGCATCAACCAAATCATCCGCCGACATTTCCACCACCTTCAAACAGACCCCACCACCAGGGATATATTTCCCTCCCCACCCCCTTCCGCCTTCCGCAAAGACTGTTCCCTCCGTGACTACCTGGTCAGTTCCACGCCCCCCTAAAACCCACCCTCCCATCCTGGCACTTTCCCCTGCCACCGCAGGATCTGTAAAACCTATGCCCACACCTCCTCCCTCACCTCTATCCAAGGTCCTAAAGGAGCCTTCCACATCCATCAAAGTTTTACTTGCACATCCACTAATATCATTTATTGTATCCGTTGCTCCTGATGCGGTCTCTTCTACATTGGGGAGACTGGGCGCCTCCTAGCAGAGCGCTTTAGGGAACATCTCTGGGACACCCGCATCAATCAACCACACCGCCCCGTGGCCCAATATTTCAACTACCCCTCCCACTCTGCTAAGGACATGGAGGTCCTGGGCCTCCTTCACCGCTGCTCCCTCACCACCAGACACCTGGAGGAAGAACGCCTCATCTTCCGCCTTGGAACACTTCAACCCCAGGACATCAATGTGGACTTCAACAGTTTCCTCATTTCCCCTTCCCCCACCTCACCCTGGTTCCAAGCTTCCAGCTCAGCACTGTCTCCTTGACTTGTCCAGACTTGTCCGACCTGCCTATCTCCTTTTCCACCTATCCACTCCGCCCTCTCCTCCTTGACCTATCACCTTCATCCCCTCCCCCACTCACCCATTATACTCTATGCTACTCTCTTCCCCACCCCCACCCTCCTCTAGCTTATCTCTCCACGCTTCAGGCTCACTGCCTTCATTCCTGATGAAGGGCTTTTGCCCGAAAAGTCGATTTCGCTGCTGTTTGGATCCTGCCTGAACTGCTGTGCTCTTCCAGCACCACTAATCCATTCCTCCCATCGAGCCAATTTTGAATCCAATTAGCTAGCTCTCCCTGGATCCCTTGTGACCTAACCTTCATGACTATCCTGCTGGGTGGGATCTTGTCAAAGGCCTTACTAAAATCCATGTAGACAACATCCACTGCCCTACCCTCATCCATCTTCTTCATTACACGTATGAAAATCTCTAAAAGATTTGTCAGTCATGACTTCCTGCACACAAATCCATGCTGATTATCTTGAAGTCCTGCAGACCTGAAGTGCCTGGAGTATTGAAATATCAGCGGTATTAAGGTATCTGCAGCATTTAATATCTTTTGCATTAAATTATCTGCAGCATTAACGTTGCAGTATAAAAGCACCTGCTGCAGTGAAGTACTTGCAATGTTAATCAATCATGTATCTAAATCATCAATGTATCTAAATTATTAAAACTCTTGCAGCATTAATGTAGTAACAACACTAAAGTACGTGGAGCATTAAAGCATCTGCAGGTTTGAGGTATTTGCAGGGTTAAAGTATCTGCAGCATTAAAGAATCAGCAGCACTGAAGTCTCAGCAATAATATACCCGCAGTATTAAACTTTCTGCAGTATTAAAGTATCTGTACTGTTAATGAATCTGCAGCATTGAAGCATCTGTGGGATTAAAATGCCCGTAAAATATTTGTTGTATCATAGTATAGCTTTCTGTTGAAACAGTAATTTTAAGATAGTTACAGGATATCAAGACATGTGATGTTGTTGGATATAGGTACCATCTCACCTCCAGTCCCTCTCTCTGTTTCACTGATTGTTTTTAAGTGATGTTTGTCAGAATATAGGCTGCATTCCAGTGTCCATTACCTTTTTGTTATCATCAAGTACTGTGTTCATGTTTTCCACCCAGACTGCGTCCACGGGGCCATCAAAGATGCACCACTTCCGGTCACTGGTCAGACTGGTGGCATGTTCCCGAAACACATTAGCCAAGATTCCTGTCCAAGACAAATACAGTGTTACCTCTTTTTCTGTGATTCATTGTTGGAACATGTGGGGCTCCCAGCTGTTATATAAAAGTGCCTCAAAATTAGTCTGAATGCTGGAGAGTCTCTATGGGTCAGACACTAACTGTGGAGAGACAATCACAGCTAACGTTTCAGCTTGATGAATTTGAATGAAAAAACCATTGAGCTGGAACATTAGCTTTCTCTCTTTGCCAATACTATGAGCTTTTCTGCTTTCTATCATCAGGAATATTTTGCTTTTGTACCAGTTCTGTGATCTCTCCCAGCTGAACTGGGGATATATTTAATTGTCTTTTGTGAGTTGAGCCCATTGCATTACTGACAATTAGATTCTCTGGCCCTGTAGACAGTCAAAAGCCCACCTTCTGTCCTACTATTCTGGAGCCTGTTGGTCATCATAAACTCAAGAATATGAGTGTACATGTTCCCTCCAGCTCTATGATGGGCTTCTCAGGAATTATGGGAATATCATTGGTCTACCGGGGATCCACAGAGGCGAACCTGTCCCTTTTCCCAGAGGGTGTCTCAAAGGAACCATTTTTTGCTCCTTTATTCAGGTTCTCAATGTATCCATCTATGAGAATGTCTATTACATTAATGACATGCTGTTCTCTTGTACCCTATGCTAAGCCAAGTGTTGACCTATTCAACCTGCTTTGTTCCAATAGACAAACATGCACTGTAGCTGCTCCTCCAGACCTGACCCATCACTTCCATTTCCACCTTATTATTCCCCTTCTTTACCTTTGTTTTCCTCTCTCCCTCTCCTGGATCCTTCCCTCCGGTGGCCTTTCCTCCTTTCGTATCACTTGGGTACACTGTCCAGGGTCACATCACTCCAAGGTGCAATGCCATTTTCTACCATGTACACTGACAATCCCAGTTCTACCTCAGCACTGCTTCTCTCGACCTGCCAGTGGCTCTGTATTATCACCTTGCTTGTCCAACGTTCACTATTGGATAAGCAGTAAATTCCTCCAGTTAAATATCAGAAAGAGACTTGATACCTGCCACAAACTGCCCCCTCAGCACTGCCTTCACTCCACTCCTCAGCAAGTGGCTGATGTTGCAGTTGGTATCATCTCTGTCTTCTGAGAAGAGTTTCTAATCTCCTATTCACAATATGCCTCTGACTTATCACTAGGTCAGTGCTGATGTGATAAAAAGTCTTCAAAACATCCAAATGTTTCATCAAAACACACTGGGTACCTTTTACATCACAACTTCTTTGTGTCTGCTGAGAGGGTACTTTTCAATGGTGTACTCACTTTATTCCTCAGTGTTGTCTCCTTCACTTCCATGGTTTACTGAGAAAAGCTGTGGCTCTTCACAACTGCTCAACTGCAAGACTACCTGTTTCAGTGAGGGTCAAAGAGGCACCTCATTTTCAGAGTATCAGGACTGAGGAAGCACTGCATTGTCAGGGGATCAGTGTTGAGGGTGCATTGCACTGTTAGAGGATCTGTGATGGGGGACGTGCTGCACTATTACAGGGTCAGTAATGAGGTAGTGCTGCACTACTGGAGGATCAGTAATGGGGGACATGCTGCACTGTTAAAGGGTCAGTACTGAGGTAGTGCTGCACCTCTGTAGGGTCAGTAATGAGGGACATGCTGCACTGTTAAAGGGTCAGTACTGAGGTAGTGCTGCACTTCTGTAGGGTCAGTAATGGGGGACATGCTGCACTGTTAAAGGGTCAGTACTGAGGTAGTGCTGCACTTCTGTAGGGTCAGTAATAAGGGACATACTGCACTGTTAAAGGGTCAGCACTGAAGTAGTGCTGCACTTCTGTAGGGTCAGTAATGAGGGATGTACTGCACTGTTAAAGGGTCAGTACTGAGGTAGTGCTGCACTTCTGTAGGGTCAGTAATGAGGGATGTACTGCACTGTTAAAGGGTCAGTACTGAGGTAGTGCTGCACCTCTGTAGGGTCAGTAATGGGGGACATGCTGCACTGTTAAAGGGTCAGTACTGAGGTAGTGCTGCACTTCTGTAGGGTCAGTAATGGGGGACATACTGCACTGTTAAAGGGTCAGTACTGAGGTAGTGCTGCACTTCTGTAGGGTCAGTAATAAGGGACTTGCTGCACTGTTAGAGTGTCAGTGCTGAGGGAGCGTTGTGCTGCTAGAGGGTCAGTACTGCTCGAGGGTCAGCTAAGAAACTGAAATTTTAAAAAATCTCCAATTCTAGTTCAAATCACTTGCAACTGACCACCTCTAGGTTCAGCAAAGGAGGGATTAAAGCTGGAAAAGCTGAATTTCCCAGGGAGATTACTGATAATTTATAGAGTTAAGTATTTCATATTGTTGTGAAAAGACACTTCTTATCAAAGCTTTTTGTTTCACATCCATCAGGAAAATTTGTGAGGGTACCAGTGGAAAGGGGAAAGGGGAAAATCGACATTTTTATTGCGTGAGAGGAGGCTGCTGATTGGTTGGAAAATGGGTTCTGTTGTCAGAAGCATTGCCACTAATGATGATTGACAGCTAACTGTCATGCTTCATTTATATTTTAAACTTAGCATGGTGATTCTGATTGGTCAGCTCTGTTCCTTGAGGAATGAATTCGTTGGTTGTTGGGTAATGACAAGTCAAGCACATTGCTGTGGTTCGAGAGTTACGCAGACAAGGTAAGGATGGCAGATACCTTTCCTTAAAGGTCTGTTTTTAGAACAATTACTGGTAGGTTCATGATCATTATTGCTGAGATTGTCCTTCAACTCCAGACTTGTTCCGTGTACTTTTATTCTACCAGCTGCTTTGGTGCCTTTGAAGCCATGCTCCCAGAGCATTAACCTGAGCCTTTCAATTACTAGTTAAGAGTCACTAGCACTACGCCATCATTTCCTCCACATGTAAAACTGAATGATGAAAAGTCAATATTGCTTCCGGGAAGGTACTATTAGATTGGTAGATTGCGAATGTAAGTCCTTTATTCAAAAGGATAGGGAGGCAGAAGCAGAAAACTTCAAATCCAAAAAGGCACCAGCACGGTAGGCAGTGTTCAGGCTCATTGGAGCCCGTCTGCTTCAGACTAGAGGCATCGTTTCTCTATGCACTTTTTGTATTTGTTCTTTTCTTCTTCCTTTCTTCATCCTCGAGTCTGGAGTAGTGTCGGCCAGGCACATCACAGCATTGTTGGTGGCATGGACCAGGACTCTTTGGTGATGGTGGTGTCGGCCAGGCACATCACAGCATTGTTGGTGGCATGGACCAGGACTCTTTGGTGGTGGTGGTGTCGGCCAGGCACATCACAGCATTGTTGGTGGCATGGACCAGGACTCTTTGGTGGTGGTGGTCGTGGTTGGCCTTGAGCCTAGACTCCGGGTGGTGCCAATGCCTGAAGTGGGGACTCCAGGCACTGGGAGACCTGGAGCCTGTGCTCTTGGTTGTGTCGGTAAGGTGGCAGTGACAGCAGAGTCAGTGGCTCCGGGGACATTGGTGTTGGAATTACTGTTCCCAGAGCAGGATTCCTTGAGGACTGAAACACTTTCCAGACCCCTTGCAGAAGCCCTAAAGCTGTGTTTGAGACCCCAATTTGATCAGAAGATGAACTCTTACTTAAATAATTTGTATTTAATCTTATTGTATCTCAAAATGGTGCCAGATTGTGGTGACAAAACATTTCCACTGTATCTTCAAGATATATTTGACAATAAATTAATTATTCTTCCATTAATTTAAGTCAGTTAGCTTAACATCTGTCACAGGGAAAATGTTAGAAACTATTAGTAAAGATATTAGAGGGCAGAATTGGCACAGTTCCATTGAAGGGAAATAAATATTTACTGAATTTATCAAGTTCTTTGAAGAAGTAACATATGCTGTTAGTTAAGGGGAATTTGTGAATGTATTGTATTTGGGTCTTCAGAAGACAACTGATGAAGTATCACATCAAACAGTCATGGTACAGGGTAACATATTGACATGGGTAGAAGATTGGCCAGCAAAAAAGAAGCAGAGAAGGGACATAAGTTGATTTTTTTCTAATGGTAAGGTGTGACAAATGTTATATCACTGAGAAGAATTTTGGGACTTCAGCTTTCCTTATTTTTAGCAATGATTTGGGTGAAGGGACGGAAGTTATGGAAACTAAATTTGACAATGACATGAAGTTAGAGAGAAGAATAAGTTTTGATGAGGACATAACAAAGCTACAAAGAGACATGGATAGGTTAAGTGAGTGAACAAAGTTGTGGTAAATGGAGAATAACGTGGAAAAATGTGAAATATGAAATTGTCTATTTTGGCAGAAAGGATAGAGGCATATTCTATAAACTGTGAGAGGTTGCAGAGCTCTGAGATGCAGAAAGATCTGGGTGTCAGGATCCAGTGTACAAAAGACTAGCCTGCAGCAAGTAATTAGGAAAGCGAATATTGTTTATTGTCAGGGGAATTGAATATGAAAGTTATACCTTAGTTGTACAGAGCACGAGTGAGACCACAGGAGGGTTGATCAATATGTCTGTTGATGATATGAAAGTTCGTGAGGTGGTAAATAGTGAGGAGGTACAGGCTTGGAGGATATATCGGAGGATATAGATTGCTTGGTCGGATGGGCTGATCAGTGGAAAATTGAATTCAATGTGGATCAATGTGAGGTGTTGCATGTATGCAGGGACAAACAAGGCAAGGAATGCATGGTGAATGGTAGGACCCAGGAACACCGAGGATCAGAGGGACCTTGATGTGCATGTTCACCAATTCCTTAGGGTAGTGTGACAGGTAGATAAAGTGGTTAAGAAGGCATATAGGATACATGCCTTTGTTAATTGAGTCATAGAGTTTAAGAGCAGGGAGTTTATCCTGGAACTGTATAAAATGTTGGTTAGGCCACAGTTAGAGTGCTGTGTGCAGTTCTAGAATCCACATTATAGGAAGGACATGACAGCACTAGGTGCAGAGGAGATTTACCAGGATATTGCCTGGGCTGGAGAGTTTCACATATGAATAGAGATTGGACAGACTGGGATTGTTTTGCTCAGAGCAGAAGATATCGACAGGGGACATGATGAAGCTGTATAAAATTATGAGGGCATAGATAGGGTACACAGGAAGAAATGTTTCCCC
Organism: Chiloscyllium punctatum; assembly: GCF_047496795.1. Taxonomy (NCBI): domain Eukaryota; kingdom Metazoa; phylum Chordata; class Chondrichthyes; order Orectolobiformes; family Hemiscylliidae; genus Chiloscyllium; species Chiloscyllium punctatum. The sequence goes on along the minus strand of NC_092782.1, from coordinate 20,165,852 downwards.
TAGGGATCCATAACCATATTTAAGGTACGGGCAGGAGGTTTGGTGAAGAAATACTTTTTCACCCAGAGGTGTTGGGAATCTGGAATTCACTGTCTGTCAGAGTGGTAGAGGCAGAAATGCTCAGTATATTTAAGAAGTATTTACATGTGCACTTGTGATACCAAGGCATTACAAGGCTATGTGCCATGTGCTGGTGAATGGGATTAGAGAAGTGGTTGTTTTTGACTGGTGCAAACTTGATGAACAGAAGGGCCTTTGTCTTTGCTGGTGAAGATCTCTTTGATTCTGTGACACATCTGGAGTACTGTGTACAGTGTATTTATTGCCGATGTAAATATGCTGGTAACAGTTCAGAGAAGGTTTAACAGATGAATACCTGGAATTATGAGGAAAAACTAGGCAGGGTGGTCTTGTATCTGTTGGAGATTAAGAAAGTGATGTGATTGAAATGAACTATATAAGATCCTGAGGGAACTTGACCAGTGGATGTGGAAGGAATGTTTCCCCCGATAGGAATCTAGAACTAGGTGTCACTGTTTAAAATGCGCAGCAACCCATTTAAGACAGAATTAAGGAGGCTTTTATCTCTCAGACAGTTGTGGAATTCTCTTCCTCAGAAGGTGGTGGAGCAGGGTCTGTGACTGTTTTTAACGGGGCAGGTGGATGGATTCTGGATAAGCAAATGAGTGCAATGTTAAAGGGGATACGCAAGAATTGATGAGGACTTGCTGTTCCAATCAGATCAGCCATGAATTTACTAAATGCAGGACAAGCTGGAGGGACTGAATGGTTTATCCCTGTTCCCACTTTGTATATTTGAATAGCTTTGTTCAGAACAAGTTGTTATCGTTTCATAAAACGTCACAATATAAACTTGAGAAATTTTCAAGCTCATGTAATAAAATGGACAGGAACATCATCTACAGTGTGGAAGCAGGCCATTCAGCCCATCATCACTATGACCCTTCCCCCCTACCAAATAAGCCTGCACTTTCCATGACTAACCCCCCTAGCTTACACACCCCTGGACACAATGGGCAATTTAGCACAGCCAATCCACCCTAACCTGCACACCTTTGTAACTGTGGGAGGAAACCCATGCAGACTCTGGAAGAATGTGCAAACTTTACACAGATAGTCGCTTGAGGCTGGAATTGAACCTGGGTCCCTTGCACTGTGATGTAGCAGTGTTAACCACTGAGCTACTGTGGCACCCTTGACATAATACATGGACACAAAATTGGCTGAATAATGGGAATTAGAGAGTTGCGGTGATTGTATTTTTTTGGACTGTAGAAAGGTTCATAATAGAGTTCTCCATAAGTTAGTGTTATGAACCTTGTTCCCCCGATACATATTAATGACCTCAACCTTAGTGTGGATGCCAAAATTTCAAAACATGGAGACTACAGAAAACTTGAAAGCATTGTCAGCTGTGAGGAGGATAATGCAAACTTTGAAAGGACAAAGGAGGTGGGATAGACAAGCAGCTGATCAAATTTAATGCAGAGAAATGTGCAGTGATTCATTTTGCTCGGAAGAATATGAAGAAGCAATACATAATAAAGGGTTCAAATTTAAAGAGGGTGCAGTAACAAAGAGACCTAGCATTATCAGTGCATTAATTATTGAATGTGGTGGGACAGATTGAGAGTGTGGTTAAGAATATATACTGAGGAATAGAGGAGATTTGACAGAGGCTCATAATTATAAGGGAGCATGACAGAATAAAAAAAGGAGAAACCATTCCCAGTGGTGGAAGGATCAAGAATCAGAGAATACAGATTGAAGGAAAAAAGAAGCAATTGTAACACCAGGAGAAATCTGCTCACACTGTTTGAGATTGGGTATGCATTCCACCTGAGAGTGGAAGGGGAGGCAGCTCTAGTAGAGCCATTTTCTCAAGGGGATTGGATCACTACCCAAAAAAGAAGAATGTATAGCGCTCCAGGTGGGAAATAAACACCAGGTGACCTCCTTCAGTGGGATAGCACTGAGGTTGATGGTCTGAATGTCCTCCTTCGATGATTCTCTCCAGTGCAGCAATTAGCAGACCAAATCCAGAAAAGGTTCATGAACCAGCATTCAAAGCTTTACCAGTCTCCTAGATCACAGTGTTCGACACTCCACAATACCTTACACCTACTGGACAGAGGAGGCGCTAGCTGGAAACGGTCGGTGGGTACATTGATAGTCTGGGATATTAAGCAAGCGCGCTGTTAGGTAACACAACTCTTCCCAGAGAAACCCTCACATGGATAGCTGATGGATGTTGAAATTATTCTTCATTGTAAAGGTCAGCAAATCCTGGAGTGCTCAGAAGGTGGCTTATCCCAGTCCCTAATTCTGACATCCAGCACCAAGACAGCTGCAGGAGAGTGGATATCTTTCCTGTCCTGACATATTCCCTGGAAAATCTCACTATTGATAAAGCCCATCATTAAGATATGTCTGTAGGACATTTGGATTTTAAACATTTGTGAAAGATGTAACTAGGTTGGTAATGCTTTTTTTCTGTCTTTATTTTTTGCCTTTAATTCCTGTCATTGACTACTGGTGAAAATCCTATCTACCTGGTGTGATATTTTCTCTTCAAATCTATTCACCCTGGTAAACAGTTCAAGCAATTTAAAGCTTAATATCTTATCAATTGTCCACAAGGCATTTTCACTCTCTGCAGTGTCCTCAACAAAGCCACTTGCAACGTGGATGATTTCTGATAACTAAATTTTAGATGCAAGGGCCATCTGAAAAAGTGGACTTAGAGGAGCATGGAAATTGCAACTGCTCCTGAGGCTTGAGAGACTTTCTTGCATCATCCTTTTTTTTATTGTGTGTAGTTTTGTTTGCCCTGTTATAGGAAGGGTATTATTAGACTGGTTCCGAAAAGGATGTTACAAGGAATACAGGGCTTGTGATATAAAAATAGACTGGAAAGACTGTGACTATTTTCACTGGAGCTTAGGAGGCTGAGAGGTGACCTTTACTGAGGTTTATAGAATCATGAGGGATGTACATAGGGTGGGGGATTCAAAACCAAGGGGGCATATTTTTAAGGTGAGAGGAGGAAGATTTAAAAAAGATATGAGGGGTAACTTTTTTACACGGAGAGTGGTTCATATGTGGAATGAACTGCCAGAAAAAGTGGTAGGTGTGGACACAGTTCCAACATTTTTAAAGACATTTGCATAAGTTCACGAATGGGCAAAATTAAAAATCACACAACACCAGGTTATAGTCCAACAGATTTAATTGGAAGCACTAGCTTTTGGAGGGCTGCTCCTTCATCAGGTGGTTGTCATCAGGTTGACAACCATCCGATAAAGGAGCAGTGCTCTGAAAGCTAGTGCTTCCAATGAAACCTGTTGGACTACAACCTGGTGTTGTGTGATTATTAACTTTGTACAACCCAATCCAACACCAGCATCTCCATATCATGAATAGGCAAGGGATATGGACCAGGAGCAGGGAATGGTTTAATTTGGGAACATGATCGGAGTGGACGGATTGAACTGATGAGTCTGTTTCCATGCTGTAGATCCTATGGTTATGGTTCTTCTTGTGAGATGAGTTCCAGAATGATTTGTTTGTGTAATGACTGAGTTGGTTGGAAATGAGCTCATTTCTATGTACATCTTCACCCGTGGGTTGGACTCACCATCACTCCACTCGTGAGACACTGGATCAAAGCTGCCGTACAATTGGCTCATGCTGATGGCTTTTGGATTGATGATGACATACTGCACTCTATGTTCATCCATCAGGCCCCTCTCTTCCAGCAGCTCCAGCACACCAGCCAGGACCTTCAGGGCACAGGTCTTACCCCCCAGGGGGCCCCCAACCAGCATGAAGCCATGGCGCACCAACATCATTTCGTAAATCTGAGGACATAAACAATTAAAGCTGTTCATTTCCATCCAACCTGAAGGAGACAAGCTACTTGATAAAGAAATTGTCACAGTGAGAACTATTCCTTCCTGCACCTTGGGGTTTTGCTAGAGACTTACAAAGCCAGCAATGAGAGCATAACTCCACACCAGGAGAATAAAATAGAAAAGTTACAAGTTGAGTGAATTCTTCCAGTAAGAAGGTTGGAAACAAATGTGAAGAGGAGAGAGTATGACAATAGAATGGCAGTCAATGTTAAAGGGAACCCCAAGTGTCTTCCATTGGCAGGGAAATAGTAAACAGCGTAGTGGGATCCTCTGCACAAGGTGAGAATAATGACTGAGAACATTTTTTCTTTAATGGAAACAAAAACAGAAATTGCTGGAAAAACTTGGTAGTATCTGTGGAGAGAGAATCAAGGTAAACATTTCAATGGCCCTTCTTCAGAACTTTGTCCTTTGTTTGATAGGTCGTTCTTTTATTTTTTTTCATGGAATGTTGGTGTCACTGGGTTGTTACTCACCCCGAACTGTTCTTCAACAGAATCACTTCCTGAGCCATTTAAGTGTCAATTTCCCTAGGTTGGTAATCCTGCACCCTGGGCAATTTTCTGGGAACATGGTTTCAAATCCCACCAGTGGCAGGTGGTGTAATTTGAATTCAAGAAGAAATGAAATGCATAACTAAAATCAAAATGATCTCACAGAGACAGTAACCATTGTTGGGGGAAAATCCATTTGATTCACTTATGTCCTTCAGGGAAGGAAATCTGCCATCCTTACCTGATCTGGTCTACATGTAACTTCAGCCCCACAACAATGTGTTCAACATTTAACTGACCTCTGGCCAATTAGGGATGAGCAATAAATGTTAGTCAAGCCAGTGACACCCACATCCTATGAATGAATAAGACAATTCAGAATCGGCCATAATTCTGTGGGTCAGGGATCATGTGTAGAGCAGACCAAATGAGGCCAGCAGATTGCCTTCCCTTATGAACTAGGTGGGTTTTGACAGTAATTGCAGTTATCATGATCAACATTATAGAGATGAGGTGTATATTATCAATCCTGTAACTTTGGCATTTTCCCCTTGGTATGAATAGTTACTAATGAAGAAGATATTGACAAAATATCTGCAGAAAGTGAGTTGGTGGATGGGGCTGAGAATTGATAGACACAAGGCCTTAGTGTCACCTTTTCAGGATGCATCACAGTTTGCTAAAGGAAATGGTGGTGGAGAGAGTGGAAGGGTTTGTGAAAATCTTCCAGTCTTCCCTCAATATGGGGGAGATGTCAAAGAAGTGGAAAGTGCTAAACATGATTCAACAGACAGATATATGGACATTCTGAGTGAGGCCCTCAAGATCAACATCAAGTTTTAGAATCAATGATTAGAGAGGACACTACAGGCCCACAGAGAGTTTGGGTTAATTCAGGATTTGTAAAAGGCACAATTGTGCTTAACAAGTGTAATTAAGTATTTTGGTGATCTAACAGAGGTTAATGAAGCATGGTGGATGTTGTCTATATGAATTTTAAGGAAGTGTTTGACAATGTACTGTATAAAAGGCTGGTTCACAAAATCAAGGCTCATGGCATAGAAAGGTCTTACTGGATAAAGTCAACTTAAGGGCAGAAAACAGTGGGATGTGGTAAGTGGGTACTTTCAGCTGTGGGATGATAGACAGTGTTCCTCAAGGATTGGTGTTCCTCAAGAGTCAGTGTTAGGATCACTGCTCTTATGAGATACAAGTCATTTTTTTTATATATCATGTGTTGAATAAAGTTGGGGTTCATCTGAGGAGTTGGAGTGGGTGCCTGGGCTATATCATGATCAAGTAGATTGTTCTGCTAAATAGAGCAAAGATCACCTCACAGACCTCTTTAGATGGGAGGCAGTGACAAAATAGCCAACCTTCATCCCTTAGATTGGAAATCAAAGCTCTGGCCAAAATGTCTCCCTCTTTGTCTCCCCAGCCCCAGTAAAATCGCGGATCTTATTCATTCCCAGTCTGGAGACAACACTTTCAATGGCATCCTATTCATTACCTGAATGATTTTTTCAATGAACCAGGGTGAAGGCTGAAGATTAAATCCTTTAATGGTTTCTTGGATAGTAATCTCCAGGTTGCCATGGTGACGAGTTGGCAAAACGACCCCCGGGAAGAGATCAGAAATTATGCTGTCAAAAAGTGGGATGTCGTGGGAGAGGAACTGAAAATTGGAAATAAGAACAACTTAGAAATTAACAGAACTGGGAGCTGATGAAACTTTATAAAATCTTCCTCTAAAAACACACATGAAGTCAGAATATATGGAGCCCAACAGGAATTGCTGGAAAAATTCAGCAGGTCTGGCAGCATCTGTGGAGAGAAAGCAGAGTTAACATTTTTTTTGTCGAATGACCCTTCTTCAGAACTGATGGTAGCTAGGAAACATTGGTATGAATGCTGAAGTAGGTGTGGGGGGAGAAGGGGAAGGACTTAAATGATCATTGGAGACAGAACCCAGAAAGAGAAAAATATTTGGACAGACAAAGCAGTGGTTAATGGTCAGCCTGGGAGAATGAATAGTGGCTAGTGGGGACTATTAATAGCTGACAATGTGTGTGTGTGGTAGCCCACAAAGAGGGTTTCTCAATTGAAGGCTCCCCACCACTGTGATTTACAGGCTGCCTTGTCAGCCTTCCACACAAACTGTTTCTTGCTTCCCTCCTCACTACATTGTGTCCGCAAAAATGCCCCTGAGATTCCAGTTGCCTGTCACTTCAACACACCACCGTATTCCTTGGCCAACTACCTCTGTCTCAGGCTTGCTGCAGTGCTCCAGTGAAGCTCAGCGTAAGCCGGAAGAACAGCACCTCATTTTCTGCTTGGGAAGTCTACAGCTTTCTGGACTCAATAATTGAGTTCAACAATTTTAGGGCCTGAACATCTTCTCTCAAGTCCTTCCCCCGACCCCAACACCCTAGGCCTTGTTAGTCATTAAGGGTCACCATTTGGGGTGGCACGGTGGCTCAGTGGTTAGCACTGCTGCCTCACAGCACCAGGGTCCCAGGTTTGATCCTAGCCTCTGGTGCCTGTCTGTGTAGAGTTTGCACATTTCTCCAGTGTCTGCGTGGGTTTCCTCCGGGTACTCCAGTTTCCTCCTACAGTCCAAAGATGTGCAGGTCAGGTGAATTGGCCATGCTAAATCGCCCATAGTGCTAGGTGCATTAGTCAGAGGGAAAGGGGTCTGGGTGGGTTACTCTTTGGAGGGTCGGTGTGGACTGGTTGGGCTGAAGGGCCTGTTTCCACACGGTAGGGAATCTAATCTATTAGCAGCTTTTCATTCTCCCAGGCTGGTCTTTGTCCACTCCTTGTCTACTCAACTGTTTCTCTCTCTCTCTGGGCTCCTTTTCCATCTATTGTTTACTCCTTCACCCTCTCCCGCTACTTCTCTAACATAAATACCAACCTTTTCCCAAATGTTAACTCTGCTTTTTCTCCACAGATACTGCAAGACCTGCTGAGTTTTCCCAGCAATTTCTGATATTATTTATGATTTCCAGTAGCTGCAATTCTTCAGGTTTTTTTTTGTTTAGTGCAGAATATGTGGAGCTTGGTGCTGAGAGGATAGAACAAAGAACAAAGAAAATTACAGCAAAAGCACAGGCCCTTCGGCCCTCCAAGCCTGCGCCAGTCCAGATCCTTTATCTAAAGCTGTCATCTATTTTCTAAGGTTCTGTATCCTTCTCCTCTCTGCCCATTCATGTATCTGTCTAGATACACCTTAAATGAAGCTATGGCTCCCACCCCTACCACCTGCGTTGGCAATGCATTCCAGGCAACCACCACCTTCTGCTTAAAGAACTTTCCACGCATATCTCCCCTAAACTTTTCCCCTTTCACCTTTGAACTCGTGACCCCTAGTAATTGAGTACCCCACTCTGCAGAAGAAGCGTTTTGCTATCCACCCTGTCTACACCTCTTGTGATTTTGTGAACTTTAATCAGGTCCCCCCTCAACCTCTGTCTTTCTAATGAAAACAATCATAATCTACTCAACCTCTCTTCATAGCTAGTGCCCTCCATACCAGGCAACTTCCTGGTGAACTTCCTCTGCACCCTCTCCAAAGCATCCACGTCCTTTTGGTAATGTGGTGACCAGATCTGTATGCTGCATTCCGAATGTGGCCAAACCAAAGTCCTATACAACTGTACCATGACCTACTAACTCTTGTACTCAGTGCCTAATCCAATGAAGGAAAGCATGCTGCATGCCTTCTTGACCTGCATTGCCACCTTCAGGGTACAATGGACCTGAACACCCAGCTCTCTCAGTACACCAATTTTCCCCAGGGCATTTCCATTTAGTTCGCTCTTGAATTGAATCTTCCAAAATACGTCACCTCACATTTGCCCGGATTGAACTCCATCTGTCATTTCTCTGCCCAACTCTCCAATCTATCTACATTCTGCTGCATTCTCTGACAGTCCCCTTCACTGTCTGTTATTCTACCAATCTTATTGTCATCTGCAAACTTGATAATCAGACCACCTATACCTTCCTTCAAATCATTTATGTACATCACAAACAACAGTGGTCCCAAAACGGATCCCTATGGAATGCCACTGGTCAGAGGTCTCCATTTTGAGAACTTCCCTTCCACTACTCCTCTCTGTCTCCTGCTGCCCAGCCAGTTCTCTATCCATCTAGGTGAATTGGCCATGCTAGATTGCCCATAGTGTTAGGTGTATTAGTCGGGGTAAATGCAGGGGAATGGATCTGGGTGGGTTGCTCTTTGGTGGGTCGGTGTGGACTTGTTGGGCCGAAGGTCCTGTTTCCACACTGTAGGGAATCTAACCTAATCTGTAGGGAATCTAATCTAGCTAGTACATGCGACCTCACTTTCTCCATCAGCCTACCATGGGGAACCTCATCAAACGCCTTACTGAAGTCCATGTATATGACAGCTACAGCCCTTCCCTCATCAATCAACTTTGTCACTCCCTTAAAGAATTCCATTAGATTTGTAAGACATGACCTTCCCTGGACAAAACCATGTCACCCTAACACTGATAAACCCATTTTCTTCCAAGTGGGAATAAATCCTATTCCTCAGTATCTTCTCCAGCAGATTCCCTAACACTGATGTCAGGCTCACCAGTCTATAATTTCCTGGATTATCCCTGCTACCCTTCTTAAACAAGGGGACAACATTAGCAATTCTCCAGTCCTTTGGGACCTCCCCCATTTTCAAGGATACTGCAAAGATATCTGTTAAAGCCCCAGCTATTTCCTCTCTCCCTCCCCTCAGTAATCTGGGGTAGAAACAAAGTTACTGAATTGGAAATTGTCATTCCTAGTACACTGTACTCCTTGTGTGTTGTAACTCTCAGACAGTTTCGGAGTAACTGAGGGAGTGCTGCACTGTCAGTGGTACTGTCTTCCTGCTGCAACATTGTCAGTTATCCTCCAGGGTGGATGCTAAATCATTCAAAATTGCTATTGGAGAATTCTCTCTACTGTCCTGATCCTTTAACCAATGGCCATGAAAGCAGATGTTCAGAATGGATCATAGAATCTCTAAAGTTTGGAAAAGGCAATTTGGCCCAACAAGTTCACATCACCCCTCCAAAGAGTAACCCACCCAGACCCATTCCCCTACCCTATTATTCTACATTTCCCGTGACTAATGTGCGTAACCTACACATCCCTGAACATTATGGGCAAGTTAGCATAGCCAATTTACCTAATCCACACACCTTTGGACTGTGGGAAGAAACCAGAGAATCCAGAGGAAATTTAGGAAGACAGGGGGCGAATGTGCAAACTCCACACAGAGAATTGACCTGGGTCCCTGGTGTTGTGAGGCAGCAGTGCTAACCACTGAGTCACTATTTGTGGGATCTTGCTATGCACAAATTGGCGGCTGTTTTTCCTACAATAAACCAGTGACCACTATGGGGTGCACTGTAGTTCAGTGGTTACCATTGCTGCCTCACAGTGCCAGGGACCCCCTGTGTTTGGTTCCACCCTCAGGTAATAGTCCGGAAGCCCACCGCAAACCTTAGCCACCTCGAATGCTCACGAGATGTCAGGGCTGAGCAACTTATCTGCTCTCTGCTCCCTCAGCCAGCACAAACCACACTTGATGAGGAACCTGTTCCTAAGCAGTGGCTCCCTGACAAAAGCCACCACTCCCAGAGGGGGAAAGCCAACCATGTCCTGGAGTATGATCAGGTCCAGGTAAAAGACAGACAATTTCTGGAAGGAGACCAAAGGGTAGGGCAATTCCATGAACACGAAATATGCTACGTAATGCAGGTCACATACCTGATGGAAATAATATATCTAGGAGAAAGTGAGGACTGCAGATGCTGGAGATCAGAGCTGAAAATGTGTTGCTGGAAAAACGCAGCAGGTCAGGCAGCATCCAAGGAGCAGGAGAATCGCCGTTTTGGGCATAAGTCCTTCTTCGGGAATGAGGAAAGTGTGCCACGCAGGCTAAGATAAAAGGTAGGGAGGAGGGACTTGGAGGAGGGGCATTGGAAATACGATAGGTGGAAGGAGGTTAAGGTGAGGGTGATGGGCCGGAGTGGGGGTGGGGGCGGAGAGGTCAGGAAGAAGATTGCAGGTTAGGAAGGTGTGCTGAGTTTGAGGGTTGGGACTGAGACAGGGTGGGGGAAGGGGAAGTGAGGAAACTGGAGAAATCTGAGTTCATCCCTTGTGGTTGGAGGGTTCCTAGGAGGAAGATGAGGCACTCTTCCTCCAGCCGTCGTGTTGCTATGGTCCGGCGATGGAGGAGTCCAAGGACCTGCATGTCCTTGGTGGAGTGGGAGGGGGAGTTGAAGTGTTGAGGCACGGGGTGGTTGGGTTGGTTGGTCCGGGTGTCCCAAAGGTGTTCTCTGAAACGTTCCGCAAGTAGGCAGCCTGTCTCCCCAATATAGAGGAGGCCACATCGGGTGCAGCGGATGCAGTAAATGATGTGTGTGGAGGTGCAGGTGGATTTGTGGCGGATATGGAAGGATCCCTTGGGGCCTTGGAGGGAAGTAAGGGCACATCAGGGCACACGACCTTGGAGGAGCCTCCTCCATCCACCTATTGCACTCTCAGCTACCTTCCCCTCGCCCCCCCCTCCCCCCCCCCCCCCCTCCCATTTAACTGTCCACCTCCTTGGCTAACAGCCTGAATCCTAATGAAGGGTTTTTGCCTGAACCGTTGAATCTCCTGCTCTTCGGATTCTGTCTGACCACTGCACTCTCAACTTCAGGACGAACTGAACCCTCCAGAACCCAACAACAGCTCCACACCATGGACCCTTCCCCCATGACATGGTGGCCCACACTCTCAGCCATCTCAGTGATATCCTCCTGGTGCCCTTTCGATCAGTATGTAGGTGTTATTTATCCAGGCTGATGGTGTACACTCTCTGTGCCATGCCTTCGCCCGCTGCCTGGACCATTTTACCCTCTGGCAGTGGACATCCCCGCTGGGGCCCCCTCCAATAAAGGCAGATTCTCCTCTTATATCGGGGATCTGGGGTGGAGATGCTGCATGTGGTGGTCCTGTACAACTGCAGACTCAGTCGCTCATCTGCTGCCAGACTACGTACAGAGTCCTATCGAGACTGGGGTGGGCACCACAGGAGCAGGGGTGTGTCATAAACCCGAACAATGTTATTTTAAATTAGTAAGTTTCATTTTCATGATACAAAGTTGTGTTGACTGTTAATTTGTGTTTTATTTTGATACAGTGCACCAGCATATAATTATTTTTGACGTTCTTTTTAAAAGAACAGAGGAAGCTTCACTAAATCTCACCCAGACAGCGTCTATTACAAGAATTTAAAAAAGTAAATGGAGCTTTACTCTGTAATGAACCCCAGGCTGTATCTGTCCTGCAAGTGTTTGATGGGGACAGTGTCGAGGGACTTTACTTTCATTTTGAAAGAGTCGATGGGAGTTTGGCATGTGTCTCTTGCTTGATGTGGGAGCTTAGGAATGTGTCTGACGTTCCTGACTCTTACCCCTGTAAGAAGGGTGTCCAGCTGCAGCTCTTGTTTGACCACATGATGTCTCTGGAGCTGCGGATGGACTCACTGTGGAGGATCCGTGATGCTGAGGAGGTTGTGGATAGTACGTTCAGTAAATTGGTCACACCGCAGGTTAGACTTGCTGAGGGAGACAGTGAATGGGTGACCAAAAGACGGAAAAAGTGTAGGAAGGCAGTGCAGGTGTCCCCTGCGATCATCTCCCTCCAAAACAGGTATACCATTTTGGATACTGTTCGGGGAGATGGCTCCCCAGGGGAGGGCAGCAGTTGCCAAGATCATGGCACCGTGGCGGGCACTGCTGTTCAGAAGGGTGGGAAAAAGACTGGTAGGGCTATAGTCATAGGGGATTCTATTGTAAGGGAGTAGATAGGCAGTAGTGATCTCAGGATTACTACCAGTGCCATGTGCTCGCCAGTGTAGAAATGAAAAAAAAATAGGCAGGATGAACACGTGGCTTGAGAGATGGTGTAGGAGGGAGGGGTTCAGATTTGTTGGACATTGGGACCGGTTCTGTATTACAAAAGGGACGGTCTATATCTGAACCAGACCGGAACCAATGTCCTTGGGGGAGATTTCACTACTGCTGCTGGGGAGGTTTTAAACTAATGTGGCAGGGGACTGGGAACCAGAAGAGAAAACAAGTAGACAGCGAGGTGGAGACTGCAGACTGTAAGAATTATGAAAATAACTTTAATAAAGGGAAGAATAGGCAGTGAGCAGGTGAGCACAAAAGGTCTGAAATCCATCTACTTCAATGCAAGGAGTATAGTGTGTAAGGCAGATGAACTTGGGGTTTAGATTGGTGCCTGGGAGTATGACATTATTGCCATCACAGAGACTTGGTTGAAGGAAGGGCATGATGATTGGCAACTGAATGTAGACGCTTCAGACAGGATAGGGAGGGAAGCGAAAGAGGGGGTGGAGTTGCATTGTTGGTCAGGGACGATATCAAGGAGGACACTATGGTGGTCTTGGGTAGTGAGGCATTATGGGTGGAGCTGAGAAATAAGAAGGGCGCAGTTACATTGTTGGGGCTGTATTAAAGACCTCCCAACAGTGAGCATGAGGTAGAAGAACAAATAGATAAACAGATTATGAATAGATGTAGAGGCAATAGAGTAGTGGTGATGGGAGATTTTAATGTTCCCAACTTTGACTGGGATACACTTAGCGTCAGAGGTCTGGATGGAGTAGAATTTATACGAAGCATCCAGAAGAGTTTTCTAGAGCAGTATGTCAATAGTCCAATGAGGGAAGGGGCCATATTGGACCTGGTATTGGGGAACATGCCAGGACCAAGTGGTAGGAGTTGCGGTGGGGGATTTCTTTGGGAACAGTGACCACAACCCTGTAAGTTTTATAATACTCATAGATAAAGAAGAGACTGGTCCTAAGGGAAGAGTACTAAACTGGGCCAAGGCCAATTATATCAAAATTAGGCAGGAGCTGGGAAATGTGGATTGGGCACAGCTATTTGAAGGGAAGTCACATTTGAGATATGAGAGGCTTTCAAAGATAAGTTAACAGCAGTGCAGGATAGGCATGTCTCATTGAAGGCAAAGGATAGGAAGGGCAAGATACATGAACTGTGGATGACAGGAGAAATTGTACGACTAGCCAAGAGGAAAAGGGAAGCATACATAAGGTCGAGGCAGCTGAAGACAGAAGGGGCCCTGGAGGAATATCGGAAGAGTAGGACAAGTCTTAAACAAGGTATCAAGCGGGTTAAAATGGTCATGAAATAGCTGTAGTGAGCAGAATTAAGGAAAATCCCAAAGCATTTTATTCTTTTCTAAGAAGTAAGCGGATAACTAGAGAAAGGATTGGTCCACTAAAAGATAATGAAGGAAGGCTGTGTGCCGAACCTGAGAGAATGAGTGAGATTCTGAATGATTATTTTGCATCAGTGTTCACTGAGGAGAGGAACATGATGAATCCAGAGATTAGAGATAGAAGTTTGATTCGTCTAGATCACGTTGGCATAAGTAGGGAAGATGAGTTGGGTACTCTAGAGGTTATTAAGATGGATACATCCTCAGGACCGGATGGGATCTATCCCAGGTTACTGAGGGAGGTGAGAGAGGAAATAGCTGGGGCCCTGACAGACATCTTCGTGGCATCCTTAAATACAGGTGAGGTGCCGGAGGACTGGAAGGTTGCTTATATTGTTCCCCTGTACAAGAAGGGTAGTAGGGATATTCCAGGTAACTACAGACCAGTGAGCCTGACGTCAGTGGTGGGAAAGTTGCTGGAGAGGGTACTGAGAGATAGGATCTATTTATATTTGGAAAAGAATGAGCTTATCAGTGATAGGCAACATGGTTTTGTGCGGGGAAGATCGTGCCTTACCAACTTGATAGACTTCTTCGAGGAAGTGACCAAGTTGTTAGATGAAGGAAGGGCTGTTGATGTCATATACATGGACTTTAGTAAGTCGTTTGATAATGATCCCCACTGTAGACTAATGGAGAAAGTGAAATCACATGGTGTGCAGGGTGTTCTAGTTAGGTGGATAAAGAACTGGTTGAGCAACAGGAAACAGTAGTAGTTGAAGGGAGTTTCTCGAAATGGAGAAAGGTGACCAGTGGTGTTCCACAGGGGTCAGTGTTGGGGCCACTGTTGTTTGTAATATACATGAATAATCTGGAAGAGGGCACTGTTGGTATGATCAGCAAGTTTGCAGATGACACAAAGATTGATGGAGTGGCAGAAAGCATAAGGGACTGTCAGAGAATACAGGAGGATGTAGATAGACTGGAGAGTTAGACAGAAAAGTGGCAGATGGCTTTCAATCCAGATAAATGATGCACTTAGTCAAGACTAATTTCAGAGCCTTGGGAAAAGTTGGTGGGCAGAGAGATCTGGGAGTTCAGGTCCATTTTGTCTTCATCGGGCAGGGTATTGAGTATAAGAGCTGGCAAGTCATGTTAAAATTGTACAAGACATTGGTTCGGCCACATCTAGAATACTGCAGTTCTGGTCGCCACACTACCAAAAGGATATGGATGCTTTGGACAGGGTGCAGAGAAGGTTTACGAGGATGTTGCCTGGTATGGAAGGTGCTAACTATGAAAAGAGGTTGAGTAGGTTAGGTTTGTTTTCACGAGAAAAAAGGAGATTGAGGGGGGACCTGATTGAGGTTTACAAAATCATGAAGGGTATAGACAGGGTGGATAGAGACAAGTTTTTTCCCAGGGTGAAGGATTCAATAACCAGAGGTCATGCTTTCAAGGTGAGAGGTGGAAAGTTTAAGGGGGATACACGCGGCAAGTACTTCACACAGAGGGTGGTGGGCGTTTGGAACGCATTGCCAGCAGAGGTGGTAGAGGCAGGCACGGTAGATTCAGTTAAGATGCATCTGGACAGATGCATGAGTAGGTGGGAAGCAGAGGGAGACAGATCCTTAGGAATTGACTGACAGTTTTAGACAGTAGATTTGGATCGGCTCAGGCTTGGAGGGCCGAAGGGCCTGTTCCTGGGCTGCAAATTTCTTTTGTTCTTTTGTTCTTTGAGTTGTGGAATCCCAATTGTAACACTCTCAATGATTCCATTTAATTCAAATAGTTTGGAGGGTTCAGATGAAATTAAATTAAATACTTACTGAGGAAAGGTATAATTTAACTCCTGAGTAACTATTAAACTAACGCTGTACTTAGCTTACACAGCCCCAACGATACATCTCTAGACACTTACACCCTCCACATGCTGACCCAACAGCCTCTGGAGACCTGACATATCTCCCACTGACACTAGTCTCCACCCTATCCCCTCCCCTCTCAGTGCTGGACCTCACCCTCTCCCTCCTGTTGTCTACAAACTGGACCAGATCTCAGCCCTCACCAACGTGCCTCCTAATCAACCCCCATGTCTGCCATTACTTGACCCTGCTTGAGAGCCCCTCACCCCCCCACCCAAATCCTGACTAGACTCAAACCCACCCACTGTGGCCAGACCCTGAGCAGAATCTCGTCTCGAAAATGTGGAGCTCCCCCTTTTCATAACAGAGAAATGCTGGAGTCATAACCTGCAGGGAGGCTACATCTCAGAAAATCAGATCCAGTTATTATTCCACTCTGTACTTCAGGCAGAATGTTCACAGAATCAAACATAGTGATAGAGTGGCCAGTCAGTATATCGTTTTGCAGGTTCAGGTCAGTGATGTCAGTCAGTGTACCGGTTGGCAGGTTAAGGTCAGTGATAGTCATATCGGTCATAGAGTCATAGAGATGTACAGCACGGAAATAGACCCTTCGGTCCAACCAGATATTCCAACCCAATCTAGTCCCACCTGCCAGCACCTGGCCCATATCCTACAAGCCCTTCCTATTCATATACCCATCCAGATGCCTCTTAAATGTTGCAATTGTACCAGCCTTCACCACTTCCTCTGGCAGCTCATTCCATACACGTACCACCCTCTGCATGAAAAAGTTGCCCCTTACGTCTCTTTTATATCTTTCCCCTCTCGCCCAAAACCTATGTCCTCTAGTTCTGTACTCCCCCACTCCAGGGAAAAGACCTTGTCTATTTATCCTATCCATGTCCCTCATGATTTTGTAAACCTCTATAAGGTCACCCCTCAGCCTCTGATGCTCCAGGGAAAACAGCCCCAGCCTATTCAACCTCTCCCTATAGCTCAAATCCGCCAACCCTGGCAACATCCTTGTAAATCTTTTCTAAACCATTTCACGTTTCACAACATCCTTTCAATAGGAAGGAGACCAGAATTGCATGCAATATTCCAACAGTGGCCTAACCAATATCTTGTACAGTCGCAACATGACCTCCCAACTCCTGTACTCAATACTCTGACCAATAAAGGAAAGCATACCAAACGTTTTCTTCACTATCCTATCTACCTGCGACTCCACTTTCAAGGAGCTATGAACCTGCACTCCAAGGTCTCTTTGTTCAGCAACATTCCCTAGGACTTTACCATTCAGTGTATATGTTCTGCTAAGATTTGCTTTTCCAAAATGCAGCACTTCACATTTATCTAAATTACAATCCATCTGCCATTTCTCAGCCCATTGACCCATCTGTTCAAGATCCTGTTGTAATCCGAGGTAACCTTCTTTGCTGTCTACTACACCTCCAACTGTGTCTTGACTCTCATTATCTCATTTCTGAAGGCTTCCCATTTTCCAGCCGTCCCTTTACCTGTGAACATCTACCCTCAATCAGCTTTTCAAAGTTCTTGCCTAATATCATCAAAATTGGCCTTTCTCCAATTTAGAACTTCAACTTTTAGATCTGGTCTATCTTTTTCCATTACTATTTTAAAACTAATAGAATTATGGTCGCTGGCCCCAAAGTGCTCCCCCACTGACACCTCAGTCACCTGCCCTGCCTTATTTCCCAAGAGTAGGTCAGGTTTGCACCTTCTCTAGTACATACATCCACTTATTGAATTAGAAAATTTTCTTGTATACACTTAACAAATTCCTCTCCATCTAAACCTTTAACACTATGGCAGTCCCAGTCTATGTTTGGCAAGCTAAAATCCCTGACCATAACCACTCTATTATTCTTACAGATAACTGAGATCACCTTACAAATTTGTTTCTCAATTTCCCTCTGACTATTAGGGGGTCTATAATACAATCCCAATAACGTGATCATCCCTTTCTTATTTCTCAATTCCTCCCAAATAACATCTCTGGATGTATTTCTGGGAATATCCTCCTTCAGCACAGCTGTAATGCTATCTCTTGTCAAAAATGCCACTCCCCCTCCTCTCTTGCCTCCCTTTCTATCCTTCCTGTAGCATTTGTATTCTGGAACATTAAGCTGCCAGTCTTGCCCATCCCTGACCCATGTTTCTGTAATTGCTATGATATCCCAGTCCCATGTTCCTAACCATGCCCTGAGTTCATCTGCCTTCCCTGTTAGGCCCCTTGCATTGAAATAAATGCAGTTCAATTTATCAGTCCTACTTTGTTCTCTGGTTTGTCCCTGTCTGCTCGGATTATTTGACTGTACCAGTCTCAGATTGATCTCTTTCCTCACTATCTCCCTGGGTCCCACCCCCCCACCTTACTAGTTTAAATCCTCCTGAGCAGTTCTAGCAGATCTCCCTGCCAGTATATTAGTCCCCTTCCAATTTAGGTGCAATCCGTCCTTCTTGTACAGGTCTCTTCTATCCAAGAAGAGATTCCAATGATCCAAAGATGTGAATCCTTCTCCCATACACCAGCTCCTCAGCCATGCATTCATCTGCTCTATCCTCCTATTCCTAGCCTCACTAGTTCGTCGCACCAGGAGTATTCCAGATATTACTAATCTCGAGGATCTCCTTTTTAAATTCCTGCCTAACTCTCTATATTCTCCCTTCAGAATCTCATCCTTTTCCCTTCCTATGTCATTGGTTCTAATGTGGACAATGACCTCCTGTTGGTCCCTCTCCCCCTTGAGAACATTCTACACCCTCTCTGAGACATCCTCGATCTCGGCATTAGGGAGGCAACACACCATTCTGATTTTTCGCTGCCGGCCACAAACGTCTGTCTGTACCTTGGAGTAGAGAGTTCCCTTACACAATCAATCTCTTGGAACCCGACATGCCCCTCGTTGCATTAGAACCAGTCTCAACACCAGAAATTTGGCTGTTCTTGTTACATTCCCCTTAGAATCCATCACCCCATACATTTTCCAAAACAGAATGCTTGTTTGAAATGGATATAGCCACAGAAAGCTCCTGCACTACCTGCCTACCTCTCATACCTTTCTTGGAGTTAACCCATCTATGTGACTGTATCTGCAACTTTCCCCCCTTCCTATAACTGCCATCCATCAGACCCCCTTGCTCTTGTAGATTCCTCATTGTCAGTGTACCTTTGGTAAGTTAAGTCAGTGATATCAGTCAGTGTACCGTTTGGTAGGTTAAGGTCAGTGACGTCAGTCAGTGTACATTTGGCAGGTTAACATCAATGATACCAGTCTGTGATGCTGGTCAGTGTATCTTTGGCAGGTTAAGGTCAGAGGTGTTGGTCATTGATGTCGGTCAGTGGTGTCAGTCAGTGATGTCGGTCAATGTACCTTTGGCAGGTTGACATCAGTGATGGAGCGAAGTGTGAGAACCTCTTCTTTTTCCTCGGGGTACTTGACTTTCAAGTTTCCAGCTGCAGTTAAGACGGATTTTACTGCTCGCATCCCGTAATCATAGTGATGTTGAGAGGAAAGCTGCAAGTTAGAAACTCTGATTAGTAAACAATAGATCAATGTCCCACTCAAATAGTGCTTTTGATAACTTTTATTTTGTTATTTCACTCAGTCACCAGACACAATCAACATGGGATATAAGAATGATAAGCTCCTTAGGTAATAATCTACCTTTGTAAAATTTGTTACTTTCATTCTGGCTTTCAGCTAATTAGAAATGACATTCCCAGGATTTCAGCTTTATGTTTATTGTCTAAACTCTTCATATATATCTGTTGCTCATTTCCCATGATATGCTCTTTCATCTTCACTCTCACTCTAACTTGGAATCTCTTTATCCAGCATCTTCTCACTCTCACTCTATCTCTGCCACTGTCTCTGTTCTCCACTCTCACTCTATCCCTGCAACTGTTCCTATCTCTCTCTCTCACTCTATCCCTGCCACTGTCCCTGTTCCCCACTCTCACTCTATCCCTGCAACTGTTCCTATCTCTCTCTCACTCTATCCCTCTCTCTCTCACTCTATCCCTGCCATTGTCCCTATCCCTCTCTCACTATATCCCTGCCTCTGTCCCTCTCTCTCTTTTTGTTTCTCTCTACCTGCCTCACTTCCTGTCAACCATTTTAACAACAACTTATGTTTATAGAGCACGCAAAGAAATATGTTAAGATGCTTCACAGCAGGATGATTAAACAAAGCACAGGCTGAGCCACACTAGGAGATACTAGCTTAAGGAACAAAATGCTCACAGAGTTCAACTGTAGAACATAGAACATTACAGCGCAGTACAGGCCCTTCGGCCCTCTATGTTGTGCCGACCTGTCATACCAATCTGAAGCCCTTCAAACCTACACAATTCCATTTTCATCCATATGTTTATCCAACATAGGGGCCTTAAAGGAAGAGGATGATGTAGGGAGGCCAAGAGGGTGAGGAGAGCATTTCTGAGCCTAGACCTAGGCCACCTATGGTGCAGGGATCATAAATGAGGATGTACAAGAGGCTAGGCTTGGAGGGAGGCAGTGACCCTGAGGGACTGTGGAGTGGAGAAGTTGGAAATGAGGAGGGAGGCTAGCAGAGAGTTGAACACTGGGATGGGAATTGTAAAATCAGGCTTTTGCTTGAGTGGAACCTAGTGAGAATAGGGAAATGGGATTGATATGTTAAGACATAAGTGGCAGTGTTTTGGTAGAACATGGGAGACCAGCCAGGAGTGTGTTGAAATAGTCAAGTCTAGAGTTAATAAAACAAGGGATTTCTTCTGGTGCAGTGATAGTGTCCGAACCTCTGAATCAGGAGGCCTGCGTTCCTACAGTGCCACCTGTTCTAGAGCTGTGTCTGAACAGGTTGAGTGAAATATCTGGATGAGGGTTTCAAGTGCATTGGCAGGGCTGATATTGAGTCAGTGGCCTTAGTGGTGACACAATGTGAAGCTGTCAGCTCATTGGATGATCACCAAGGGTTTAATGTCAGACGGCTGGTAGGGAGTGAGATGGAATTGGTGGCTAAGGAACAGGGTGTGGGATGGACTGAGAACTATGTCTCATGGACCCTCTATGTGCAGTAGAGGCAGTGAGGATCTAACCTGTCAACCAGAGACCTGCGCTTCCTCTTCCAGAAAAGTTAAAAATCCCACAACACCAGGTTATCGTCCAACAGGTTTATTTGAAAGTACTAGCTTTCAAACTCTGTCAGCTGGTGCTTCCAAATAAACTTGTTGGACTATTACCTAGTGTTGAGTGATTTTTAACTTTGTGCACCCCGGTCCAACACTGGCACCTCCACATCATGTCTTCCAGGAAAGGTACTGTCATGGTAATCAGGCAGCTGCAAGGCCACCACTGAGACACCCCTGGGAATCAAGACCCCAGAGCAGCAGTCCTCCTGAGTGAGAGCTGTCAGCCAATCAGAAGCCAGAATCTCTTGTGCTCATTGGCGTCATAGGATCATGGAGGACCCAGGACAGTTGGGGTTGGGATGTTGGGGAGTGTGGTGGGTTGGGTTTATAGTGAGAGAGGGGCACTTGAGTGGGGATTAAGGAGCATGAGGGTGAGTATTAGAATGCTGAATGTTTATTATTTAGATAGGGGTCACAGTTAGATAAAACTGAGGTGATCCTTTTATAGAGGCGTCTTCAACAGTTCACCGTGGCTGCTTCTGACGTGTGTGTGTGTCTATTTGTGTGTGGGGGGTCTGATCCTCGTAGTGCACCTTCCTCCAAACCCCACCCATTCAACATCACACCACTCAGGGCAGTGCCAAGTTGTGAAAGTACCCAGATTGAGCTATTGAGAGCAAACATCAGCCTGAGGAAACACAAATGCCTCACAGTGTTGGTTCAAGCCTCAGTAATCCAAATAAAGCCAATCCCACTGCCTGGGATCCCTGTCTCAGTGATAGCAGCTTTAATAGGGATCATTGTAACAGGAAATAGAGATGTTTAACAGAGAAACCATCAGTGATTGTCTTGTATTTCAATGCTCAGTAATACTTACTTGCTCCGAGCAGAGTCGGTACATTGCTACAACTTTCGCAGCGAGGATCCGAGCACTGACAAACCCCATGGAGTAGAGAGAGAGTTCAGCAATGAGTGCATAATCTGGGACCATCATAGCCACAGGACGAAACAGAACCTGCAGCAAGAACATTGCAGTCAGAGATATCACACTCAACACACACAGTACACTCCTGTCACCAACATTGGGCTGGACATATTCCAGAGATGCCAATGAAGATGGTGACAGTTCCCTGGAGTGATGTTGCAGAAATCTGGTGGTGCCGAGCAAGCACACGAGGGTAGTTAATATGAAACAAAGAACTGGAGATGCTGGAAATATGAGACGAGCAAAAACAGAAAGAGCTCAGCAGGTCTGCCAGCACCTGTGGAGAAAGAATAGTGTTAACGTTTTGAGGCCAATGATTCTGGATTCTAACAAAGGCCCTAACCAGACCTGCTGAGCTTCTCCAGCACCTTCTATTTTTGTTTGTTTCAGGTGAATGTGTCGGGGAATTATTTTGGGGAAATCAAAGAGGAGACAGCATCTTAAAGCTGGAGCTACACCCCCAGCCTCTCACAATGCACCCCCTCCTAATGGTCTGCTGGTTTCAGATGCTCAGTCTCACACTGAGCCAGCCAACACATATAGCTTTTAGGCAGAAACACTCCCATTAAATTAACCCTGTACAGGAATTGAACTAAGCTGGAGTCAATGAGGAACCTACGTTTACCTATATCCAGGGACCTGTGTTAGAACCCAGCTCCTGGTGAATTAGACTGTATCGGTTGAGTGGGAGAGTGAGGGATCCTATCTCACAGAAGCTGAATAGAAAACCTCTGGAACTGCTCGTGGGGCCTTTTGTCTCTGGGGAATAATGGGGCTGCTTGTGATTGGTAAGGTATATCTTTGTTGTATTGACTATAGAAAATGAAATTTGCCTTTATCCTTGAATCCTCATTTCCTCGTTCATTCATATTTAATTTGTGACTGTTCAGATTCGTGTTAAAGTAAAAGTTACAAAAGGCAAAATCTTGTTGGTAGTGCTTTCACTTGACATTTATCTATTAAAATGTGATTATTTTGATTAATTACAGCTCCGTGGGGAGTGTAACACTTTGCCTTGTCATGATGTGCCTTTGCTGTGTCGAGTTGTGTTGTAGCCCATGTGCCTTACCCTGGGAATGGTGCCATGCTTCATCCTGCTGGTAATTGCCTTGCTCTGCCATCAGGCTCCCCTGCCTTAGATAGTTCCCTATGATTTTACCAGTTGAACCGCAGTGGCTGCTTCAAGACCGTTACATCAATTTAGTTACTTCAACTATTGTTTAGTGCACACTGTTTCACGCTGTGTTTCAATTATTAATTAGACAGGTTCATACTCTTCTCAAAAAGTACTATATGGTTATGAAACTCTCTCTATTACAAGATCACAGGACATGCTGTCAGTATGTGCTGCTCATTAGTTGTAGTTTTCTGAATAATGGTGATCTCCTGAAGTCTAATCTGCCTTTGGGGTTGCTACTTTTACCTTCAGATTGTCAGGTAACTCAGCCCTGCCAGCGTAGCCTGGGTTCATGGTTATAAACACAGTGCAGGATGGGTCCAGCGAGATTTCTGTTCCTTCAAAGACAAAGGTCTTGACTTGTTCTGAAACCGCTCGCTGAATGGTTTGGATCTGCTGGGCAACAACAGACAGAACCTGAGAAGCAAACAAGAGAAGCTGTGTCAAGAGAACAGGGCTGCAAACTGATTTGTCACCTCCACCACATGCTCACTCACTGGGCGGTAAAAACAAAGGAGGAATGAAAGCCATGTTTCAGTTCGATCTGTCCAGCATCTGTTATCCACAGACCGGAAAAGCTGCAATTCCCCTTCTGACATTATCTTAATAAAGATCAATGGGATTGTCGTCTTTTGATTAAAAACCAGCATCAAGCAAAAGGCTTATCCCTCTGGGAATGAGCTGTAAGCAGCTGAGGGAGAAATGAAAGCTTATTCTTATCTGATCTTTCCTTTTTTATATGTTCAGCATGCCATCATTATCAGTTTGAGTTTTTTTTATAACATAGAACTTATCCTTGAAAAGAGGGGACAACTTCCTTTGGAAAACCTCAGAGTTTTAAAGATTATTTTGTAGTTGTCTCATGTGGATTTCTGTGTCTGTTTGAGACAAAAATATATCACAGTTTAGATGCATTGGATTAAAATGTTAAATTTTTGTCATGTTTATAATGAATTAAATAAATTCAACATGACTTGTCTAGTTTTCAATTCTATCTCTTTATATATTAGCTATGCATTTTTTTATGGCCTCAGGCATGCAATTTTTGACTTGATTTGTGATCTCATTATCCTTCTTACTAGCCAAGACCCAGGATAGAGGCATATAACAGCCCGGGCGGTAGAAACCTAGAGCTCAAGACTCTCAAAGGATTACATTGTGTCCCTGGCTCTGCTACTAACCTGATAGGGATATACCATCATCAACACCAGGATGAATACGAATCTTGGGGATTAGTTTTATTTTTGGAGGTTTCAGTGGTGACTTTGACCTTTCCCGTTTGGTTTTTGGAGTTCCCTGTCAGTTGTTATTTTTTTCTGGTTTGGTCTTTGGTGCCATTGCTGTGGAAGCTTTGAGTGATGGCTACAATCAACATCTGGTCCAACCTGGCTATCGCCTACTTGCAAAATGGCTCAATATCAGAATTTTCCAACAAGCACCAAAACAGAGCTTGGCTGGTGGTGAGAAGGGCACTCATCTGTCAGATTCTTCCGACAAAACTGGAGTCTCACTCCATCCAGATGCTCTCCTCCAGGAGTTCCAGGATTTTGACCCAGTGATGTTCATGGAATAATGATCTATTTCCAAGTCAGGATAGTTAGTGACTTGGAGGGGAGCTTGCAGGGGATGAAGATTTCATGTATCTTCTGACTTCATCCTTCTAGATGGAAGTGATCATGGGTTTGGTCTTAGGACCCTTGGTGAAATTTTGCAGAGTATCTTGTAGATAGTACACACTGCTGCTACTGAACATTGATAGTGGAGAGAATGGCTATTTGTGGAGGTGGTGCCAATGAAGCGGGGTGCTTTGTCTTGGATAGCATCAAGTTTCTGGTTGGATCTGCACTCATCCAGGCAAGTGTGACTTGTAGGTGATGGATAGGTTTTGGGAGTCACGAGGTGAGTTACTCACCACAGGATTCCTAGCCCCTGACCTGCTTTTGTAATCATTGTATTTATATGGTGATTCCAGTTGAATTTCTGTTCAATAGTAAGCCCCAGGAAATTAATGGTGGGGTATTCAGTGATGGTAACACTGTTTAATGTCAAGGAGATGGTTATTGCCTGGCACTTGTGCAGTGCAATACAACTTTCCAATTATTAGCCCCAACCTGAATCTTGTCCAAGTCTTGCTGTATTTGAACATGGACTGTTTCAGTATCCGAGGAGTTGAAAATGGTGTGAATGTTTTGCAATCATCAATGAACATCCCCATCTTTGATCTGCTGTTGTGGTATACCTTTTGGGTGTCCCATTGATGAATGATTGGTACATGCTTTTGAGAGTGTGGCTTTAGATGAAGTGTTTTTTCAATTTAACCTATTTTTCTGATGTTCAAAGATGTTATTACACAACTTTGGAGCAGGTGGGAATGTGAACCCAGGCCTCTCAGTCAAGGGATAGGGACATTGTCACTTCCACCACAAGAGATAGGCCTAGTTATATTTTCTGTGTACTTTGTTAGAGAGGAAGTGATGCAATCTATTATGTGGTTTAGAATTATTCATAAGGGTTCGTACTAAGGAAGTTACCAATCAGATGTGTCCAAAATTCTTGAATTTTTCAATATGGCTACCAACTTCACAGCTCCTAAATGAATGAATCTACATATTTCAGCATTGATCAATATCTTATCCCTTGTTGATGTCTTGCTGTTTCTTTACTAGGTATGCACAAACAGAAGAGAAACAGAACCATAGGCTGTGAGGGTTTGTCTACATTTTTTGAACCTATACACTGCAGGTCTGGGGATCAGATTTGCTCTAAGTTCCTGTGAAGTTTTAACCTGGGGCTAGGGACCTCATTACTTTGTGTCACTACAAGGAGACAAAGAGCTGAGGACTGGCTGAGGGAGAGGCTGTGCACTGTCAGGGAGACACCTAAACAGTTCTCTCTTGTTTTACATTGCTAGTTGCCAGCAGTCCACCCAGAAAATGAGAAGTAAAGTTACACACAAATTTGGAAATCATGTTCACTCTCCCGACTTTTACATGGTGCATCACGTTGTCCTGTCAGACATATGACATACTTTTAAATTTTATGAATAAAGTTTTTTTTTGGCAGAGTAAACAACTGAGCCACCTAAGACCTTTCTATTTTAGACATAATTGATCGGCCACGTGCCCATTTTTCTAGTTGACTAATTATTTTCTACAGTTCTCCTCTGTATTAACTACATCCTGAATTTTGTGTTTCTGCAAGTTTTGAAACTGTATTTCAGGTTTCTGAGTCTCCAGGGTGTTTGTATATGTGAACAACAGTGATCCTCATGTAGGGCAATATTCTCCAGTGTTTGAAAACAATGCTGGAAATCACAGCAGGTCAGAGCTGATGAAAAATCATCTAGACTTGAAACTTTAGCTTGTTCTCTCTCTATGGATGCTGCTTGCCTGCTGTGATTTCCAGCATTTCTTGTTTTCAGTGCAGATTCCAGCATATGTAGTAATTTTCCCCATTGTTTGCCAATTTGAGTAGCATCTGTAACGCCCTACTTCCTGATCCCTCTTTTTAGCTACATTTAGAACATCTGACAGTAATTGACATTAAGAACATTGGAAATGTTACTGATTGCTTGACAAGAAACAATAGTAAATTATAAATTACAAGTGTGAGGTAGTGAATTACTAAATCAAATTAAGCGTACATTTTAATTTGGATCCAAAAACATCATATAAATGTTAATTGCAATTTAAAAAAGAAAGTTCATCAAACTTTCAAGCTTTGGACTTCAAGTGGGGTTTCTAGTTGATGGTGTGATTACTCATTAATATCACCATTACAATGAGATTCTGTTTAAAGGTTAATTGTAAAGTTAATTACATTTACCTCTAATTCTATACGATTAAATTCATCAAAACAAGCCCAAGCTCCAGACTGTACCAGGCCTTTGAAAAACTTCCCCATCGCTCTGTAGTTGAGCCCATCGGAACAGTTAAACACAACACACTGTGAAAATAGAAAATAACTGAACCTTCATGTAAAATATACAGAAAATGCATCATGTTGTAAACATAATACACTAAACAACAGTATTGATAATGAAAACTTTACAACATCTCAATGTTTTAAAAAATACTTTTAACTCCAAGTTCAGACAAGCATCTCCTGTTACCAATGGGGAAAGGAACTGAAACAGAGTTCAGGTTTATCTCCTTTTCATAACTTCTCACAGATGAAGGACCACTGCTGTTTTAGTCAAGGGGCAAAGAAGCTACTGTTGTGGTGAGACGAGGGGTGATGAAGCAAGATGCTGAGCAGAGTTCAGTTTCTGATCAAAAGGAAGGGAACATATTGGATGGGGCCTTTGAAGATTGAGCAATGGATAGTGACCAAGGTGATAATTGTATCCAGGAAATCCAGTGTGAGAGGGACAATTCTCAACAGTGACTGGAGGTTTTGAGCTGACGTGCAGAGAAATGAATTGCAGGGAAACTGGGAGTGACTGTGGGATTGTGCCTATAATGTTACATATCTGTTAGAAGTGATGTTTTGCAGAAAGGTGTTAGTTAAATAAACGTTTCAATTGTGTTCATTAGTAAAGGCTCGAAGGAAACAAGCATGACTAACAACATCTCATTTTTGCTTTGGCATTTTACAGCATCCAGGACTGAACATTGAGCTCCATAACTTTAGAACATGACCTCGAAACTCTATTTTTCTTACATCTCCAACCTTCCCTCTCCTTCCCGTGACTTGTTGACTTTGCTCTCAGCAGATTGGACCCGTTTTCTCTTTCTCACACCTTCATTTACATCTATTTTGCACCTTCATCTCTCTCCTTTACCATCAAAATCACTGCCGTGGCCTTTGACATGGGGCACCTTCACAAACTATTTGACTTGCTCCTCCCACTGCATAAAAAACACATTTTTCAGCTCCTTTCGGTTTTGCAAAAGGGTAATAGGGTCATAGAGAAGTACAGCACAGAAACAGACCCTTGGGTCTAACTTGTCCATGCCGACCAGATATCCTAACCTAATCTAGTCCTATTTGCCAGCACTTGGCCCCATATCCCTCCAAACCCTTCCTATTTGTAGACCTATCTAGATTCTTTTTAAATGTTGTAACTGTACCAGCCTCCACCATTTCTCTGGTAGCTCATTCCATATGTGCACCACCCTCTGCATGAAAAAGTTATCCCTTAGGTCCTTTTTAAATATTTGCCCTCCTACCCTAAAAGCTATGTCCTCTAGTTCTAGACTCCCCAACTCCATTTACCCCATCCATGCCCCTCATGATTTTATAAACCTCTATAAAGCCACCCCTCAGCCACCGATGCTCCAGGGAAAACAGCCCCAACATTTTCAGCCTCTCCCTGTAGCTCAAATCCTCAAAATCTGGCAACATCCTTGTAAATCTTTTCTGAATCCTTTCAAGTTTCACAACATCCTTCCTATAGGAGGGAAACCAGAATTGCACACAATATTTCAAAAGTTGTCTAACCAATGCTCTGTACAGTCACAACATGACCTCCCAACTCCTGTACTCAATACTCTGACCAATAAAGGAAAGCATACCAAATGCCTTCTTCACCATCCTACCTTCGACTGCACTATGAACCTACACGCAAGGTCTCTTTGTTCAGCAACACTCCCCAGGATGTTTCCATTATGTGTATAAGTTTAGCTCTCATTTGCCTTTACAAAATGCAGCACCTCACATTTATCTAAATTAAACTCCGTCTGCCAGGCCTCAACCATTGGCCCATCTGATCAAGATCCCATTGTAATCTGAGGTAACCTTCTTTGCTGAGTCATACTGCACTTGAAATGTTAACAGTTTCACTCCAGCGATATTCCCAGTGTTTGCATTTGTGGACAAGAGCAGAACTGGGAGACCATAAACCTAAAATAACAGCTAAAACTCCAAGCAGGGATTCAGGAGAAACCTCTTTATGTGGGAATCTGGGACTCAATTCCATGAGGAGTATTGGAAATGAATAGCTTGAAACATCTTAAGAAGAAACTAGATGAACATATGCTGGAGAAAGGAATAAAGTGAATATGTTACAAGAATTAAATGAGAAAAGCTGAAGAGAATCTGCGATGTTTAAGGATCTGATAGGGTTAATGCTGAGGAGTGCATTAAGCTTAACATCATGATCAAATGGCTGTGAGAGGGATTTGGATTTCAAAGGTGCAAGGCCTAACATCAAAGTCTCCCTCATAGTCTCAGTAACAATGTCTCCCACATCAACATAACCTACGTTATGTTTAAGATGGGCTTCTTCTTGCTGAATAAGGTAAGTGTTTTTTCTCTTCCCCAATTAGATCAATCAGGTGCTATCAATCACAATGGAAAGTGGATGGGCTAGCAAACATAGCAGATGGATTTCACACCAGGATGAACTGTGGTGAGACTCATAGAATCCCTACAGTGTGGAAGCAGGGCTTTTGCCCGAAATGTCGATTTTCCTGCTCCTCGGATGGTACCTGACCTGCTGTGCTTTTCCAGCACCACTCTAAGCTAAACTCTGATTTCCAGTATCTGCAGTCCTCGCTTCTGCCCACTGTGGAAGCAGGCCAGTCAGCCAATCGAGTCCACACAGACCCACTGAAGAGCAGCCCACTCAGACCCACGCTCCTACCCTATCTGTGTAACCCTGCATTTCTCATGTCTAACCTACCTAGCTTGCACATCCCTGGACACCATGAACAACTTAGAATGGCCAATCCACCTGACCTGCACATCTTTGGGCTGTGGGAGAAAACTAGAGCACCCGGAGGAAACCCATGCACATACGGGGAGAATGTGCAAACTCCAGACAGACAGTTGCCCGAGGCTGGAATCGAATCTGGGTCCCTGGTGCTGTGAGGGAGCAGTGCTAACCACTGAGTCACTATGCTGCACCTTGCCACATGAGGATTGACCTAACAACATGATAGCACATAATCACTGGCGAGAATCTGTTGGGCTGAATGGTCTGATTTTGAAAATTCTTATATTTCTACAGAATGGAATCAACGTTTTTTAAAAAAGCAGGTTAACACTCTCTTTATAACCTCTCGACTCCCAGAACAAGTAGCACAAAATTCTTTGATGTCCGTTTTTGTGAATAAATTTGGAACCCGGTGTCTGCAGGTTTCATTCGGAGCAATGACATAGTGTGAGAGGGCAGGATGTGGATCTAGGAATCCCTCTCTGCCATCTCATTCCCAGTGCAGTCAGCGGGCCCCAGGTTTATTTCCTGACAAAGTGAACTCCTGCTAACTCCTTCATGAACAGCAGCTAACATCAAGGGACATCCCAAAGTCCTCTATTGGCATATCGACAGGAAGACAGTGGTTAAAAGGAGGAGCAGAGCTGATCAGAGATCAAAGAGGGGAATTTACACATTGAGACAGGGGCATGACTGAGATATTAAATTAACTCTGCATGGATTTTCAGATGGTGCTTGGTACGGTACCACACAACAGACTTGTGGAAAGTCATAGGTCACGAAGTAAAAAGGAAATTAGCAACATAGATACAAAATTGAGTGAGTGATAGTAATGGCCAATGGCTCTTTTTCAGACGGAGGAGAATTTCTGGAGTTCACCGGGAGTTGATATGGGGACCTTTGCTTTTCCTGATACATATGAATGATCTGGGTTGTGACGTGCAGGGTATAATTTCCAAGTTTGCAGCTGACCCTAAAGTGAAGAATTGTAAACTGTGAGAAGGACAGTGTGGAACTCCAAAAGGGCGGTGACAAGTTGGTGGAGGAAGTAGAATAGATGGCAGATGAAGTCTGATGTAGAGAAGTGTGAGGTGATACACTTCAGTCAGAAGAACATTGAAAGATAGTATAAAATAGGGGTACAATTCTAAAGGACATGTGGAGCAGTTGGACCTGCGTGTATATGTGCACAGATTATTGAAAATGATAGGACAAGTGGAGAAAGCAGTTTATAAATCATACAGTATTCTCCGCTTAATTAATAGGGTCAGAGAGTACAAGAGCATGGAGGTGATGTTGAACTTATTAGGCGTCAGCTAGAAAATTGTGCCTGGTATGGAAACCACATTATAGAAAGGATGTGAATGCAACTGAGAGAGTTCAGAAGCAATTACAAGAATGGTTTCAGGAATGAGAAACTTCAGTGATGAGGATAGATTGAAGAAATTGGGACTGTTCGCCATGGAGAAAAGAAGGCTGAGAGAAGATTTGATAGAGGCTTTCAAAATCATGAGTGAGCTAGACAGAACAGATGGGGGGAAACTGTTCCTTATTGTTCAAGGCAAAAGGAGAAAATGGCACATGTACATATGAAGCAAGGGTGATGTGAGAAGAACTTTTGCAGATGTTGAGTAGTTAGGGTCTGGAAGACACTGTCTGGAAATATGGTGGAGGGAGATCCAATTGAGCCATTTAAGTGGGCATTGGGTGTGTGTCTGGGTAGAACTGGTGTGCAGGGATATGTGTGAAAGGGCAGGAATTTAGCATTAGATAATAATGCTATTGCAAATGAAGGGCTGAATGGCTTCCTTCTGCACCATTATAATTTTGCAAACCTGCGATTCAGTGCTTCCTGTTTTAGAAACATTTTTTGCTTTTCTTCAAATGTCAATACACAATAGTTCGAAAAGAATCCATCACAGTGGCTTTAAGAAAATCTCCACACAGTTAACTTCGGATTCCATATTCTACCTGTTTAGCCACAGCCTTGGCCAAATCCTTGCAGGTTTCGGTTTTGCCAGTTCCTGCAGGTCCTTCTGGAGCCCCTCCTAGGTTCAGTTGTAAAGCTCCCATTAGTGTTCTGTAAGAAGAGGTTAGCAGAGATGATGGTTTGGTTTAAACTGCAGAGACGTTTTACATCGTCACACCTGACTACAACCGCAATCTTCATTTGGAGGGATCTGCATTGAGTTTCACGCTGATGCTGACTCAATGTAATTTTGGTGAACAATAGCATGTGCTTAATTTAGCTCCTTTGTTGAAATGAAGAAGACAAGGAAAAATGATGATCCAGGAAGAAGAGAGGAAATTAAATGAGGAGCAAAGCAAATTAGGAAAAAGCAAGATTGAATTCGAATGAAGAAAGAACAGATTTCAGCAAATCATTTCTTTGTCACAGCTTTTATTGTTCAAATGCAAAAACTTCAAAACAACAAAGCAGCTTACACTTGAACAGCAAATCCCTGAAACCAGATTGCTTTTGAAGTAACTCTGTTCGTCTTTAAGTGCATGTAATTAATTTAATTTTGTTGAGAATAAGAATAATCTGTGAAGAGCTGAGGGTTTAGACCAGAGTCTGAAGATACCTCACAGTTTGTTATTCTTTCTAAGATGTTTTTACAGGGTTTGGGCTGTCAGTTGAATGTGTGGAGATTAAACAGTTTTTCAGTAGATGTTTGACACATTGCTGCGTACTGTTTTTCCCTTGCATTCAGCAGTGATGAGACCCGTGGGT
Source organism: Chiloscyllium punctatum (assembly GCF_047496795.1). Classification (NCBI taxonomy): domain Eukaryota; kingdom Metazoa; phylum Chordata; class Chondrichthyes; order Orectolobiformes; family Hemiscylliidae; genus Chiloscyllium; species Chiloscyllium punctatum. The sequence continues at coordinate 20,133,591 of NC_092782.1, read as the reverse complement.
TTGTTAAATAGTCTGATAAACAACACCACTTCCACACTCAGTGACAAGTTAAAAGCATCCCCCTGTGACTTGTGCCTGGAAGAGAATGGGGTTAGTCTGCTTTCCTTCACAGATTTCTCATCATTATTACACATAATCTTTAATTGAATGTAACACACCTAGAGCTAATAAATAGTGTCATCCTAGATGCTTCATCCAAGACACCGGAAGCAGTTAACAGGATCTGAACTCTTACCTGTAACACCTGTCAGTCAGGGGTGTGATAACAAGCCTTCCTGTGTTGCCCAAATATTCATAACCATAAGGTACTGTGGTCGTAATCATTCTGACAATGATGTTCTCCTTCTCCAAATAATATCGCAACTGTGCAATCCAATTAAAGTCTGTTGTGGTGGTAATTCCTAGGTTGTTCAGTTTCGCAACAACATCTCGAGCTAGCAGAGAGAATTGAAGTATGTTCTCATATTATTTGTGAGCAGAATTCATCATTAATAACAATAATAAAAAAGATTTGCTTGATTGCTGAAGATGAAGACAAAACTCCTCAAGATCAATGGGGCCCTGGATTTGAGGGGCCAACGTGAAGGAAGAGGAGGTTGCTATACAATTGTGTTCCTTAACTTCAGGATTAGCACCGCAATCTAAAGGGGTTAACTGTGACATGGCATCTCTCAGGAGCAGGGCCAACTGGGAGGGTAGGAAGATGACCTGATGTTTTCTTTTCCCTACTGACAAGGTTAGCATTTGTTCGTATCTTAATTTTTAAACTGATTGGCTACCAGACACCACTTAAGAGGACAATTAAGAATTAACGGCATTATGGCTGTGGGTCTGGGCTGATACGTAGGCCAGACTGGGTGAGGATGGCAGATTTCCTTCCCTGAAGACCATTAGTGAACCAGATGGTTTTTCTGACAATGGTCCACCATGATACCAACTTTGTTATTTTCAGATTTTATTGGATTCAAGTTTCACTACCTACTACCAAAGGATTCGAACTCCTGTGCCCCGGCATTAACCAGGGACTCTGGATGACAACACCAATGATGCTATTGCTATGCCACTGTCTCCTCATGGAGGTGTGCTGACCAATGTCTTATGCTGGCACTGCACAAATGGATATTGGATCTGGGTACTGAGATAATGCTATACCTCATCTTGGGGTTTCTGTTACCAGGCAGATTTTAGCTCACAGAATAATACATCCAGATCGGATGCTGAGTGAAGCTTCCATTCACCTAACATCCTTCAAGTCAGAAATCCAATTCCAAAGGATAATTTCAACTCTGTAATGTGAATTTTAAGCTCTGTGACTGCCCATCCGATTTGGCATGGTTCATTTGGAGGGATGTTTTGTAAGCTCACCAACCTCACTAACTCCTCTCTAGAGCTACCAGCCATTAGGAGTCGAGGTATTTAGGAGGAGGTGAGGGTCCTTTAGGTGAGTAGAGATTAGACGCATGAGTGATGTCTTTCCAGTATCTTCCACCTCTTTCTATAGTCAGGGAAAGGACAGTGGTGTCTCCATCCCTGCCCTTGCTAGAATGGGAATTCCCCTGAGCATACTTCTTGAATGAGGTGGGGTGGTATTGATGTGGCCTGGCTGGGTAATACACCCCTGCAGACACCTTCCGCTCCATTGACCATCCGCCTTTCCACATAACATTCCCCTCCTCCACCTTGTACTCCAGAGAAACTTGGAGTCATGGACCAACTTCCTCACAATTAGTTTCAATTTATGGGATAATCCTGAAAAATACTCCCTCTAGGAATGACGGGTGTTGAGAAACGATTGCACACAAAACAAAACATTTACATAGTAAATCTGCAGGTTCCGGGATTCAGATGTTTCAGTAAGAACAGAGAAGATGGTAAAAGAGGTGTGGCATTGTTGATCAGGGACAATATTACAGTTGTAGATAGGATGTTTGGGGACTCATTAACTGAGGTAGTATGGGCTGAGGTTAGAAACAGGAAAGGAGAGGTCACCCTGTTGGGTGTTTTCTATAGGCCTCCAAATAGTTCCAGAGATGTAGAGGAAAGCAGAGCAAAGATGATTCTCGATAGGAGTGAGAGAAGCAGGGTAGTTGTCATGGGGGAATTCAACTATCCAAATATTGACTGGGATCACTACAGAACGAGTACTATAGATGGGTCAGTTTTTGTCCAGTGTCTGCAGGAGGGCTTCCTGACACAGTATGTAGACAGGCCTACAAGGGGCGAAGCCACTTTAGATTTAGTACTGGGTAACGAGCCTGGTCAGGTGTTAGATTTGGAAGTAGGTGAGCACTTTGGAGACAGTGATCACAATTCTGTCAGGTTTACTTTAGTGATGGAAAGGGATGGGTGTACTCCACCGAGCAAGAGTTACAGCTGGGGGAAGGGAAATTACGAAGCAATTAGGAAAGATTTAGGAAGCGTAGAATGGGGAAGGAAACTGCAGGGGATGAGCACATTAAAAATGTGGAGCTTATTCAAGGAAAAGCTCCTGTGTGTCCTAGATAAGTACGTACCTGTCAGGCAGGGAGGAAGATATAGAATGTGTGAGCCATGGTTTACTAAGGAAGTGGAATCCCTGGTCAAGAGGAAGAAGAAGGCTTATGTTAGGACAAAATGTGAAAACTCAGTTAGGGCGCTTGAGGGTTACAAGGAAGTCAGGAAAGACCTAAAAAGAGAGCTCAGAAGAGCCAGGAGGAGACATGAGAAGTTGTTGGTGGATAGGATCAGGGTTAACCCTAAGGCTTTCCATAGGTATGTCAAGAATAAAAGAATGATGAGAGTTAAATTAAGGCCAATCAAGGATAATGAGGGGAAGTTGTGTGTGGAGTCAGAGGAGAGAGGGGAAACACTAAATAAATATTTTTGACAGTGTTCACGACAGAAAATGACAATGTTGTTGAGGAGGATCCAGAGAGACTTCCATCGAGACTAGAGGAGATGGAGGTTCACAAGGAAGAGGTATTAGAAATACTGCAGAGTGTGAAAATAGACAAGTCCCCTGGGCCAGATGGGATCTATCTTACGATCCTCTGGGAAGCAAGGGAAGAGATTGCTGAGCCTTTGGCATTGATCTTCAAATCATCATTATCTACAGGAATAGTGCTTGAGGACTGGAGGATAGCAAATGTGGTTCCCTTGTTCAAAAAGGGTAGTAGAGACAACCCTGGTAATTACAGACCAGTGAGTCTCACTCCAGTTGTTGGTAAAGTGTTGGAAAAGGTTATAGGAGATAGGATTTATAACCATCTAGAAAAGAATAATCTGATCAGGGACAGTCAGCACGGTTTTGTGAAAGGTAGGTTGTGCTGAACGAATCTTATTAAGTTTTTTGACAAAGTGACCAAACAGGTAGATGAGAGTAAACCTTTTGATGTGGTGTATATGGATTTCAGCAAGGCATTCAATAAGGTTCCCCACAATAGGCTATTATACAAAATGCAGAGGAATGGAATTGTGGGAGACATAGCAGTTTGAATCAGTAATTGGCTTACTGAAAGAAAACAGAGGGTTGTAGTTGATGGAACATGTTCATCTTGGTGTCCAGTTACTAGCAGCGTACCGCAAGGGTCGGTGTTCGCCATTTTTATAAATGACCTGGATGAGGGCTTAGAAGGGTAAGTTAGTAAATTAACAGACGACAGTAAGGTCGGTGGAGTTGTGGATAGTGATGAAGGATGTAGTAGGTTGCAGAGTGACATAGATAGGATACAGAGCTGGGCTGAGAGTTGGCAAATGGAGTTTAATGTGGACAAGTGTGAGGTGATTCACTTTGGACGGAGTTATCAGAATGCAAAGTACTGGGCTAATGGTAAGATTCTTGGGAGTGCAGATGAGCAGAGAGGTCTCGATGTCCATGTACACAGATCCCTGAAAGTTGCCACCCAGATTGACAGGGTTGTTAAGAAGGCATACAGTGTTTTGGCCTTTATTAAGAAAGGGATTGAGTTGCGGAACCAGGAGGTTATGCTGCAGCTCTGGTACGGCCACACTTGGAGTATTGTGTACAATTCTGGTCATTGCATTATAAGAAGGATGTGGAAGCTTTGGAAAGGGTGCAGAGGAGATTTACTAGGATGTTGCCTGGTATGGAGGGAATGTCTTACAAGGAAAGGCTGAGGCACATGGAGGTACATGGAATAGTGTAGGTGGGATGGGCTTCAGATTAGTATGACAGGTCGGTGCAACATCGAGGGCCGAACGGCCTGTACTGCGCTATAATGTTCTATGCTCTATGGTCTAGAAGTTAGAGGAGGAATCTCTTGAAGAAACCAGGACAGTGCCTGTGAAAGGTGAGAGGTTATGTAAAAAGGAAGCTCCAAATCTTCCATAAAAACAAAAATAGTAGAAGTCCAATTAAACAAAGTGGGTAGCTGATTAGGAATGAAAAGGTAGGGTTATACTGCTGATGTAGTGAACATACATCAGTCATCATAGGGGAAGGGGATAATATATTCCAAAATATCAGGTGAGGAGAAAGCTGTGCTGTGATTGGAGGATAGGGAGAGGTAAAGGAGATGTCCTGAAAGGGTTGGCAATGTACAAAGTAGAGAAGCCTTCAATTCGGGAGATGTTCAAGGATTTTTGAAGCCTCGTTAGCATGACTGCTGCCTCTTTGGCTGACTCTGGGCAGACCTCTCTGGTCTTACAGGTGTGATAGGGGATCACTCCCAGGTACCCCCCCCCCACCACCCCCCCCCCCCCCCCCAACACACACACACACACACACACACACAGTCATATCCCCATATCCCCCCAACACACACACAGACACACACACAGACATACGCCCCCCACACACACATACACATACACAAAGATACACACATAGACATACCCCTCACACACAGAGACATACACACAGACATACCCCCACAACACACAGACATACCCCCTACACAGACACACACGCATACACATACACACAGACACACACACAGACATATCACCCCCACACACACACAGACACGCACACAGAGATACCCCCCTACACAAACAGACACACACACAGACATACCCCCACACACAGACACACACAGACATACCCTCCAACACACACACAGACACACACACATATACATACCCGCCCGACACACACACACACGCGCGTACACACACAGACATACCCCCCCCCACACACACACACACTCACACAGACACACACACACACATACACGCACACACAGATGCACACATACACGCACACAGACATACCCCCCCCCACACAGACAGACCCCCCTCTCACACATACACACAGACACACACACATACATACAGACATACCCTTCCCACACACAGACACAAACACACATACACACATAGACATACCGCCCTCTCAGACACACACACACATACACACACATAGACATACCCTCCCCACACACATAGACATACCCTCCCCACACACACAGACATACACCCCCTCTCACACACAGACATAACCCCCTCTCACACACACACACACACAGACATACCCCACACACTCACACATTCACACACACATATATCAAACAAAATGCAAAGAACAAAGCAAGTTATAGCACAGGAAAATAACCTTCAGCCCTCCAAGCCTGCACTGATCTAAATCCTCAATCTAAACCTGTCAGCTATTTTCGAAGGATCTGTATCCCTCTGCTCCCTGCCCATTCATGTATCTATCTAGATACATCTTAAATGGCACTATCGTGCCCTTCTCTACCATCTCCACTAGCGACACATTCCAGGCACCTACCATCCTCTGCGCAAAGAACTTTTTACGCATATCTCCTTTAAACAGTTCCCCTCTCACCTTGAACTCATCACCCCTAGTAATTGAGCCCCCCCATTCTGGGGAAAAGCTTCTTGCTATCCACCCTGAATATACCCCTCATGATTTTGTAGACCTCGATCAGGACTCCCCAACCTTCGTCTTTCTAATGAAAGTAGTCCTAATCTACTCAGCTTTTCTTCATTGCTAGTGCCTCCTATACCAGTTGATATCCTGGTGAACCTTCTCTGCACCCTCTCCGAAGTATCCATATCCTTTTGGTAATGTGGCGATCAGAACTGTACACAGTATTCCAAATGTGGCCGAACCAAAGTCCTATATAACTGTAACATGACCTGCCAACTCTTGTGCTCAATACCCCATCTGATGAAGGAAAGCATGCCATATGACTTCTTGACCATTGGCCTGCATTGCCACCTTCAGGGAACAATGGACCTGAACACCCAGATCTCTCTGTACATCAATTTTCCCTAGGGCATTTCCATTCACCGTATAGTTTTACTCTTGAGTTGGATCTTCCAAAATACATCACCTCGCATTTGCCCAGATTGAACTCCATCTGTCATTTCTCTGCCCAACTCTCCAATCTATCTACATTCTGCTGTATTCTCTGACAGTCCCCTTCACTATCTGCTCCTTCACTAATCTTAGTGTCATCTAAAAACTTGCTAAACAGACCACCTACACCTTCCTCCAAATCATTTATGTAAATCACAAACAACAGTGGTCCCAGCACGGATCCCTGTGGGACACCACTGGTCATAATTCTCCATTTTGAGAAGTTCCCTTCCTCTACTTAGTCTCTGTCTCCTGCTGCCCAGCTAGTTCTCTATCCATCTAGCTTGTGCACACTGAACCCATGGGCTCTATTCCTTCATCAGCCTATCATGGGGAACCTTATCAAACACCTTACGGAAGTCCATGTATATGACATCTACAGCCCTTCCCTCATCAAACAACTTTGTCACTTCCTCAAAAGGTTCTACCAAGTGGGTAAGTCATGACCTTCCCTGCCCATTTTCTTCCAAATGTAGAGTACAACCTCAATTATCCAAACATCAGTTATCCGAAATTCGGATTATCCAAACAAAATCTCAAGGTCCCATAAAAACAGCATTAGGCAACTCAGCATTCAGTTCTCGGTTAAACGGCATTATGGTGTGCATTGACGGATAACTGAGAAATGTTTGGTAACCAGCACTCAAATTACTGCTTGTTTATAATCAGATCGATAACCCAAGTGATCAATTATCCAAATAAAATACTCCTGCCCATCACGTTTGGATAATCAAGGATCTACTGTAAATAGAACCTATCCCTCAGTATATTCTCCAGTAGCTTCCCTAACACTGACGTCAGGCTCACCTGGATCATCCCTGTTACCCTCCTTAAACAGTTGGAGACAAAAAAACTGCAGATGCTAGAATCCAAATTGTGTTCTTCCAGCCTTCTGCCTGTCTACATACTTTTTAAAAAGGGACTTTCGCAGTTCTCCAGTACTCCAGGACCTCACCCATGTTTAGGGATTCTGTAAAAATATCTGTTAAGGCCCCCCACTATTTCCTGTCTTGCTTCCCTCAGTAACCTGGGATAGATCCCATCCGGACCTGGGGATGTGTTCACCTTAATACTAGACAAACACACATTTGCTACACATACATCACACAAACATGCATATCATACAAACACACATAGCACACACACATACACATATACCACTTACACACATATACCACAAATACACACATACCACACACACACATACTACAATACCTCATACACATATACCTCATAGCCACACACATACTACACACACATACCATATGCACATACCACAGATATCACACACACCACACATAGACCCCCCCACACACAAATACAACACACCGATACCCCCCACAAAACATACACACCACACACACACATACCACACACAGCCATACTGCACAGACCCATTTCCCACACAACACACACTCCACACACATACACTACATGCACACATACAACACACACCACACACATGCCACACACAAACACATACATATGCACACACACAGATCATAAACAAACACTACATACACCACACACACCCACCACACACTACAGATAGCAAACACACATACTACACATACCACGCACACACATACCACATACACACACTACATACATATCACGCACACACTACACACACATCATACACGCATACACCACACAGACCACAAACCCGCACACCACGCATGTACACAGCACACACAAATACCCTCACCACGCACACATACATATGTACATACACACTATGCACGCACCACACACATACACACATACCACACACACAGAGCACACACACTTGCCACACATGCACATATACCACACATACACACCACACACATCACACACACAAATACACCACACACAGACCACAAATCTGTACACCACACATAAACCACACACACACCACATATGTATACTGCACACACATATACCCCCACCTCACACACACTACACATAGCAAACACATATACTACACATACCATACACACACAAACCACACATACATACACCACACACCAAACACAAACCCACATACTTCATATATGCTATACACAGCACACATGTACACAGCACACACATACCCTTACCACACACATGTACACAGCACACACACATACCCTTGCCACACATATGCATACATATATGTGCACATACATGCACTCACCATGCATAAACACTACATACACCATACACATACCACACACTACACATGCCAAACACACATGCACCACACACCCATACACCACACACCACTCAGACTCACTACACATCACACACACACTGCACATGCCACACACAAGTACCGCACACACACCACATACACACACCACACATACATATCCCCAACACACACATACACACATGCATCACACACAGACCACAAATGCACACACTGCACATGCACACATACCACACTTACCACACCACACACACCACACATACAGCACACACACATACTCCAACCACACACACACATACCACACACACAGCATGCACAAATACTCCCAGAACATCCATATACCATGCACACAATGCACATACCACACATACATACCACGTACACACATACCACACACACACATGCACACAGAGCACCACACACACCGATCGTACACCTGCCACACATGCACACAAAACCACACACACACATCCATAGCACTCACACAAACATACATGCATATCACACCCACACAATAGGCACACATACTGCACACACATATACACACAGATCACACACCCACACACCACACACACTGCCCACACAGATGCATTACACACACCACACACACACACAAACACATACATATATATATATATATATACACATACCACACACCCACCATCCACAAACACTATATACACCACACACACGCCCGCTACACATACTACATGTGTCAAACACACATACACCATACACACTCACCACACACCACATACACCCCCACCACACACACTACATGTATCAAACACACGTACACCATACACTCTCATCACACGCACCCACACCACACACACTACATGTACCAAACACATATACATCATATACACCACACACACACACTACACATACCACACACACACCACATACACACACATTCTCCCTCCACACACATATACACACCCATACCAAACACACCCATACCACACACACATACACCACACATGCAGACTACAAATGCACACACCACACATACACCACACATGCACACACATACATACCACAGAAACACTTACCACACACTCACTCACACAAATATATATACATGCATACCACACACATACACCACATATATACACATACCACACACACGTATACACACAGACCACAAACCCACACACACACACATACAGCACGCACATACTACACACATATCAGACATGCACACACACCACACACATCCAGACCACACAAGCGTATACACTCATACCATGCACATACATCCCACACACACATATGCAGTTGAGGTGGGCAGCCTATCTGTCTCTGGAATGACCCTGGTAATGCGCCAAGTCAGCCACAAAGCAGCAGTTAAAGATGCATCTGTGAGGAGCAAGAACTCTGTGAAATACCACTCAGGGTGGGAATATTGCTGAAGTTCCTCTAGGGTCTGCCTCTAACAGCCATATCCCCATCTCCTTGCTAAGCACCAGAGGTTAAAGGTTGATTAGACACAAGCCAGCATACACTCTTCCAGTGAGATGTTTAAAACCAATAATTCAGTTTTCATTAAACTTAACTGATTACGTCTTCACCCTCTTGATACAACTTGTCAAGTGCTCACTCAATTATTCCATAACTAGCAGATAATGATGAACTGGTTCCTAATTCCATTAGGCTTCAGACATCCCTGCCAGACCTAGATAACAATACCCCTGCTGTTTCCTGCCCACTTTTGGGATCAAGGGGATTCTACCCTCTGTATCAGGATGACACTGAAGGGACTGTGACAGGGAATAACATGCAGCAATCCAACAATTAAATATCTATTTCCCAGCACTGTCACTCTCCAGTTGCCGAACTCCAGACTGTCACACGCAGCTTGTTAAAATGTATACTGCTGCAGTGAAGACTCTACCCTTTACCATCAGATCCTTCCATCAGTAATAACTCAAGTAGATATTTGATTAGGAATCAGTCACAGGTCAGTGAATACAGACTGGATCCTACACACAAAATTATCTCAGTTCATTTTATTTTCTGCGGAGGCAGTGTTTATAATTTGAGTTGATATTCATCAATCCATATTGACATTCACATCTTCTTAAGTAGAATGAAGCATTGATTTTCAATAAGTAATGACTCAGTCTGCTCTTTGCCCTGTATACCTTCATTATCTTTACTTGATTAATGTGTTCTCTCACTGACTGCACAAATTGTGAAGGTGACATAGAAATTGCCCGAAATGTCGATTCTCCTGCTCCTTGGATGCTGCCTGACCTCTTGCGCTTTTCCAGCAACACATTTTCAGCTCTGATCTCCAGCATCTGCAGTCCTCACTTTCTCCTACCTGAGACTGTGTCCCTGGTTCTAAACCCCCAGCCAGGGGAAACATCTGCCTCACATCTAGTCTATCCAGCCCTGATAGAATTTTATACATTTCAAACATTTTCCCTCTCATCCTTCAAACCAATAATGAATACAGACTCAGCCACAACAATCTCTCCTCATAGGAAAATCCTGCCATCCTCAGTATCAGCCTCAGTATATTCATTCTGAGGTAGGGAAACCAAAGCTATACACAATACTCCAGGTGTGGTCTCACCAAGGCCCTGTATAACTGCAGGAAGACATTTCACCTTCCTAATTGCTTGTTGCACCTGCCTGTACTGTATAAGGCAACCCAGATCTCTTTGTACATCCACACTTCCCAATATATCACCATTTAAACAATACTCTTCCTTTCTGTTTTCACATTGTGCATTTTAGATTTTTTTTTAAAGATTAGATTCCCTATAGTCCACACCAACCCTCCGAAGAGTAACCCACCCACAAATGCATCTAACACTACGGGCAATTTAGCACGGCCAATTTACCTGACTTGCACATCTTTAGACTGTAGGCGGAAATCCACACAGACACGGGGAGAATGTGCAAACTCCACACAGACAGTCACCCAAGGCTGAGATCGAACCTGGGGCCCTGATGCTGCAAGGCAGCGGTGCTAACCGCTGAGCCACCGTGCCACCCCTGTGATATTGAACAATAGCAGAGGATAGTTTCAATCCATTGACCGCTGGGTTATGGACCCAGCACGCTCCCGCTGCGCCACTTGGGCCTCTTCTACCCATTTAACGAGAAGGTACTGCACCTGCCATGTATTTGCCCACTCACCCAGCTTCTCTAAATCACTCTGAAGCCTCCTCCCAACCTCCTCACAACGCATTCCAGTTTTGTGTGGTCAACAAACTTGGAAATAATGCACTTAGTTTCCTTATCCGGATCATGGATATATATTGTGAATTGTTAGAACCTAAGTATTGAACCCCGTACTCCACTAATCACTATGTATCACTCAGGAAAAGACCAATTTATTCCCACTCTCTGTTTCCTGTCTGTCAAGCAACTCTCGACCCATGCCAATATATTGGGGTGGCACAATAGCTCAGTTGTTAGTGCTGTTACCTCACAATGCCAGGGACTTGGGTTCAATTCCAGCCTCAGCTAACTGTCTTTGTGGGGTTTGCGCATTATCCTTGTGTCTATGTGGGTTTCCTCCCACAGTCCAAAGATGTGCAGGTTAGGTAAATTGCCCATAGTATCCAAGGATATGTAGGCTAGGTGCATTAGTCTGGGGTAAATGTAGTATGATGGGTATGGGTTGGTTACTCTTCAGAGAGTCAGTGTGGACTTGTTGGGCTGATGGGCCTGTTTCTATACTCTAGAAATTCTATTATTGCCACATGATTTAACTTTTAATGAAGGACCTTATCAAAATACCTCTAAAAATCCAAATACACCAGATTCACTGACTGTCCCTTATCTACTCTACAAATTGCATCCTTGTAAAGCTCCAGTAAAACTCCAGTAGAGTGCTGCTACCAACCCTCATCTTTGCTGTTTTAGAATGAGCAAACAAAACAAAATTAGTGTCTTTAGCCTCTGAGGAGATTTCAAATGAAAATCAAAATTTCTAAGGAACATACATATTTAGAGTTTTGTGTTTTGGGGCTGATGATGCATCCCACCTGCTGGTCTCTAAAGGCCTGCGTGAGTTTCCTTCACAGTTTCCTCAGACACAGTTGCCTCACTGTTGAACCCAGGTCTCTGGCATTGTGAGGTAGCAGTGCTAAATGGAGAAATGACAGATGGAGGATGGAAATTGGCAGATGACAAGTATGAAATATTGAATTTTGGTAGGTCAAATGCAAGAATAAAGTATACAGGAACTGGCAGGACCTTGAGGAGCATTGATTTACAGAGGGGTCTTAGAATACAAGTCTGTAGCTCCACAAGCTGATCCACCTTCAAATCCAAAACTGGCTACAAACTGACTGAAAGACTTGGTAACAAACTGTGATCTATTGTCTCCCATTACCACACTAGGGGTCTCATGTTAAAGAGTCAAAAAGTCCAACAGCATGGAGACAGGCCCTTTGGCACAAACCTTTCCATGCAGACCAAAATATTCATCCACAAACTCCATTTTCCAGCACTTGGCCCATATCCTTTTCTGCCCATGTATTTGTCCAAACACCTTTTAAATGTTGCTAATGTGCCCGCCTCAACCACTTCTGCTGGCAGCTTATTCCATATGCATACCACCCTCTGTGTAAAACCTTGTCCCTCAGCTTCCCATTTAATCTTTCCCCTCTTATATAGAACATAGAACAGTACAGCACAGTACAGGCCCTTCAGCCCTTGATGTTGTACCGACCTTTTATCCTACTCTAAGATAAAATGAAGCTACATACCCTTCATTTCCCTATCATCCATGTGCCTATTCAAGAATCACTCAAATATCCCTATTGTATGACTCTACTACCACTGCTGGCATTGTATTCCACACACCCACCACTCTCTGTGTAAAGAACCTACCTCTGACATCTCCCCCAAACCCTCCTCCAATCACCTTAAGATTATGCCCCATGTGAGAGCCATGGGAAAAAGTCTCTGACTATCCACTCTTATTCCTCATCATCCTGTACACCTCTATCAAGTCACCCCTCATCCTTCTTCGCTTCAATGAGAAATGCCCTAGCTCCTTCAACCTTTCTTCATAAGACATGCTCTCCAATCCAGGCAGGATCCTGGTAAATCTCCTCTGCATCCTCTCTAAAGCTTCCTCATCCTTCCTACAATGAGGCGACCAGAACTGAGCATAATATTCCAAGTGTGGGCTAACCAGGGCTTTATAGAGCTATAGCCTCGCGACTCTTAAACTCAATGCCCAGCTAATGAAAGTCAACACATCATATGCTTTCTTAATAGCCCTATCAACTTGGGTGGCAACTTTGAGGGAATCTATGGACATGGACCTCAAGATCTCTCTGTTCCTTCATACTGCCAAGAATCCTGCCTTTAACCCTGGAACTTGCATTCAAATTCGACCTTTCAAGATTAATCACTTCACAGGTTGAACTCCATTTGCCACTTCTCAACCCAGCTCTGCATCCTGTCAATGTCCCGTTGCAACCTACAACAGCCCTCTACACCCTCCACTGGTTAGAGTCATAGCTGGCACAAAGGAAGATGGTTGTGGTTGTGGAGGATCAGTCACCCCAGCTCTAGGCCATCTCTGCAGGAGTCCCTCAGGGTACTGTCCTAGGCCCAACAATCTTCAGTTGCTTCATCAATGACCTTCCCTCTGTCATAAGGTCAGAAGTGGGAATGTTCGCCAATGATTGCATAGTGTTCAGCTACTCCTCAGATACTGAAGCAGTCTGGACAATGTCCAGGTGTGGGCTGACAAGTGGCAAGTAACATTCGCGCCACACAAATGCCAGACAATGACCATCACCAATAAGAGACACTCTAACCACTACCCGTTAGCATTCAACAATAGTACTATCACTGAATCCCCCACTGTCAATATCATTGGGGTTAACATTGACCAGAAACTCAAGTGGACTCACCACATAAACACAATGGCTACAAGAGCAGGTCAGAGACTAGGGATACTGTGGCGAGTAACTCACCTCCTGACACCCCAAAGTCAATCCACCATCTATAAGGCACACGTCAGAGTGTGATGGAATACTCCCCACTTGCCTGGATGAGTGCAGCCCCAAAGAAACTCAAGAAGCTTGACACCATCCAGGACAAAGCAAACCACTTGATTGCCACTAAATCTACAAATATTCAATCCCTCCACCACCAGCGCTCAATAGCAGCAGTTTGTACCATCTCCAACGTGCACCGCAAAAATTCATCAGACAACCTTAGACAGCACCTTCCAAACCCATGACTTCCAACTTGCCTCCTCAACCTTAAGTAAACTTCCCTCTTCCTCTTGACTAGATGTTCCAGATTCCTTGTCAACCAAGGTTCCTTCAATCTACCACTACTTCCTTGCCTCTGTGGTACAAACCTATCCAGCACTATAAGCAAGTGTTCCCTAAACAGCCTTCACATTTTGAGCATTTTCCTGAGAATATCTACTCACAATTTATCTTAAACTGATGCTCTGTAGTCCTTGATTCCCCAACCCTGGGAAAAAAAACTGAGTGCATTCATCCTTTCAATGCCTCTCATGATTTTATACACTTCTAGAAGATCCTCACCACCCCCCCCTACCCAGTCTCATACACTCTAAAGAAAAAGTCCTCGTCGCTCTAACCTCTCCCTATAACTCAGTCCCTTTAGTCCTCGCAACATCCTTGTGAATTTCTTTTGCACTCTTTCCGGTTTAATAACATCCTTCCTATCGCACGGTGGCCAAAACTCAACACAGTATTCCAAGGGTGGACTCACCAACGTCCTGTACAACTGCAACATAACTTCCCAACTTCTGTATACATGTAAAACATACTCACATTAAAAAAAGAACAAAGACAACCCAGGGAGATCAGTAGCTGGAAGATTGCAGACAGAGACTGTGTGGTCTTAAGATGACATTAATGTAATTTTTAATAAGTGTGTTATAGGAACAGCATTTTTTTTATAGAATTGTGGTCAGATAGTAAGTAATTAAGAAAAGGGGGCTTGGATTTGTGAATAATTGTTGTTTAGTGTTCAGTATTAGAGTTAAGACAATAAATTGTTATTTTTCTTTAAATAGTGGAATTTAGGAATTCTCTGTCACTCACGGTGCCAAAAGCCTTCCTCACTGTCCTGTCTACTTGTGACTCCACTCTCAGAGAACTGTGCACCTAAACTCCAAGGTCCTTCTGTTCCACTACACTCCTTAAGTCCCTACCATTCACTATGAAACTCCTATCTTCATTTGACTAGCCAAAATGCAAGATCTTACACTTACCTATATTAAACTCCATTTCTCAGCCCACTTCCTGAGCTGATCAAGATCTTGCTGAAATTTTTGAGAACCTTCCTCACTGTCTACAATACCACCTATTTTGGTGTCATCTGCAAACTTACTAATCACGCCTTGTACATTCTCATCCAAATCGTTGATATAGATAACAAACAGCAACAGGCCCAGCACTGATCCAAAGGCACTCTACTAGTCACAGGCCTCCAGTCCACTATTACCCTCTGCTTCCTACCATCTAGCCAATTGTCTATCCAATTTGCCAGCTCCCCTTGGATTCCAGTGTAGCCTACCATGTGGAACCGTATAAAAGGCCTTACTGAAATCCAAATAGACTACATCTACCACCCTGCCCTCATCAATCTTCCTGGTCACTTCATTAAAGAACTCTAACAAATTTGTGAGGCATGATCTCCCACTCACAAAGCCATGCTGATTACTCCTAAATAAACCCTATCTTTCCAAATGTATGTATATCTTATCTCTCAGATTCTTCTCAAGTAACGTATCTACCCAGGAGGTTAGGCTTTCTGGTCTATAGTTCCCAGGTTTTTCTTTGCAGCCCTTCTTGAATTAGGTCACAAAATCCGCTACCTTCCCATCTTCTGGGACCTCAGCTGTGGTTAATGATGGTGCAAAGATATCAGTCAGGGCCCCTGCAATTTCTTCCCTAGCCTCTTGCAGGGTTCTTAGATATATCTGGTCAGGGCCAGGAGAGTTATCCACCTTCATGAACTCTAATATATCCAACACCTCCTCTACTGTGATATGGACTGTCCCCAAGGTATCATCACTAGCTTTCACCAAATTCCCAAGTCTTCATGTCTTTCTCCATGGTAAACACAGAGGGAAAATATTCATAGAGAACCTTGCCCATCTCCTGCAGTTCCACACCTACATGTCCACTTTGGTCCTTGATGGGTCATATTCTCTCTCTAATTATTCTTTTTCTTTAATATACTTAAAGTATCTCTTTAGATTCACCCTAATCTTCTCAGCCAAAGCTATCTTGTGCCCACTTTTTGCCCACCTGATTTCCTTCTTCAGTAAGCTTCTGTAACCCCAATTTGCCTCCTGTGATTCCCTTGATCTCAGCTGCCTGTACCTGAGCCATATCTCCTTCTTTTTCTGGTTAAAACCTCCAAATCTCTTGTCATCCAGGGATCCCCCCTCCTGCCACCCTTGCCCTTCGCCTTCACAGGAACAGATGGACCTGTTGTTGTGATTATTTCATGTAATACTCTGACATTGACTCTGCGTGGTGGTGGGATATAACATTTTCACCCCTGTTCATTGTGAAAAAATAATTACAACTATTAGGTAAGATCATCCATCACTGTAAACAGTTTTGTTCCCATTTGTTCTCATGATTTGCTGGGGAATGGAATGGCAGTCAGTGCCTCTCTGTGTTCAGACCTGTGAATGGCACATGTTTCACAATCAATTCCAAGGTTCCTGATCTCCTTTTGGTTCCCTGGCCGGCACATGACCTCTGATCTCTGGGTGTGCACTTGGTGGTCCTCAAGTTTCCATCTTGTCTACAATGTTGTCCCACAGCGAAGCTTGAATAACCAGCCTTTCATCAAATAGCAGCAAGTCATCTGAAACAGTGAAATGTTGTTGAAATAGGTCATCATGTTCAACCCATTGGGCCTTTGGTCTGGTCAACCTTTGCCACAATTGTGACAAATAAAAACACAATCCTGGTCTTTCCTTTGTTTCTGTTGGACGTGATTGAGCTTCTTTCTCGTTGCTGGCCATTGGCTCAATGTGGCCTTAGAATATGATTCAGTTGCACCAATGAATTCCCCATCAGTCAATGGAAGGCTGCCAATAGTCACCCTGGAGACTGTGTCTGTCACTGTTGGAGCTTTCCATGCACATATTTAGCCTCGTAGGCAAACCTCATCAGGAAGATTAGGAACCTCTGAATCATGGTAACATCTTTGCCAATTCTTTCTTGATAGTAGGGACACTAATAGTTCATCGTCCATCTCTATGAGGGCTTGCAGGCCAAAGATGTAGTCTGAAAACCTCTTGCATGCACAAGTGACCAAGCAAGACTCTTTTTCTGTAACTGTGCAGTGTGTCTCCATGTTTGACAATGCTCTAGGTGCATTATATCCTAGTTGCTGACATCCATCTGGTTGTTCCTGTAACAGCAGGATGTTGATCATGGGGGATTCAGTGATAGTAATGCCATTGAATATCAAGGGGTGGTTGGTGGATTGTGTCTTACTGGAAATGGTCTTTATCTGGCACCATACAAATTCTACAAATAATATCATTTGAAAAATCTCTGGAACTAAGACAATCCATAATGGCATTCTGTCGTGTCAAATATTCCAAATGGAATGAAAAATGTCATAATCAGTCTTAATTGCTGTTCTGCTGGCACCTGCCTATGCCCGCTGTTGGCATTGAGTTTGGATAGTTTTGCTAAACTCTCAATAACAGTCATTACATTGGAGATTTTCCTTGCTGTTGAGCTGTTTTAAGTCAACACATATTCTGATGGTGACATTGAGTTTGTGCAAAGTAACCATGCCTGAGGACTAATCCATTAGTTTTGTCACTGGGGAAATCTTAACCAACCTGGACATTTTCTCAAGTTGCTTCTGAATTTGATTCATTAAGAGATATGAAATCCTCCTGGGTGTTTAACAGTTTAGCATCCTCCTTTGATGCTGTATTCAATATTGAGCTTGCCTCACCTGCAAACGATTTATCCTGTCTCAAGGTGTCTTTTACAGCTGTGCTATTGTAATTCTTTAATCTTTTGAACAACATTAAGTGTAAAACATTCCTTTCTTTTATCGGTCAGAGTACTGAGTACAGGAGTTGGGAGGTCATATTGCGGCTGTACAGGACATTGGTTACCCCACTGTTGGAATATTGCATGCAATTTTGGTCTCCTTCCTATTGGAATGATGTTGAGAAACTTGAAAGGGTTCAGAAAAGAATTACAAGGATGATGCCAGGGTTGGAGGGTTGGAGCAATAGGGAGAGGCTGAATAGACTGGGGTTATTTTCCCTGGAGCATCGGAGGTTGAGGGGTGTTCTTATAGAGGTTTACAAAATCATGAGGGGCATGGATAGGATAAATAGACAAAGTCTTTTCCCTGGGGTCGGGAGTGCAGAACTAGAGGGCATAGGTTTAGGGTGAGAGGGGAAAGATATAAAAGAGACCTAAGGGGCAACTTTTTCACACAGAGGGTGGTACGTGTATGGAATGAGCTGCCAGAGGAAGTGGTGGAGGCTGGTACAATTGCAACATTTAAAAGGCATCTGGATGGGTATATGAATAGGAAGGGTTTGGAGGATATGGGCCTGGTGCTGGCAGATGGGACTAGATTGGGTTGGGAAATCTGGTCAGCATGGACGGGTTGGACCGAATGGTCTGTTTCCACGCTGTACATCTCTATGACTCTATGATTCTATTTTTCCTCAAGAAGGAGGTTTCCTGTTTATGACTTATGTACACATTCCGCCCTATCAGATATCCTTTCCCTGTTGTAGTGTTACTTGTAACATACCTTTAATGTCGAGAGTTCAGCACATAACTTCATATCTGCAGTTTGTAACTTCTGTTTTTGTAGCCATGGTATTTGCTCTTATAGGGTGGTGACACTTGCCCCGTATCAAGCTTAAAATCAATGAGATGTTCTTTGACATAAACAATTTCTGTCAAACTTGAATCACCAATACAATAGCAAATTTGGAGCATTTTCCTTGTCTGCAAGACTTTAATCTCTGCATTATAGTTATGCTGTAGTATTTTCTTGTAATATCACTATGAATTTTGTAATATGCTGTGGTGTGTTACTTCCTTTAAGTTTCAAATTTATTTTATAACAATTGTATCTTTGTACAGTTTACTGTGGATTCTTCTGTCCTTTGGTTTCATGCCTTCTGGAGGTTTTAATGACCTCAAGGTGGAGGTTTCCTGCTTTTTCTTGGGAAAAATCCAGGCTTTTCCTATCTTTTATGTTTAAAATGGAATGCATAGCTCTTTGCACAATTTTCTAAATAAAACTCTGTGGCTGCAGCCTTAATAACTCTTTCCACTAAATTTGCATTTAGGTTGTGAACGTCCCAGCCTACCACAAAATTAAAATTCTTCTAACGTTTGCCTTCCACTGGACTCCGTTTTGAAACTCAAGCATACTTTCATCTTAAATGTGCTTGGCAACTTTTTTTTGATTATGTGGCTTCGGTATAAATTAATTTTCTGACTCTCACTCTGTCCACTGTAGATGTGCCTGGTGGAGCCAGTTTGGTGACGATAGTAGCGTTGCTCTGTTTGAAGGGTACATTCTTATTTTCACTTCTCTCCTTCCCAGCTTGGTCTTTTGACCTATTATTTCCCATAAAAAATTCCAATTTGATTTCTGGGGTTCTAAACTGCTCCTACAGGCCCTCCTCCTGTAAGGGCTTCCCAGTATGTCCATGTTTGACCCTCTTCCCAGCCTACTTGGGGTTTCTTGTTAATGTTTCCTTCTGTAGTGCTGTGCTGCCATTATTTACAATAAGTGCTGTGGAGACCTTCTCCATTTACAGGTGCACAATCCTTTATCCGAAATGCTCAGGACCAGCTGGTTTTTGGAATTTAGAATTTTTCGGTTTTCTGAATGAGTGACAGTTTGATGGTGAAATTTTTAAAATATCCTACTGGAGGAGCAGACTCACTCAGTAAAACAGGCCTTGAGAGAGAATTGGGGCCTGCTGGTGCTGGGCCATGCCCCCACATGTCACATCTGAGTGACACGCATCGAGTGGGTGTGGAGTTGGGTTCATGAGAAAAAGAACTTCACAAAAAAACCTTTGGACTTTGGAGCATTTCAGATATTAAAGAGGCCATTGGTCTTATCAGTAATATGCAGTTTATTGCATGACAGCAATGGATATATCTAATATTGACTAGTTAAACATAATCAGGAAGCAGGGATGACACATCCGTCTCCATCATGATCTTGTACTAGATTTCCTTCTTCTCTCTCCAAAGACTGTGTAATGTAATCAGATTAGGTGGAGCTTAATGCAGCTTCATGCACTAACACTTTCAGAACCATTACCGTTTACAATAATTGCAAGCCCTAAAGCAAGATTTGAAAGGATTATAAGAGATAGGATCTATAATAATCTAGAAAGGAATAATTTGATTAGGGATAGTTTTGTGAAGGAAGGTCATGCCTCACAAATCTTATTGAGTTCTTTGAGATGGTAACCAAACAGGTGGATAAGGGTAAAGTAGTTGATGTGGTGTATATGGATTTCAGGAAAGCATTTGATAAGGTTCCCTATGGTCGGCTATTGCAGAAAATACGGAGGCATGGGATTGAGATGATTTAGCAATTTGGATCAGAAATTGGCTCGCTGCAAGAAGATGAAGGATGGTGGTTGATGGGAAATGTTCACCCTGGAGTTCAGTTACGAGTGGTGTACCACAAAGATTTGATTTGGGGCCCCTGCTGTTCGTCATTTTTATAAATGACCTGAATGCGGGCATAGAAGAATGGGTTAGTAAATTTGTGGATGACACAAAAGTCAGTATAGTTGTGGGCAGTGCGGAAGGATGTTATAGGTTCCAGAGGAACATAAATAAGCTGAAGAGCTGAGCTGAGAGGTGGCAAATGGAGTTTAATGTGGAGAAATGTGAGATGATTCACTTTGGAAGGAGTAACAGGAATGCAGAGTACTGGGCTAATGGTAAATTCTTGATAGTGTGGATGAGCAGAGAGATCTTGGTGTCCATCCCTGAAAGTTACCATTCAGGTTGATAGGATTGTTCAGAAGCTGTATGGTGTATTGGTGTGTATTGACTGGAAATGCTATAACTCTAGTTCATTGGATGAATCAGTTTTTGTCCAATGTGTGCAGGAGGGTTTCTTGACACATTATGTCGAAGGGCCGACAAGAGGGGAGGCTATACTGGATCTGGTGCTTGGTAATGAACCAGGCCAGGTATTTGATTTAATGATAGGTGAGCACTTTGGAGAGAGTGACCATAATTCAGTTATGTAGGTAAAAACAATAACTGCAGATGCTGAAAACCAAATAGGGGATTAGTGGTGCTGGAAGAGCATAGCAGTTCAGGCAGCATCCAACGAGCAGTGAAATCGACGTTTCGGGCAAAAGCCCTTCATCAGGAATAAAGGCAGTGAGCCTGAAGCGTGGAGAGATAAGCTAGAGGAGGGTGGGGGTGGGGAGAGAGTAGCATAGAGTACAATGGGTGAGTGGGGGAGGAGATGAAGGTGATAGGTCAGGGAGGAGAGGGTGGAGTGGATAGGTGGAAAAGAAGATAGGCAGGTCGGACAAGTCTGGACAAGTCAAGGAGACAGTTACTGAGCTGGAAGTTTGAAACTAGGATGAGGTGGGGGAAGGGGAAATGAGGAAGCTGTTGAAGTCCACATTGATGCCCTGGTGTTGAAGTGTTCCGAGGCAGAAGATGAGGCGTTCTTCCTCCAGGCGTCTGGTGATGAGGGAGCGGTGGTGAAGGAGGCCCAGGACCTCCATGACCTTGGCAGAGTGGGAGGGGGAGTTGAAATGTTGGGCCTCGGGGTGGTTTGGTTGATTGGTGCGGGTGTCTCGGAGATGTTCCCTAAAGCGCTCTGCTAGGAGGCGCCCAGTCTCCCCAATGTAGAGGAGACCACATCGGGAGCAACGGATACAATAAATGATATTCAGTTATGTTTAGTTTAGTGATGGAAAGGATAGGTACATGCCACAGGTACATGCAGGGGATGGGGACAATCAACATGTGGTTTAAGGAACAGATATTGCATGTTCTTATAGAACATAGAACATAGAAGAATACAGCGCAGTACAGGCCCTTTGGCCCTCAATGTTGCGCCGATCCAAGCCCACCTCACCTACACAAGACCACTATCCTCCATATGCCTATCCAATGCCTGTTTAAATGACCATAAAGAGGGAGAGTCCACCACTGCTACTGGTAGGGCATTCCATGAACTCACGACTCGCTGAGTAAAGAATCTACCCCTAATATCTGTCCTATACCTACCACCCCTTAATTTAAAGCTATGCCCCCTCATAATAGCTGACTCCATACGTGGAATAAGGTTCTCATGGTCAACCCTATCTAAACCCCTAATCATCTTGTACACCTCTATCAAGTCACCCCTAAACCTTCTTTTCTCCAATGAAAACAGCCCCAAGTGCCTCAGCCTTTCCTCATATGATCTTCCTCCCATACCAGGCAACATCCTGGTAAACCTCCTCTGCACCCGTTCCAGTGCCTCCACATCCTTCCTATAGTATGGTGACCAAAACTGCACACAATACTCCAGATGCGGCCGCACCAGAGTCTTATACAACTGCAACATAACCTCAGGACTCTGGAACTCAATTCCTCTACCAATAAAAGCCAGTACGCCATATGCCTTCTTCACCACACTATTTACCTTGTTCTTGTTAGGTATTTCCCTGTCAAGCAGGGAAGAAGTGATAATTTAAGGGAACCGTGGTTTACTATAGAAATTGCATCTCTTGTTAAGTGGAAGAAGGAGGCTTATGTGACGATGAGACAAGATGGTTCAGATGAGGTGATGGAGAGTTACAGATTAGCTAGGAAGGATTTAAAGAGAGAGTTAAGAAGAGCAAAGCGAGGACATGAGCAGATTTTAGCAGGTAGAATAAAGGAGAACCTTAAAGCTTTCTATAGGTATGTGAGGAATAAAAGGACGATTAGGGTAGGAACAAGGCCAGAAAAAAAGACAGAAGTGGGAAATTGTGTGTGGACCCTGTGGAGATTGGAGAGGTGCTAAATGAATATTTCTCATCTGGTTTCACTCAGGAAAAGGAGAATATTTTAGAGGAGAAGAATGAAATATAGGATATTAGATGAGAAAGGATTGAGTTTAGTAAGGAAGAGCTGTTATCAATTCTAGAAGGAGTGAAAGTAGACAAGTCCTCTGGGATGAATGGGATTTATCCGAGGGTTCTCTGGGAAGGTAGGGAGGAGATGTTGGAGCCTTTGGCCTTGATCTTTGAGTTGTCATTGTCTACAGGTTTAGTACCAGAGGGCTGGAGGATTGCAAATGTTGTGCCCTTGTTCAAGAAGGGCAGTAGAGATGACCCAGGTAATTATAATTTGGAGATGCCGGTGTTGGACTGGGGTGTACAAAGTTAAAAATCACACAACACCAGGTTATAGTCCAACAGGTTTAATTGGAAGCACACTAGCTTTCAGAGCGACGCTCCTTCATCAGGTGATTGTCGCTCCGAAAGCTAGTGTGCTTCCAATTAAACCTGTTGGACTACAACTTGGTGTTGTGTGATTTTTAACCAGGTAATTATAGTTAGTGAGCCTCACTTATGTTGAAGGAAACATTTTGGAAAGGATTATAAGAGATAGGATTTATAGTCATCTAGCAAGCAACAAGTTGATTTCAGATAGTCAACATGGTTTCATCAAGGGCAGGTCATGTCTCACAAACCTCATTGAGTTTTTTGAGAAGGTGACCAAGCATGTAGATGAAGGTGGGGCAGTTGACATGGTGTACAAGGACTTCAGTAAAGCCTTTGATAAGGTTGCACATGGTAGGTTGTTGAAGAAAATGCAGAGGTATGGGATTGAGGGTGATTTAGCAGTACAGGTTAGAAACTGGCTTTCTGTAACAAGGCAGCGAATGGTGGTTGATGGAAAATATTCAGCCTGGAGTCCGGTTACTAGTGGTGTGCCATAAAGACCTGTTTTGGGACCACTGCTGTTTGTCATTTTTATAAATGACTTGGATGCAAGCAAGGGTGGATGGATCAGTAAATTTGCAGATGACACTAAAGTCGGTGGAGTGGGACAGTTTGGAAGGGGGACTTGGGTAAACTGCAGAATTGGGCTGAGAGGTGGCAAATGGGGTTGTGAGGTGATTCATTTTGGGAAGAATAACTGAAAGGCAGAGTACTGGGTCAGCGGAAAGATTCTTGGTAGTGTGGATGTGCAGAGGGATCTTGGAGTCCATGTACATAGATCTGTGAAAGTTGCCACCCAGATTGATAGTGTTGTTAAGAAAGCATACGGTGTGTTAGGTTTTATTGGTAGAGGGATTGAGTTCTGGAGCAGTAATGTCACGCTGCAACTATACAAAATGCTAGTGCAGCCACACTTGGAATACTGTGTACATTTCTGGCTGCCCCCCATTACAGGAAGAATGTGGAAGCATTAGAAAAGGGGCAGAGGAGATTTACCAGGATGTTGCCTGGTCTGGAGGGAAGGTCTTATGAGGAAAAGCTGAGAGACTTGGGTCTGTTCTCATTGGAGAAAAGAAGGCTAAGAGGGGATTTGATAGAGACATGCAAGATGATCAAAGGATTCGTTCGGGTAGACAGCAAAAGTCTTTTTCCTAGGTTGATGATGTCAGCTTGCACGAGGGAGCATAGCTACAAATTGAGGGATGATAGATTTAAGACAGATGTCAGAGGCATGTACTTTACTCAGAGAATAGTAAGGGTGTGGAATGCCCTACCTGCCAATGTAGTTAACTCAGCCACACTAGGGAAATTTAAACAATCCTTGGATAAGCACATGGATGATGATGGGATAGTGTAGGGGGATGGGCTTAGATTGGTTTCACAGGTCGGCGCAACATCAAGGGCCAAAGGGTCTGTTCTGTGCTGTATTCTTCTATGTTCTATGGTGTGTTAGCTTTTATTGGTAGAGGGATTAAGTTTAGGAGCAGTGAGGTCCTGTTGCAGCTGTATAACACACTGGAGCGGCCGCACTTGGAATATTGTGGACAATTCTGGTCGCCAGAATATAGGAAGGATGCGGAAGCATTGGAAAGGATGCAGGGGAGATTTACCAGGATGTTGCCTGGTATGGAGGGAAGGTCTTATGAGAAAAGGCTGAGGGACTTGAGGCTGTTTTTGGCATAGAGAAGATGGTTAAGAGGTGACTTATTAGAGGTATACAAGATGATCAGAGGATTAGATGGGGTGGACACTGAAAGCCTTTTCCCTCAGCTAGCACAAGGGAACATAGCTTTAAGCTGAAGGGTGATGGATATAGGACAGATGTCAGAGGTAGGTTCTTTACTCAGGGAATAGTAAGGGCGTGGAATGCCCTGCCTGCAACAGTAATGGAAGGGCCAACATTAAGGGCATTTAAATGGTCATTGGATAAACATATGGATGAAAATAGAAAGTGTAGGTTAGATCTGCTTTAGATTGGTTTCACAGGTCAGCGCAACATCGAGGGCCGAAGGGCCTGTACTGTACTGTAATGTTCTATGTTCTAACCAGAATTTAGTGATTCATTGCTGAGACTGACTGACACATGGCTGAGAAAGCTGAAAGTTATGAACAGTCTCAGGGATATATTATCATAGATCATTTCCCTGTCAAAGCATGGTTGATATGACACCCCAAGGAACTGCTTTCAGTGTTTATTATAATTAATACACTAAACGATTAGCAGATCAATTTTGTTAACTTGTTCAGCCAGTAAACATTTCAACAATCTCCAAAACTGTAACATTGGTGCATGTCTCAACTAATTGGATATTACCAGTCAGTTTCTGCAGAATATGGGGAGAATTAATCAATCTCTATTTCATTGCTCTTTTGATCAATGCCAATTAGTCCAGTTGCAAACTAAAGCCCACCTTCTATTTTGAACATTAAACTGTGCTCAGGCACTTGTCAATAACATGTCTGATTCAGCACAGTTACCATAGCGACCTGTCTTCCAGCAGAATTAAGTTGGAAAATTGATTGTTCACACAATCTTTTGTTCATGATTAGACATGTCTGTTGCAATTAAGGTTAAATTTGGAGTGAAAACTGCTTTGTGATGACGAATGAAATGCTTTCAATGTTGACAGCCGGTTCTTAACGTTGTTAATACTGTTTTTTTTTGTAAAAACCAGGAGAATTCAGCCTTGTGCAAGCTTCTTTGCTATATGTTGCATTTGATGGTTTTCTTTCTGCAATTGCTTGGGAGCATAAGTCAAATACAGGAGTCTGGATTTTCTGATTTTTCTGCTGCGTTGAATTGTGTTCAAATTTGTATTTGTTTTTAAGAAGCTTTTCTTGTCTCAGGTTTTCATTGCAATTCTATAGCATCCTTCATGAACCCAATTGGGAAAGAGGTTTGGAATGTAATTTGAAAAGGTTTTGCGTGTTGAAATATTACTGAGAAAGTGGTAACCTGATGCATCTAAAATTGTCATCATCAGAAAGGGGAAATATTGTGATCAGAGTCTGTGACCTGTCATTAATCTGGGTTTGAAGTCACTGCAAAAAACTATCAAAGCCATGTTTTGGTTTTATTGCTGTCAGACGTCTGTTGTTTTAGTAAATTTTACAACTTAGAAGCTTTGAGACAGTGATCTTACTATTTC
This sequence comes from Chiloscyllium punctatum, assembly GCF_047496795.1. Lineage (NCBI taxonomy): Eukaryota > Metazoa > Chordata > Chondrichthyes > Orectolobiformes > Hemiscylliidae > Chiloscyllium > Chiloscyllium punctatum. The sequence goes on along the minus strand of NC_092782.1, from coordinate 20,106,487 downwards.
ATCCTTTAGAATGCTCCACAAGGTCTACCTCTTTGATCAAGCTCTTGATCATCAGTGCTTGTGTCTGTCAATATCAGGCGACTGACTGTGTGGAGTTTGCACATTCTCCCCGTGTCTGCGTGGGTTTCCTCCGAGTGCTCCAGTTTCCTCCCACAATCCAATGATATGCAGGGCAGGTGAATTGGTCATGCTAAATTGTCCATAGTGTTAGGTGCATTATTCAGGGGTAAATATCGGGTCTGGGTGGGTTAGTCTTCGGAGGGTCGGTGTGGACTTGTTGGGCCGAAGGGCCTATTTCCATACTGTAGGGAATCTAATCACCTGTTAGAATCAGCAAAGGTGGCAGTTCAGGTGTGTTGATGTATTGTCATCTCCAGAACTTTCCAGAAAGGATCAGGGAGAAATTTCTTAAAATTTAATCAAAACGTGTCACACACCGCGTAAACTTGTATAATAGCCGATTTTTGGAATAAATTAGCTCTGGACTTTTGGTACAAAATCTCCAAACTCTTGGTACTCATTACTTGTCCCCACTGGGGACATAGATAGAGTTTAGATTTTTTGGCTAAAATTTAAAGGTTCACTTATATATAAAATCAACCATCACTTTGAGTATGTATGATATGTATACCTTTACCACTATAGATTAATTCCCAATACTCCGCACACAACAACACGTGATTTCAAGTGGACCATCTCATCAGAGTCCGCTGCAATCTTTTGCCACTACGTTTAGGGATAGAGTTGGTGATGACTTGATAATTCTGGCATTCACATGAGCCAACATAGTAAACACCAATTTCATTTGGTGAATTCGGTCTAAAGGCTGAAAACAAAGGAAAGTGCAGCAACTTACAGCAGGCGAGTTCCATTTGAGGGTAGAGGTAGCCTTGCCCTGGGTTGCAGCGACCAGCAGAAAGCCATTACAGAAACTTCATTTGGATCAGAAAGTATTTACTCATGAAACTGCACAATCAGCGTGGTCAAATTCAGGCTGATCGTGGTGAAAACCCCAGCCCAGCTGAGAGGCACAAGTATATAAGTAAAATCAAAAACTGCAAAACTACCTGAACATTGGCTCTTGTACTTTTTTCCCCCTGTGTAATGGAATTATTCTGGTTTATTGAAATTATATGTAACTCTTCATTACCCGGGTCAATTCCCACCTCGGGCAATTGTCTGTATGGAGTTTTCACATTCTTCCTGTGTCTGCGTGGGTTTCCTCCAGGTGCTCTGGTTTCCTCCCACAGTCCAAAGATGTGCAGGCCAGGTGAATTGGCCATGCTAAATTGCCCGCAGTGTTAGGTGCATTAGTCAGGGGTAAATGTAGGGGAATGATTCTGGGTGGGTTGCTCTTCGGAGGGTCAGTGTGGACTTGTTGGGCCAAAGGGCCTGTTTCCACACTGCAAGGAATCTGATCTAATCTACAATGACATGTCTGCCATGGATAATGATGAAAATAATATTTTGTTGATATTCATCAGTAACTGGGTGAGAATGTGACGTGGTACAAGTTAGTGTACAGGGAATTTGGGTGGGGGGAAGTTGAGTCAGAATTAGACTTCAACTGGAAGAGGGAATGCCAGCATGCTGCTTAACCAACACCTTAACTTCCGTTTTGTGGAAGGGTCACGAGAGCTGAAACAGTAATTCTGATTTCTCTCCACAGATGCTGCCAGACATGCTGAGCTTTTCCAGCAATTTACAGCATCCGCAGTTCTTTCATTTTGTTTTTCCTTATCCTCTGGTGTTTGTCAATACTTACAGAAAGAACAGGACAATGTTAATTTCTTACGATGTGCTAACAGGAAACTGATGACAACTGGAAGGCTCACATCGAACTGTCTGTCCAATGACTAGTGAGTGTAGGATTGAGTTTCCAACCAGTTCATTTCTCCAATGTAACAGAGGCAATTCACCGTCTCTGAGCCAGAGAAACAATCTATTCATTTCCCAGCTCCCCTGTAACTCTGATGGGATCCTAATTTACATTTGAATACAATTTGGAGCCTGGGATGCCAAAAGGTTTTAGAACTGAACATTAGGTCTGGCTGAGGAAGTGTGAAACGTGACAGATCGTTATTGAAAGCCACATTTCAGAAGGATCCTCACACACCCCCTGTATCCCCAATGCCCGAGCTCCATAAGGAAATGATACACAATCCTTGGCAAGAGCTAACCCCATCACCAGAAAACTGCACCCCCCACTCCCCCAGCCTCCCATAACCTCCACTCCCCCCTCCCCCCCCCCCCCCCCCCCACGATTCCTGCTGCATCCATGTTTTTGTAGGCTTCAGGAGAGTGAGCTGCTCTGAGAGCCCTGCTCTGGCCAAACAGCCAGCCAGTGAAGTTGAGGCCAGGTCCTAGCTGAAAGTGAATATTTACATTTTGGAGATTGATTCGTCCAGCTTTCCAGTCAGCAGACCGTGATGGGCAACCACACAGCGTGGGACTGGAGTCACGTGTAGTCCAGACAGGAGGGTGACATTCCTTCTCAGAATGTTCAATGTAAATCTGGATCACTTTCTACCTTGGGCCTCTCATACCTTGCTATGGTGAGATTCTGGGTGTCTGAATTCTTCGGTTCAATTCCAGAAACAACATCTCTGATGGTTGACACACCCATGATCTGCCATTTACACAGACCCTTGAGTGTGGAGAAGCACAGAACCTGTGATCTGTATATATTGAAATGAATCAAAGGGCATATGCAAAAAAAAATTTTCACACAGCAAGTAGTTAGGGTATGACCTGATTGGAAATAGGGTGGAGGGAAGTTTAAATGAGACATTCAAGATGGATGATTATTTAGGTAGAAATGGTGCACGGGGAAATGGGGAAATGGGGAAAAGACAGGTGATTGGTGCAAAGTAATAAAACCAGACATGATAGGCTGAATGGCTTCCTTCTGTGCTGTAAGAAACTTGTGATTCCATGATTGCTGAGTCACCAAAAATAGGTGAGCATGGGCTGACATATGGCAAGTAATATTCATGACACTGAAATGCCAGGAAATGTCTATCGTCAAAAAGAGATAACCTCGTCATGGATCCTTGACCTTCAATGGTATTACCATCACTGAATCCCTAACTATCACTATCATTGGGGTTACCCAATGACTGCATTTGCTACATAAACACTGTGGCTACAAGAGCAGGTCAGAGGCTAGGAATACTGCAGCGAGTAGCTCACCTCTTGACTCCTAAAGCCTGTCCTCCATCTACAAGGCACAAGTCAGGAGTGTCTGGATGAGTGTAGCTCAAGAAGCTTGACACCATCCAGAACAAAGCAGCCTGCTTGGTAGACTTAATTGAGACATATAAGATAATCAGAGGGTTAGATAGAGGTGACAGTGAGAGCCTTTTTCCCCGGATGGTGATAGCTAACATGAGGGCACAAAGCTTTAAACTGAGGGGTGATAGATATAGGACAGATGTCAGAGATAGTCTCTTTACACAGAGAGTAGTAAGGGCATGGAATGCATTGCTTGCAACAGTAGTAGACACGCCAACTTTAAGGGCATTTAAGTGGTCATTGGATAAATATATGGATGAAACTGGAATAGTGTAGGTTAGGTAGGTTTCAAATTGGTTCCACAGGTTGGTGCAACATCAAGGGCCGAAGGGCCTGTACTGCGCTATAATGTTCAATGTTCTATTCACAAGCTGTGTAAGGAACTTCGGTAAATTTCTACAATGCTATCTATCTTGTAGATAGTACACATGCTGTTACTGCACATCTTATGATAGATAGATAGCACTGTAGAAATTTACCAAAGTTCCTTACACTGCACTTCCAAACCCATTACTCCTTCCATCTAGATGGCCAAGGCCAACAGATACATGGGAACACCACCACATTCCTCTCCAAATCACTCACCACCCTGATTTGGAAAAATATCGCCATTCCTCCAGTGTTACTGGGTCAAAATCCTGAAACCCCTTCCCTGGAGCCATTGTAGGTCTGCCTACAGCATGCGGACTGCAGTAGTTCAAGAAAGCAGCTCATAACCACCTCCACAAGGGCTGTTCACATCCCACAACTGAATAGAAAAAGAATCACATAATGCAAGGCAGTGAAGGAAGTTAAACACAAGGGTGCAGATGTTAATTGAGCCAGTGAAGTGACATCAGTGAATAACTTGAAACATGAGATATCTAATAACAGACTGGAGGTAACTGTTGAGTTTATCAAGGGAGGGGGAGTCTGAGGGATAGCATTTACTAAAAGAGAAAATACAGGCAATAAACATTCTAAAAACAGTCAGCACTTTCATCAGATTCTAAGAGACTGCTTAAGATCCTTCCATGAAGGAACATGGGGCAGCATGGTAGCTCAGTGGTTAGCATTGCTGCCTCACAGCACGAGGGACATCGTCTCGATTCCACCTCAGGTGTCTATCTCTGTAGAGTTTGCACAGTCTCCCCATGTCTGCGTGTATTTCCTCTAGGTGCTGTGGTTTCCTCCCACAGTCCAAGGATGTGCAGTTTACATGCATTGGCCATGGGAAATGCAGGGTTACAGGGTCTAGGTGGGATGGTCTTGTAAGGGTTAGTATGGACTTGATGGGCCAAATGGCCTGCTTCCACATTGTAGGGATTCAATGGTTGAACTCAACAGTAGAATCAGCCCCTGATTTGACTGGTAAATGTTTATCCCTTGTCTCATGCTCTTTATATTAAACATTTTACTGAAATGAATAAGAGCTGTGAAATTCAGTGTAACCTTTCACTCACCATGAACATCGATGGTGATGAGTGCAGCCAGGGTTATTCTCGCCATCTTGGTTAGTTTGCCCCGCACCAGGGTGACAATATCGTCAATCTGTTTATTACTTTCCTCCAGAAATTCACTTAGTCCATTCTGTTGAGTGATGGCCTGGAAGAGAAACAAGGCTGAAAGCTATTTGCAAACAGCTCACTTATTTGCGTCACACTAGAGAGATTGACTCTTTTTATTTGTCCATTTCGATTTGTTTTATAGTAATTGATGTTATTGAGTCCAAACTTAAATCTCATTAAACAAACAGAGCAGACAGACATCTCCAATAAGAGTTTGGGTAATTTACCAGAGACCTCTACTTTATCCTCTCACAGAAGATTGAGTATCTTCTCTCCCCATCGTAGATTATTTGAATACATTTCTGGGTGCTGCTAATAAAACAGCAGGAACTAAGTGAATGACATTGAATGTAAATGATAAAAAAGACATCAGCCTCATCCATCACTATTTTGTTTCATTGCATTCAACATCTCTTGTGTAGAAAATTTAATTTTGTTACATTCTTTGGTGATGTGAAATGTTAAATTGAAAATAATTACACAGTGTGAAATAATGTAATGAGGGCATAATGACTTTCTAGCATTTTAGAAGCAGATCACAGAATCCCTACAGTGTGGAAACAGGCTCTTTGGCCTAACAAGTCCACACCGATCCTCTGAAGAGTAGTCCACCCATAACCCATTCCGCCTGTTCTACATTTACCCCTGATTAATGCACCAAACCTACACATTCCTGAACAAGATGGGCAATTTAGCACAGCCAATTCACTTGACCTGCATACCTTTGGACTGTGGGAAGAAACCCATGCAGACACAGGGAGAATGTGCAAACTCCACACAGGCAGTCACCCGAGGCTGGAATTGAACCCGAGTCCCTGGCACTGTGCTGCCCTATTTGATAGTAATTTTGAGTATCGCTGGAACCAAAAGGACCATAATCTCGGTATAAAGCCTTAATCTTTTGTTTCATAAGGGGTCATTTGTTATATAGTTAAAACCTTATTTTAAATTTTTGGGCATCAGATTAGATTAGATTAGATTACTTACAGTGTGGAAACAGGCCCTTCGGCCCAACAAGTCCACACCGACCCGCCGAAGCGCAACCCACCCATACCCCTACATCTACCCCTTACCTAACACTACGGACAATTTAGCATGGCCAATTCACCTGACCTGCACATCTTTGGACTGTGGGAGGAAACCGGAGCACCCGGAGGAAACCCACGCAGACACGGGGGGAATGTGCAAACTCCACACAGTCAGTCGCCTGAGGCGGGAATTGAACCCAGGTCTCTGGTGCTGTGAGGCAGCAGTGCTAACCACTGTGCCACCGTGCCGCCCTTTGGCCAGACTGGCACTTATTGGTCATCTCTGGTTGTCCTGGTGGTGATCTCCCTTCACAAACTACTGAACGAATTTCCATGTTGGTGTCATCAGAGAAATTTAGGGCATTAGTCAGTGAAGTTCAGTGGAATTCCCTGCCCAGTGAAGTCATTGAGGCTTTCTCATTTAATGTTCTTAAAGCTAAGATAGATCATTTTTTGGATGGTAAAGAAATTAAAGGTTATAGTGCGAGGGTGGGTAAGTGGGGCTGAGGCTATGGAAAGATGAGCGATGATCTTATTGAGTGGTGAAGTGGGCGAAGGGCTCCTAGTTCTTATGTTCTTATGAAGGAGCAGCAATACTGACTCAGTGACAGTGAGACAATCTCAGGGATGATGATTCTGATCAAATTACAGGTGGTTCTTCTATAACACATTGGTTGCGTTCTTGTGCAACCCCGTATTATAGAAAAACCGTGTTTTAGAAACAGCGTTTAAAGTGTTGGCAGTGTAATCATGCTACAGCCAACACATGTTTTAAACATTCACACTTTGGAAACAGTGTCCCTAATTCATCAGTCACCTTATAGCAAATTCACGTTAACGAAACGTGCAGTATAGCAGAATGACCTGTACAATGATTTTCTTTTTATTAATTTAGAAGATATGGGCATCACTGACTGGGCCAGTACTGATTATAAATCCCTGGTTGCCCTGAGGAAAGTGCTGGTGAGCTGCCTTCTTGAACTGATGCAGTCTATTTGTGGTAGATACATCTACATGGAAGGGCGTTCCTGGATATAGACCGAATGACAGAGATGGTTAAAATCAACTGGGAGAAAGTGAGGACTGCAGATGCTGGAGATCAGAGTCGAGCGTGGGGAGCTGGAAAAACATAGCCGGTCAGACAGTATCTGAGGAGCAGGAGAAACATGATGAAGGGCTCTTTCTTGAAACGTCGATTCTCCTGCTCCTCGAATGCTGCCTGACCTGCTGTGCTTTTCCAGCACCACACCAATGACAGTGATATTGACCCAATGACAGTGATACTGAATCAGTGATAGTGACACTGACCCAGTAATGATGATACCGCACCAATGGTGGTGATGCATTGGAATTTGATTCTTCAAAAAAATAAAATGACTTTCAAATGTTCTTGCCATTTCCCATTGGCACTTGCCTGCTTTTGTAATACAACTGAGAGATGTTGGCACTGCCCTGTGTGTTGCTGTCTTTCTAAATGGGGACATGAGCTACAAGTGCACAGATTGACCTACAGCTAGATTTGGTGGACTGACCGATCCCTTGACATGGGCTGGGAACTGGTGCAGAAGGAGACACAATTGCTCTCAAGTAAACAATACCCAAAAGCATATACATCAGGGAATCAATTTCTTAAAGTTTTCAAAAATGAAACTATTGGATTTTTTAATAAAGTAACAAATGAGAGGAATATGGTTGGCAACATGTATATGAACTTCCAAAAGGCCTTTGAAAAAGTGCCACAGTCAACGCTTACCAACAGAATCAAAGACTGTGTAATAAATGGAACTGATCTAGATTCAGAAGAAATTGCCTAACAGAGAAACAGAATACTGGTAAGATTTGTTTTGGACTGGAGATAGGTATACAGTGGGGTTCAATGACTCCAAGGTCAGAATTAGCACCAGTACTTTTCCTGATTTTTAAAAATTCAACAAATGTGAGTGTGATGGCCACAATTTTAATTTTACAAAACTTATAAATGTTGGGAACTGTGATGAGCATACTGATAGGCTTCATGGGCATGTTAATTTGCAAGATTATCTGTTAATGTTCTCAGTTACAGTATGAATATTTCAATTCCACGAGTTTCACTTACAGTCAACTGTTTCTTTGGAAATACAAAATACTTTCTGGAATTCTACGTAAACAGCATGGCTGGACATCTCTTCATTGACAGTTTTAGTCACCTTTTTAAAACTTTAACGCAGACCTGACCTACCCTTTACAAACCCATGCTGACCCTCTCTGCTTAGCTGAATATCTTCAGAGAGTTCAGTCATCCCAATGATGAGTTAGTTCCTAATAACAGAAGCTAGGCTAACTCTGGTTCCCCTCCTATCTTCTCTTATGGAGCAGAGCAACACAACAAATTTCTGAATTGCCAAGTATGATTCCTAAATTGAGAATTTTGGAAGATTATAATTAGGGCAATATTCTCACCTATTTCTTTGACATCATTAAGATTACCTAGGACATAGGACACAGAAAAAGGCCATTTGGCCTGATCAATCTACCTCCATGTCTTTCCTCACGACACCTTTTCCTGTCTTTTCTCTAAACCTAACAGTGTAACCATCTTGTTACACTTGTCTGACTTCTCTTTAAATGCATGGAGTTTATTCACTCTCTATAATCTTGAATTCCACATACTCACAATTCTGGGTGAAGAAGTGCCTTCTGAATTCCTGATTGGATTTTTTGGGGACTCTCTAACACTGATGGAGTCTCATTGTGCTTTTCCCCACAATAGGATGCATTGTCTCTGTGCATTCCTGGACCTCTCCATCTCCATCAATGATGACTGACTCAACACTGATTCCTACAGCTACCTGGATTACACCTCCTCCCACCCTACCTCCTGCAAAAATGCTATCCCATATTCCCAATTCCTCCGCCTCCACCGCATCTGCTCCCAGGAGGACCAATTCCACTACAGAATACAACAAATGGCCTCCTTCTTTAAATATCGCAATTTCCCCTCCCACATGGTTGATGATGCCCTCCACCTCTGCCCTCGAACCCCACCCATCCACTCGCAACAAGGACAGAACACCCCCCTGGTCCTCATCTTCTACCCCACCAACCTCCACATAAATCGCATCATCCGCTGACATTTCGGCCAGCTACAAATAGACCCCTATATTTCTCTCCCCACCCCTATCCACTTTCTGCAAAGACCATTCCCTCCATGACTACCTAGTCAGGTCCACACCCTCCCAAAAACCCACCCTCCCCTCCTAGCACCCTCCCCTGCCACTGCAGGAATTGCAAAACCTGCGCCTACACCTCCCCCCTCACCTCCATCCAAGGCCCCAAAGGAGCCTTCCTCATCCATCAAAGTTTCACCTGCACTTCCACACATGCTATTTACCAAATCCGTTACTCCCGATGTGGTCTCCTCTACTCTGGGGAGACTGGATGCCTACTTGCAGAGCGCTTCAGAGAACATCTCTGGGACACCCACACCAATCAACCTCACTGCCCGTGGCTGAACATTTCAACTCCCCCTCCCACTCTGTCGAGGACATGCAGGACCTGAGCCTCCTCCACCACCACTCCCTCACCACTCGAGAAAGAACGTCTCATCTTCTGACTCGGAACACTTCAACCCCAGGTCATCAATGTGGACTTCACCAGTTTCCTCATTTCCCCTTCCCCCACCTCACCCCAGCTCCACGCTTCCACTTCAGCACCATCCTCATGACCTGTCCTACCTGCCAATCTTCCTTCCCACCTATCCGCTCCACCCTCCTCTCTGACCTATCACCTTCATCCCCACCCCCATTCACCTATTGTACTCTTGGCTGCCTTCTCCCCAGCCCCCTTGTACTTATCTCTCCATCCCTGAGGCTTCCAGCCTCATTCCTAATGAAGGGCTTTTGCCTGAAACATTGATTTTCCTGCTCCTCGGATGTTGTCTGACCTGCTGTGCTTTTCCAGCACCACTCTAATCTTGACTCTAATCTCCAGCATCTGAAGTACCCACTTCTGCCATGCATTCTCTCTGTACCCACTCCATCAAGGCCTTTCACCATCTTGAGTTCTCTGTTTGGTCAGTCATCAGCCTTCTGTTTACAACCTCTTCCTGAAGTGTTAGAATACACATTTTGGTTTTCTTTTTCTTTCATGTGATGCAGTTATGGCTGAATAGCATTTATTACCCATGCCTTATTACCTTGAGTTCCTGGCAATGAAGAACCTCCTCTGGAAGACCATACGCAAGGTGAACACAGTCCCAGCAGGCTGAGTCTGAATGCCAGTCGGTGTATGATAAAGTCCTTACATGGGCTTTAGTTCCTCAGTTAGCAATGGGATGGGAGGGCAGTGTATGAACCTTCCTGTCCCCGAATTAATTAGGGTCTCTACACAGTATCCTCTCATCCAACTGATTAGCAATTGAACCTCCAACTGTCCAAATGTGCCTGAGGGAGGGCATTAAATTCCCTCTATTGCTTGAGGCAATTTCACTGTGAGTGGTACCATGACTTGGACTTATCCAAGCTTGGCTTGAAAAGTGCTGAAAATGTGTTGCTGGAAAAGCGCAGCAGGTCAGGCAGCATCCAAGGAGCAGGAGAATCGACGTTTCAGGCATGAGCCCTTCTTCCATTTTCAGCTCTGATCTCCAGCATCTGCAAGTCCTCACTTTCTCCTTTGGCTTGAAAAGTGGCAAGTAACATTGACAGCACACAAATGCCTGGCAATTCCAATTTCCACCAACAGTGTAAGATTAAGGGGTTTTAAAATTAAGCCATCTATGGATATTAATGGTTCTTTTTTTAAGGGGGGGAGGGTGAGGTGTGACGATGTTGCTCCTTTAACAAGGTTATGTTGTCCCTGGGTTTCTTCAAAAGGGGTTGTAAAAGGCAGAGGTTCCAATTTGTCTGGGTTAGGGACTTTGCTAATGGCTAACAGATACGGCCTAACGAACAATCAGGGAAAAGGGTATTTAGGTTTTTGTTTCCAAACTTCTAGAATGAAAGGGGAGTGGCCAATTCTCCCAATTCAGGGTTTTAAAAAAAAATGGTTTGGTTGGTTTCAGCAAATAGCCTCTTGGAAGCTGCTGGTTAAAGGCAGCTGCTGGGGAAAAAAAAAGGTTCCCTGATTCAACAGAGATTTCTGGCTGACTCTCTCTCTCTAACATGTCTCCTGTAAAAACCTGTGTTTGAACTTACTTTTTTTTGCCAAGGGGTGTGTTCATGGGGATGCAGGAAATTGGAGCAGCTCCTTTGTTAAGTTGTGGGGATATTATGTTGGTTGGGTTTTCAAATAGTTGTTTTTCTAAATTCTGTTTTCTTTTGCTTGTGTTTCATTTGGTGGTGTGTAAATAATTTCTGTTTTCCTTAAAGCTGAGTGGTTTGACCAGCTGGGATATGTATCTTACATCTGCCTAAACCAACTAAAACAATTAGGGTTTGGGCTACCTTCTTAAAAATGCTTTGAGAGGGTCTGGCTCGGTCCAAAACATACTGCAGCAGGTAATATGATTCCTGACACCGCAATACCCCTATCCACAATTCAGGAGTGTGATGAAATACTCCCCACTTGCTTGGATGAGTGCAGCTCCAATAACACTCAAGAAGCTTGATACCATTCAGAATAATGCAATCTGCTTGATTGACATCACATCCACAAACATTCAACATTCAATCCCTTTATCACCAATGCACAGGAGTATCAGAGTGCTCTATCTATTAGATGCACTGCAAAAACTCATTTATTCTCACCATCTCCTGTGGTTCCACACATAGACTACCATGGTGATCTTTAAGAAGCTCCATTCTCTCCCTAGTTACTCTTTTGCCCTTAATGTATTTGTAGAATCCGTTTTGATTTTTCATAACCCTATTTGCCAAAGCTATCTTGTGTCCCCTGTTTGCCCTTCTGATTTCCCTCTTGAATATTCTCCCAGCTGCTCTTATACTCGTCCAGTGATTCACTCGATCTCAGCTGTCGAGACCTAAGATAGGCCTCCTTCTTTTTCTTGATCAGAGCCTCAAATTCCCAGCCGTCCACCATTCCCTACACCTGCCACAGTTGTTAGACCTCAACTCGAACATTATGACCAGTTGCAGATGCCACATTATAGGAAAGCAGAATTCAGAAGTGTTTTACAAGACAAGTTTCAGGAATGAGAAACTTCAGTGATGAGGATAGATTGAAGAGGTTGGGAGTAAACAAGGCTGAGAGGTGATTTGATAGAGGTTTTCAAAACCATGATGAGGGTGGATTGAGTACATAGGCAGAAACTGTCTCTGTTCGTAATGGAAAAAGAATGAGAGGATTCAGATTTAAAGTGCAAATGAAGCAAGAGTGATCTGAGAAGGGCTTTCTCACACAGTGAGTCGTTATGGTCTGGAATATGCTGCCTGGAAATGTGGTGGAAGCAGGTTCAATTGAGGCATGTAAGAGGATATTGGATGGGTGTTTGGACAGAATGGTGCTCAGGGTTATGGGGGAAAGACAGGAGTTGATACTAGGTCATGGTCTCCAAGCACATTTGTTAGGCTGGATGTCCTCCTTGTACACTGTGACAATTCTGTGACTCTGCACTTCCAGAAGGACAAGAACAGCAAATATATGGGAATACCACCACCCACTAGTTCCCCTCAAAGCTACTCACCATCCTGACTGGGAAATATATTGGCATTCCTTCACTGTTGGTGGGTCATGTCCATCCTGAATTCCATGCTGGAATTCCCTCCCTAAGAGCACTGCAGGTCTACCTACAGTACGTGGACTGCAGCAGTTCAAAAGGCAGCTCACCACCACCTTCAAGGGCAACTAGGATCCAGTGATAAATGCTGGGCCTAGACAGCAGTACCCATGTCCCATGTACAAATCATTTAAAAAATTGCATCTTTTTAAACAGCTTCTGATAACATCTCCGCTCCTGACTATGCTCCTGGACCTCCCAGGCCAAGTTCAGTCCCTCCTTAATGAGTACAGTCACTTGCTGTCAAATACCTCACCGGCACCATCTCTCTGTCAACAAGTCTGTGGTTCTCTAATGACTGAGCAAAAACTGGTATCTGACCCTGTGAGGGCAAAAACCGATTACTGGCCCTGTGACAGGGCAAAAAGTAGTACCTGACCCTGTGAGAGGGACTGGATACTAACTTAGTGACAGGGCAGAGGCTAGATATTGACCCTGTGAGAGAGCAAGGGCTGGTTGCTGCCTCTGCGAGAGGGCAGGGACTGGATACTGACCTGGTGAGAGGGTTAGGGCTGGTTACTCACCGCTGAGACAGCTGCAGTCCAGTATACAATGCTAGATGCCAGCACTACTTGGCCAGGCCAGTTCAGCACCCACTCCTTTCTTGAAGTGCTAGAGTAAGCAATGATAGCCTGCAGCATTACTTCACCCAAGGAGCTCTTCATTCCCTTTTCCACCTGAACATTAAAGAGATGACAATCAGTATTAATATTTCTTGATTAAACAATTTCCTGGATTTCATTAACACATGATTCAAATGACAAGACTCCAAAAACCAACTGAACAATTCCCCTGTACACTTGCCTGATAGAGATTATTATTTGATATAAATTTCCCTTGTGGTGCATTACCATTTACTCTGGGACTCTGGGTTACTATGATAACACATACTTTTCCATCATGTTGCAGTCTGGAGCAATGGCCCAAACTGCAGAGTCTCCTTTATGTCCTGTGGCTGAGTAATAATCTCTCCTGCACTTCCTGCCTGCATTGGGAGGAGTAACAAATCCATCTGGCCTTGCTGTGAACACTGATTTTGAACCTCAAGTCCCAGAGTGAGGCTTTCGTCTCAGATGACGGAATAGTACTGCACCACAAACTTCTTTTAAAATTCCATGATAACCCTCATATGTATAATTCAATTTAAACAACATCATTTATCAGAATTTTGCATCAGTGTTTACTGTGGAAAAGGACATGGAAGATATAGAATGTAGGGAAATAGATGGTGCCACCTTGAAAAATGTCCATATTACAGAGGAGGAAGTGCCGGATGTCTTGAAACACATAAAAGTGGATAAATCTCCAGGACCTAATCAGGTGTACCCTCGAACTCTGTGGGAAGCTAGGGAAGTGATTGCTGGGCCCTTTGCTGAGATATTTGTATCATCAATAGTCACAGGTGAGGTGCCGGAAGACTGGAGGTTGGCAAATGTGGTGCCACTGTTTAAGAAGGGTGGTAAGGACAAGCCAGGGAACTATAGGCCAGTGATCCTGACCTCGGTGGTGGGCAAATTGTTGGAGGGAATCCTGAGGGACAGGATGTAGATGTATTTGGAAAGTCAAGGACTGATTAGGGATAGTCAACATGGCTTTGTGCGTGGGAAATCATGTCTCACAAACTTGATTGAGTTTTTTGAAGAAGTAACAAAGAGGATTGACGAGGGCAGAATGGTGGACATGGTCTATATGGACTTCGATAAGGCGTTCAACAAAGCTCCCCATGGGAGACTGATTAGCAAGATTAGATCTCATGGAATACAGGAAGAACTAGCCATTTGGGCACAGAACTGGCTCAAAGGTAGAAGACATAGAGTGGTGGTGGAGGGTTGTTTTTCAGACTGGAGGCCTGGGACTAGTGGAGTGCCACAAAGATCGGTGATGGGCCCTCTACATTTCATCATTTATATAAATGATTTGGATGTGTGCATAAGAGGTACAGTTAGTAAGTTTGCAGATGACACCAAAAGTTGGAGGTGTAGTGGACAGCGAAGAAGGTTACCTCAGATTACAACAGGATCTGGACCAGATGGGCCAATAGGCTGAGAAGTGGCAGATGGAATTTAATTTAGATAAATGCGAGGTGCTGCATTTTGGGAAAGCAAATCCGAGCAGGACTTATACACTTAATGGTAAGGTCCTAGGGAGTGTTGCTGAACAAAGAGACCTTGGAGTGGAGGTTCATAGCTCCTTGAAAATGGAGTTACAGGTAGATAAGATAGTGAAGAAGGTGTTTGGTATACTTACCTTTATTGGTCAGGGTATTGAGTACAGAAATTGGGAGGTCATGTTGCGGCTGTACAGGACATTGGTTAGACCACTTTTTGAATATTGTGTGCAATTCTGGTCTTCTTCCTATTGGAAAGATGTTGTGAAACCTGAAAGGGTTTAGAAAAGATTTACAAGGATGTTGCCAGGGTTGGAGGATTTGAGCTATGGGGAGAGGCTAAACAGGCTGGGGCTGTTTTCCTTGGAGTGTTGGAGGCTTATAGAGGTTTACAAAATTATGAGGGACATGGATAGGGTAAATAGGCAAAGTCTTTTCCCTGGGGTCGGGGAGTCCAGAACTAGAGGGCATAGGTTTAGGGTGAGAGGGGAAAGATATAAAAGAGACCTAAGGGGCAACTTCTTCACGCAGAGGGTGGTATGTGTGTGGAATGAGGTCCCAGAGGAAGTGGTGGAGGCTGGTACAATTGCAACATTTAAAAGGCATTTGGATGGGTATATGAATAGGAAGAGTTTGAAGGGATATGGGCTGGGTGCTGGCAGGTAGGACAAGATTGGGTTGGGATATCTGGTCAGCATGGATGGGTTGGACCGAAGGGTCTGTTTCCATGCTGTACATCTCTGTGACTCTATGACTCTATTTCCTGATAAATCTCTTTTGCTCAGAGTCAATGTCACAGTCACTGTTCTTATTACTAGCTATCTGATGAAGGAGCAACGCTCCCAAAGTTTGTACTTCCAAATAAACCTGTTGGACTATAACCTGGTGAGGGATTTTTAGCTTTGTCCACCCCAGTCCAACAGCAGCACCTCCACATCGTTATCCTCTGTTCAGGTGATCATTCTCAGCTTCAGAATAAACTGTGGCAGCACCAAATTCAAAAAAATGTGAGAGGCAGTTGAATATGATTAATCACCATAAGATTGTCAAAATTTGCTCACTTCAGGGTTTGGCCATCTGTAGTCTCTGTAATTAATTACTGTATTAATACACGTCAAATTCCGATTTGATAAATTTCATGGAACTTTAATTTTTTAAAGATCTGTTCCTAACCTATTCCAGATTTTTTTTTCAAAAATGTCCATTCATTCAAACTGCCAATGAGAAATTAGAGAGAATGACAGCAATGGAACATTTATTGACTTTTTAAAAATAATTTGTTCACTCTATGTAGGTCTCATTAACACTTCTTTAATAATTTATTCCAGCACTTTCCGCTGACAAGGCCCTGTACAGCTGCTATAAAGTGTTTTTATTCCATTCCCCTTGCAATACATTCCATCAATTCCATTGATCTTAACATTTAAGAAACATTTAGATGTACATTATGTTGCTGAGGCACACAAGGGTATGGGGCAACTACTGGAAATTGGGATTAGATTAGTTTGGTGGCTGTTTTTGACTGTCACAGACTTGATGGGCTGACAAACCTTTTTCTGTGCTGTGGACTTCGATATGGTTGTCCAAGATTGTGATACATTCCACAGATTTCCAAGTTTGCAGTCAGGACAGTCTACTAATCCAAACATGTCTATATCATCTTATTGATTTGATTATAGAGTCATAAAGTCATAGAGATATACAGCACTGAAACAGACCCTTTGGTCCAACTCCTCCATGTGGCCCAGAAATCCTAAACTGACCTCGTCCCATTTGCCAGCATTTGGCCCATTCTTCTTTATATATCACTTTCTCTGGCTGCTTATTCCACACACTCATCACCTTCTGCGTGAAAATGTTGTTCCTGAGGTCACTTTTAAATCTTTCCCCTCTCACCTTAAGCCTACCCCGCAGAAAAGACTTTGGCTATTCATAAATTAGAAGACAAGTAATAATCTCTTAACTGGGAGAAAATAGAATAGACCTTGTTAGCTTTGATAGGTGAAATAAAAAAAACAATAAAAATCAGCAATTTCTTTTCTCAACTGTACAGATTCCCAGTTGCACCAATTTTCACCTCAGCAGCTGGTCTTTAACACACTCTATTCCCTGGTTATTTTGCTCCATACTCTTGTCAACCCTGTCTACTGGTATACAGAGTTCTGACTCGCACCAAATTACAACTGCAAAATAATTGATAATTATTGAGACAGACATTTTCAGTTGAGAGAAAGTTAACTGTCACAGCCAGTCTGTTTATGTTAACTAGCTTGTAGTCTTCTTTAAAGTTTAAATTTGGATTCTAATTTTTTTTTAGATTAGAATACTTACAGTGTGGAAACAGACCCTTCGGCCCAACAAGTCCACACCAACCCTCTAAAGAGCAACCCACTCAACATTATGGGCAACTTAGCATGGCCAATTCACCTAACCTACACATCTTTGGATTGTGGGAGGAAACTGGAGGAAACCCACGCAAACACAGGGAGAATGTGCAAACTCCACACAGACAGTTGCCTGAGGCAGGAATTGAACCCAGGTCCCTGGTGCTGTGAGGCAGCAGTGCTAACCACTGTGCCACTGTGCTGCCCACTTGTTAATTATAATTTCAGCTGGATAAATGCTGACCAGACAAATCCCACTTGTTCCAAATCCCTGACGCTGTTTGGACGTTAGATTCAGAAAGTGCTCTACCCCCGTGAAGTCCTCAGGGAATTTGCAGGTTAAAGTTGCTTGGATGTTCAGGAATTGTTCAAAAAGGAAGAAAGGAATCAAGCCAATCATTACACAGCAGTCAGCCTAAGCCATGTGGTGGGAAAAGTATTGGAAAATATTGAAGTGACAGGTCAAATCTTCATTGAGGAAGAGACAATGAAGTAAAAACAACCTGGATTTGTTCAGGGAAGGCAGTTTTTTTGTTTAGAAATCTGATTAATTGATTGACTTTCTGGAGGGGGTAACAAGGAGTAGTTGGAGTAGTGCATTTGATGAATTATAGCAAGACTTTTGACATGGTCTCAAAGGTAAAAGCTCAGGTGAATTCAAAAAGTAGGAATAGACTGGGCATTTTCTGAGTGACAGACAGTAACTAGTAGGCTACAGTTAGTGGGGATCAGTGCTTGGACTCCAACTATTCATAATATATATTAATGATTTAGATGAGGGAAGTAAATGTAATTTCTCTCAGTTTGCAGGCAACATAAAACTGGATGGGAGGCTGTGAAAAGGATAGAACATAGAACATTACAGCGCAGTACAGGCCCTTCGGCCCTCGATGTTGCGCCGACCTGTCATACCAATCTGAAGCCCATCTAACCTACACTATTCCATGTACGTCCATATGCTTGTCCAATGATGACTTAAATGCACTTAAAATTGGCGAATCTACTACCGTTGCAGGCAAAGCATTCCATACCCTTACTACTCTCTGAGTAAAGAAACTACCGCTGGCATCTGTCAATGATGCTTCAACATGCTTTGGACAGCCTGAATGAAAAGGCAAATACATAATATATATGGATAAATGTGAGGCTATCCACTTTGGTAGCAAAAACGGGGAGGCAGTTTGTTATCTGGATGGCAACAGTTTGAGGAAAGGGGAGGTGTAACAAGATCTAGGTGTCCTTGTAAACCATTTGTAATATTTGCGCCACACTAATACCAGGCAGTGACTACCTCCAATAAGACAATCTAATCATCGCCCTTGATATTCAATGTCATCACCATTCCTGTCATCATCAACCCTCACGATGTTGATAGTGTTGAACCCACTATCATCATCATGAGGGCTACCATTGATCAGCAATCAACTGGACTCACCACATAAACACATGGCTACAAGAGCAGGTCAGAGGTTAAAACTCAGCTCCTGACTCCACAAAGCCTGTTCACCATCAACAAGGCACAAGTCAGGAGTGTGATTGAATACTTCCCCATTTGCCTGGATGGGTGCAGCTTTTCAACAACATTCAAGAAGCGTGACACCATTCAGGAAAAAGCAGTCTGCTTGATTGGCACCACATACACAAACATCCACAAACATCCACTTCCTCCACCACTGACACTTAGAAGCAGTGTGTGTAGTATCTACAAGATGCACTGCAGAAATTCACCAAAGATCCTCAGACAGCATCTCCAAGTTCACAACCATTTCCATCTAGAAGGACAAGGGCAGCAGATACATGGGAACACCACCGACTGTAAAGTCCCCTTCAAGCCACTCACTGACTTTGAAGTATATCACGGTTCCTTCACTATCATTGGGTCAAAGTCCTGGAATTTCCTCCCTAATGATATTGTAGATTATCTACAGCATAAGAACTATAGCTGGTTAAGAAAACAGCTTATCACCAGGGTAACTAGGGATGGACAATAAATATGGTACAACCAGTGATGCCCACATTTCATGAGTTAACAATATAAAAATGTTGCTTGCAGGTGCAGCAGGTGGTGAAGAGGCAAATGGTATATTGGCCTTCACAGGAATACAGGAGCAAAGATGTCTTGCTGTAATGGGTAATGGTCTTGGTGAAACCATTCCTGGAGTATTGTGCGCAGTTTTGGTCTCCTTATCTGAGGAGGGATAATCTAGCTATGAAGGGAGTGCACAAAAGTTTACCAGACTGATTCCTGGGATTGCAGGACTGAACTATGAAGAGAGACGGGATCAGTTAGAACTATATTTCCTGGAGTTTAGAAGAATGATGGGAGAACACGGTGGCACAGTGGTTAGCACTGCTGTCTCACAGCGCCAGAGACCTGGGTTCAATTCCCGCCTCAGGCGACTGACTGTGTGGAGTTTGCACATTCTCCCCGTGTCTGCGTGGGTTTCCTCCGGGTGCTCCGGTTTCCTCCAACAGTCCAAAGATGTGCAAGTTAGGTGAATTGGCCATGCTAAATTGCCCATAGTGTTAGGTAAGGGGTAGATGTAGGGGTATGGGTGGGTTGCGCTTCGGCGGGGCGGTGTGGACTTGTTGCGCTGAAGGGCCTGTTTCCACACTGTAAGTAATCTAATCTAATCTAAACACATAGTAAATAGAACATTCTAACAGTACCAGACAGGATAAATGCAGGAAAGATTTTCCCTATGACTAGATTGACCAGAACCAGAGTTACTGTTTAAGAACATGGAATTGACGATTCAGGACTGGGATGAGGAGAAATGTCTTTACTAAAGCATGGTGAGTCAATGGAATTCTCTGCTGCAGAAAGTGGCTAAGGCCAAAACTTTTCAAGAAGGAGTTAGATATAATTTTTAGGGCTAAAGGGATCAAAGGGTATGGGGAGAAAGTGGGAACAGGGGACTGAGTCGGATGATCAGGCATGATCATATTGAATGGTGATGCAGGCCTAAAGGGCCAAACGGCCTACTCCTGCTCCTATTTTCTATGTTTCTAACTAGGTTCAAGTTCAATTCAAAATTTGTTCAAGGACAGGAAGCAAGAGATTATGGCGGAAGTGGGTACTGCAGATGCTGGAGATCAGAGTAGTGCTGGTAAAGCACAGCAGGTCAGGCAGCATCCGAGGAGCTGGAAAATCGACATTTCGAGCAAAAGCCCTTCATCAAGATTATGGTCAGCTGTTCATTTTGTAAATGGAAAGCTGCTTCACGAGGTTTCCATCGGTTTGTGATTTCTGCATTAATAATCTTGGTGTGAACATGGGAGGATAATTGAGAGATAGCAATTGGTGCTATTGTTGACAGTGAGGAGGAAAGCTGTAGACTACAGGAAGATCAATAGTATTGAAGGAGACAGGGGCAAATGGAATTTGGAGATGTGTAAGGCAATGCATTTGGGGAAGGCTAACAAATTGGGAGATAGACAATTACTAGCTGGGTATTGAGAATTGTGGAAGAACAGGAAGTCAGATCCATAGGTAGCAGGAAAAGTTGACACGGTGCTTAAGAAGGTGATTGGACATTTGCTTTTATTGGCTAAGGAATAGAACAAAAGAGCTGAGTGGGAAAATGAGAAATATAGACTATAGCTCGACAGTTCTGGTCACTACAATATAGAAAAGATGTGATTGTACTGTAGAGAGTAAAAGCATGATTAATGAGGATATTGACTGGATCAGGGAAATTTAGTAGGAAGGTATGATTGGATGGTTTGGCCTTTTTCTCAATTTGGAGTAAACATAGAACATAGAACATAGAAAAATACAGCGCAGTACAGGCCCTTTGGCCCTCGATGTTGTACCGATCCAAGCCCACCTAACCTACACTAGCCCACTATCCTCCATATGGTAAAAACAATGACTGCAGATGCTGAAAACCAAATACTGGATTAGTGGTGCTGGAAGAGCACAGCAGTTCAGGCAGCATCCAACGAGCAGCGAAATCGACGTTTCGGGCAAAAGCCCTTCCTCCATATGCCTATCCAATGCCCAT
This sequence comes from Chiloscyllium punctatum, assembly GCF_047496795.1. Classification (NCBI taxonomy): domain Eukaryota; kingdom Metazoa; phylum Chordata; class Chondrichthyes; order Orectolobiformes; family Hemiscylliidae; genus Chiloscyllium; species Chiloscyllium punctatum. The sequence continues at coordinate 20,085,408 of NC_092782.1, read as the reverse complement.
TTAAATGCCCGTAAAGAGGGAGAGTCCACCACTGCTACTGGCAGGGCATTCCATGAACTCACGACTCGCTGAGTAAAGAATCTATCCCTAACATCTGTCCTATACCTACCACCCCTTAATTTAAAGCTATGCCCCCTCATAATAGCTGACTCCATACGTGGAAAAAGGTTCTCATGGTCAACCCTATCTAAACCCCTAATCATCTTGTACACCTCTATCAAGTCACCCCCAAACCTTCTTTTCTCCAATGAAAACAGCCCCAAGTGCCTCAGCCTTTCCTCATAGGATCTTCCTCCCATACCAGACAACATCCTGGTAAACCTCCTCTGCACCCATTCCAGTACCTCCACATCCTTCCTATTGAAGGAGGCTGAGGGAAGATTTATTTGACATGTAACATTATGATGAATCCAGAGAATGGGCATAGGAATAGCCTATTCCTCTAGGCAGAGGGATCCATAACCAGTGAATAAATATTGAGAGTTAGAGGAACAGGGGCTTGAGGGGATTTGAAAAATAATGTTTTCACCCAGAGTGTGATAGGGATCTGGAAATCACTGCCTGAAAAGGTGATAGAGACAACTTCATCGCGTTTTAAATAAACATTGAAATGTGCACTTTAAGTGACTACAAAATTACAGACAAGGAGCTAGGCCTGGGATTGGGCTGATCATTCCTGTGAGCCATTAGAGATATGGAGGGCCAAGTGGTCTCCTTCTGTGGGGTAAATCTCGGATTATGATTCTTGATGCGGAACGTTGTCTTCACAAATATAGCAACAAGTGAGTGTCAGTGGGTGGCATGGTGGCCCAGTGATTGGTACTGCTGCCTCACGGCACCAGGGACCCAAGTTCAATTCCAGCCTCAGGTGACTGTGTGGAGTTTGCACATTCTCCCCGTGTCTGCGTGGGTTTCCTCCGGGTGGTCCGGTTTCCTCCCACAATCCAAAGATGTGCAGGTTAGGTGAATTGGCCATGCTAAATTGCCCTAGTGTTCAGAGATGTGTAGGTTCGATGAGTTAGTCAGGGGAAATATAGAGTAATAGGGTAGCGGAATGGCTCTGCGTGGGTTACTCTTCGGTGGGGACATGTTGGGCCAAATGGCCTGTTTCCACACTGTAGGGATTTTATGAATGAACACCCCTTTGAATAGAGAATATCACTCGAAGCAGTGCTTGAAATTTCATCCTCCTGGTTGCTGTTACAGGATGATGTCAGGACAAGCATCAGCCACTGAAACATTCATTTTTAGTTAAGTGGCAGGATGTGGTTGCTGCTGTCTGAGAAGGTGGCAATGAGAGGTGGCAATGAACTACTGCAATACATGTACAATACCGTTCGGAAGGAAGTTCCAGGATTTTGACCAAGTGACATTGAAGGAATTTCCAAGTCAGGATGGTAAGTGGCTTGGAGGGGAATTTGCAGGTTCCCGTGTATATGCTACCCTTGTCTTTCGAGATGGAAGTACTTGTGGGTTTGGAGATGTTGGCCAAGGATCTTTGATAAATTCCTGCAGTGCCCCTTGTCGATAGTACACACTGCTGCTACTGAGTGCCAGTGGTGAAGGGAGTGGATGTTCATGTATGTGTTGCCAATCAAGTGGGCTACTTTGGTGCTGAATAGTGTCAAGCCCCCTGAGTGGTGTTCAAGCTGCACCCATCCAGGCAAGTGGGGAGTATTCCATCTCAATCCTGATTTGTGCCTTGGTGGACAGGAGTCAGAAGGTAGAGTCATCGCTGCTGGATTCCTAGCCTCTGATTGACTCTTGCGTCACTGTAGTTACATGAATGGCCTAGTTCAGTCTCTAAAAAAGAAAGAACTGCAGATGCTGTAAATCAGAAACAAAAACAGAAGTTGCTAGAAAAGGTCAGCAAGTCTGACAGCATCTGTGAAGAGAAACCAAAGCTAACATTTCGGATCTGCTGACCCTTCCTCAGAAGTTAGCTTTGATTTATCTTCACAGATGCTACCAGACCTGCTGAGCTTTTCCAGCAACTTCTATTTTTGTTTCCAGGTCAGTTTCTGCCCCTAGGATATTGATAGTGGGGGATTCAATGATGATAATTTTTTTGAATACCAATGGATGCTGGCTAGATCCTGTTTTGTTGGAGATGGTCATTATTTGGCACTTTTAGATGAGATTCCCTACGGTGTGGGAACAGGCCCTTCAGCCCAACAAGTCCACACCAACCCTCTGAAGAGTAATTCACCCAGACCCATTTCCCTCTGACTAATGCACCTAACACTATGGGCAGTTTACCATGGCCAATTCACCTGGCCTGCACATCTTTGGATTGTGGGAGGAAACCAGAGCACCTGGAGGAAACCCACGCAGACACGGGGAGAATGTGAAAACTCCACACAGTCAGTCACCCGAGGCTGGAATTGAACCTGGGCTCCTGGCGCTGTGAGGCAGCAGTGCTAACCACTGAGTCACCATGTCGCCCTTTGATTATGCAAATGTTACTTGCCACTTATCAGCTCAAGTTAGTTCTTGCTGCATTTGAACATGGACTGCTTCAGTATCTGAAGAGTCGTGAATGGTACTGAATATTGTGCAATCATCAGTGAACATCCTTCTTAGGATGGGGGGGGGAAGGTCGTTGATTAAACAGCTGAAGATGGTTCAGCCTGGGACACCACCCTGCAGAGATGTCTTGGAGCTGAAATGACTGACCTCCAACAACCACAACTATTTCCCTATGTGCAGCTATGACTCCAATTAGCGATGACTTCTCCCAATGACTTATGGTAGCTTGGGCTAGAAATATAGATGAAGAATACCTCAAACCTGTGAGGATTAATCTGGCAACAGGATCTCTCATGGGCTGTCATGGTGCTAACTTTGTGTCTAAGAAATAGACAAAAGATCTCAAATCTTACCCCAGACAATTACTGACAGCCTGGGAAGTGAAGTTCTCATCAAAGTGGCCATGATGAACTTTGTGATAGAATGTTTAGAACATATTGTGCCTTCATTAAAAGACAATAGAACCACTCTGATTGGAAGGGATGTAGTTTGATGCTGGTGAGTCAGATGAAGCTGAACAAATGTCACAATATGCATTTACAATAAAGTGCCAATTGTCTTATTATATAGCATTTGCTGCAAGTTGGTTTTATTACATGAATAACGACTCAACACAAAAGACCAGCTAAACTCGACTGCGTTTCGAGTTTATGGTGACAGGAAGATGAAGAGCGATTGCTGAGATTGTGTTTAACAAAAATCTCAGTCTGGAATGCTTCCAAACACTGGTTCTAAAGCTCAATGTCATGAATAGTCCCAGATGGTGTTAAAAGCTGTTGTTGACTACACAAACACAGTGAAAACAATCAAGCTAATGTTTGCAATTCCTAATTAACGTAATTTGTTTCCTCAGCAATTAGTCCCCCTTGTATTTCCATTGTGTTAAAATCAGGATCCAACCACTGAGTCATTCTCTTGCAAGAACTGTGGAATTTCTCCTCCCTCAACCTTCTCATCAGCTTGACTTCATGGCAGTGTTTTGACTTCCATGTGAATAGATCATAGTTTTAAGCTCCTCTTTAGCTCAGAATCTCAGTTCAACTCCCACTTCAGTGCAGTCGCCCCTTTGGAAATATGTCAGATATTCTGCTGATAAACAAAGGCTTGAATATCAAACATCTCACAACACCACTTAAATTTTAGAATCCCAACAGTATGGAAACAGGCCATTGAAACCACCAAATCCACACTGACCTCCAAAGAGCAACCACCCAGACCTATTCCCATACCCATGTAACCTTGTATTTCCCATGGCTAATCCACCTAGTCTACACATCCCTGGACACTAATGGTAAGTTAATATGGCTAATGCACCTAACCTGCACATGTTTGGACTATGGGAGGAAACCGGAGCACCCAGAGGAAACCTACACAGACACAGAGAGAACGTGCAAACTCCACACAGTTGCCCAAGGCTGGAATTAAACACCAGTCCTTGGCACTGAGGCAGCAGGGCTAACAACTGAGCCACCATGCTGCAAGGGTATCGTCCTGGAAAAGACTTGGCCCCAGTCAGTGCTCAATGCAGTTTCTGGTAGTTTACTCTGCACAAACTAGCTGTTATATTTCACATTGAAATAATACTCCAACAGGACTTGATTGGATGTGATTTGAATATTATGAGCACTACAAAGGGCTCAGAAGCCTTATTTTGCCTTTCTTCTTTGAACAGATTTATAAAAAACAAAATCTAATCCAGGGGTGGTAGTAGTTATGTCAGTGGACTAGTAATCCACAGAGTCAAAAGGTGTGGTGCTGGAAAAGCACAGCCAGTCAGGCGGCATCCAAGGAGCAGTTCAGGCAGCATCCGAGGAGCAGTAAAATCAACGTTTTGGGCAAAAGCCCTTCATCAGGAATATAGACAGAGTGCCTGAAGGATGGAGAGATAAACGAGAGGAGGGTGGGGGTGGGGAGAAAGTAGCATAGAGTACAATAGGTGAGTGGGGGAGGGGATGAAGGTGGTAGGTCAGGGAGGAGGGTGGAGTAGATAGGTGGAAAGGAAGATAGGCAGGTAGGACAAGTCATGGGGACAGTGCTGAGCTGGAAGTTTGGAACTAGGGTGAGGTGGGGGAAGGGGAAATGAGGAAACTGGTGAAGTCCACATTGATGCCCTGGGGTTGAAGTGTTCCGAGGCGGAAGATGAGGCATTCTTCCTCCAGGCGTCTGGTGGTGAGGGAGCAGCTGTGAAGGAGGCCCAGGACCTCCATGTCCTCGGCAGAGTGGGAGGGGGAGTTGAAATGTTGGGCAACAGGGTGATGTGGTTGATTGGTGCGGGTGTCCCAGAGATGTTCCCTAAAGCACTCTGCTAGGAGGCATCTAGCCTTCCAATGTAGAGGAGACCACATTGGGAGCAACAGATACAATAAATGATATTGGTGGATGCACAGGTGAAACCTTGATGGTTGTAGAAAGTACCTTTAGGGCCTTGGATGGAGGTGAGGGGGGAGGTGTGGGCGCAGCGTTTGCAATTTCTGCGGTGGCAGGGGAAGGTGCCAGGACGGGAGGATGGGTTGTAGGGGTGTGTGGACCTGACCAGGTAGTCACAGAGGGAACGGTCTTTGTGGAACGTGGAAAGGGGTGGGGAGGGAAATATATCCCTGGTGGTAGGGTCCGTTTGGAGGTGGTGGAAATGTCGGTCTTTCCTGGACCTCTCCATCTCCATTAATGGGATCAACCGACTTGACACTGACATTTTGTACAAACCCACCGACTCCCACAGCTACCTGGATTACACCTCTTCCCACCCTACCTCCTGCAAAAATGCCATCCCATATTCCCAATTCCTCCACCTCCGCCGTATCTGCTCCCAGGAGGACCAGTTCTACCACAGAACACACCAGATAGCCTCCTTCTTTAGAGACCGCAATTTCCCTTCCCACGTGGTTAAAGATGCCCTCCAACGCATTTCGTCCACATCCCGCACCTCTGCCATCAGACCCCACCCCTCCAACCGTAACAAGGACAGAATCTTCGCATAAACCAAATTATCCACTGAATAAAACCCCCCACCACCAGGGATATATTCCCCTCCCCACCCCTTTCCACCTTCCGCAAAGACCGTTCCCTCTGTGACTACATTGGGGAGACTGGATGCCTCCTAGCAGAGAGCTTTAGGGAACATCTCCAGGACACCCGCACCAATCAACCACACCGCTCTGTTGCCCAACATTTCAACTTCCCCTCCCACTCTGCCGAGGACATGGAGGTCCTGGGCCTCCTTCACCGCCGCTCCCTCACCACCAGACGCCTGAAGGAAGAACGCCTTATCTTCCGCCTTGGAACACTTCAACCCCAGGGTATCAATGTGGACTTCACCAGTTTCCTCATTTCCCCTTCCCCCACCTCACCCTAATTCCAAACTTCCAGTTCAGCACTGTCCCTATAACTTGTCCTACCTGCCTATCTTCCTTTCCACCTATCCACTCCACCCTCCTCCCTGACTTATCACCTTCATCCCCTCCCCCACTCACCTATTGTACTCTATGCTACTTTCTCCCCACCCTCACCCTCCTCTCATTTATCTCTCCATCCTTCAGGCACTCTGCCTGTATTCCTGATGAAGGGCTTTTGCCCGAAACGTCGATTTTACTGCTCCTCGGATGCTGTCTGACCTGCTGTGCTTTTCCAGCACCACTCTAATCTAATCTCTGATTTCCTGCATCTGTAGTCATTGTTTTTACCCAGCATCCAAGGAACAGGAGAGTCGGCATAAGGTCTTCATCAGAAATGTGTGTGGGGGGCGGTGGGGGACAAGGGGGCTGAGAGATAAATGAGGCGGGAGGGGGGGTAGGGATGGAGGGAAGGTAGTCAAGATTAGGAAATCACAGTGGGTCAGGCAGCATCTGAGGAGTCCTCATTCCTGATGAAGGGCTTTTGCCCAAAACGTCAATTTTCCTGCTTCTCGGATGCTGTCTGACCTGCTGCGCTTTTCCAACACCACTCTGATCTAGACTCTAATCTCCAGCATCTGCAGTCCTCACTTCTGCCCTGGGGGGAAGGTAGCTGGGAATGTGATAGGTAGGTGGAGGTGGAGGGAGATGGTGATAGGTTGGAGAGAAGGATAGAGTGGATAGGTAGGAAGGAAGATAGACAGGTAGGACAGTTCAAGAGGGCAGCGCCAAGTTGGAGGTTGGGTCTGAGATAAGGCGGGGGGAGGAGAGATAAGGACACTGGTGAAATTGACGTTGATCCCATGTGGTTGGAGGGTCCCAAGGCAGAAGATGAGGTGTTCTTCCTCCAGGTGTCAGGTGGCTAGGTTTTGGTGGTGGTGGAGGCCCAGGTCTTGCATGTCCTTGATGGAGTGGGATGGGGAGTTGAAGTGCTCGGCCAGAGGGCAGTGCAGTTGGTTGGTGCATGTGCCCCAGCCTTGGACCACCAGGGATATATTTCCTTCCCCACCTCTATCTGCGTTCCGGAGAGACCATTCCCTTTGTGACTTCCTTGTTAGGTCTATGCCCCCCCACTCCTCCTCCCCCCCCCCACCAATACACCCTCCTTCCCCTGCCACCGCAAGAAGTGCAAAATCTACACCCACACCCACACCTCCCCCCTCAACTCTGTCCAAGGCCCCAAATGATCGTTCCATATCCAACAGAGATTTACTTGTATGTCCACACACGTCACCTACTGTGTCTGTTGCTCTCGATGTGGTCTCCTCGACAGGATGCCAAATGGAGGAACATTTCAGAGAACATCTCTGGGACATATTAACTAAACAACTCCACTGCCCTATGGCTGAATACTGTAACTCCCCCTCCCACTCCACCAAGGATGTGCAAGTTCTAGGCCTCTTCCACCGCCAAAGTCTAGCCACCGATGCCTGAAGGAAGAACACCTCATCTTCCACCTTGGGATCCTCCAATCACACAGGGATTTCCCCAGTTTCTCCATTTCCCCTTCCCCCTACCTTATCCAATATTCAACTTTCCAACTTGGCCCTGCCCTCTTGAACTGTCCATCTTCCTTTCCACCTATCCGCTCCACCCTCCACTCCAACCTATCACCATCTCCCTCCACCTTCAACTACCTATTGCATTCCTAGCTACCTTCCCCCCAGCCCCATCCCTCCTCCCATTTATCTGTCAGCCCCCTTGGGCTACCCTTACATTACTGATGAAGAGCTTATGCTCAAAACATCAACTCTCCTGCTCCGCGGATGATGTCTGAACTTCTGTGCTTTTCCAGCGCCACACTCTTCGATGCAGTAATCACACAAAGGGAGGCAAGCAGCCAATTGGCTTTGTATTGATGATGGGCTTAGTTACCCTCACCCCTCACCCTTTGGTCATGGCCCGGGGGTGTGGTTAACGACCCCCTCATTTCTGCCCTCACTGTCCAGTCACTGTCCAGGGATTCATTTTTTCCCCTATGGACTCTTGGACAATTCCGTGGTACAATTTCTGTTGATGGAGGTTTTCTTTTGAAGAAGTGACCCATCTTATTTGATGCAAATGGCTAAAGCGTTTTGAGTGTATAGATTGTCAAAAGACCTCTGAGGTGTTTCAAGTGAAGCCTGTTCCAGTCTGGTAAAAATGCTGATTGACTGATGGAGAACGAGGTGGCGAGAAATAACAGGTCCTGTTTGAATGACAGGGAAGGTTTGGATTGGTGTATCCTGGTGATTAGCCCATTTCTGTCATCAGATTTGGAATTGGACTCTGAGGGTGTGTGATATTACAATTTATTAACATTAGAAACATAATCAGATTTTGCAAAGGATGTGGGTGAATGTTGCTATGTAAGGACTTTGGGCACTTGGAGTAACCTTGCGATGATGTCACAGAGTTACACATCACTGGGTATAAACAACACAGTGTGGGTGGAGTTAGATCATTCTACACTAGACTAAACGAGATTAAATGACATTGTTCTTTGGAAAATATAGAGTAAACACAGGCATGAACACATGAACAAGATAGTTTAGTCCTTACCTGATGTCAAAGCCTGATATATCTGTAATTACCATTTACAGGAGGATTTAGTTTCAATGTACAACTAATGGAGTTACTTTGAAATCCAGGCCTAAAGATAATCCTTCACTTTGCCTTCTACTCAACCAATCTGCAAAGAGTCCAAGCTCATAGTGTGGCATCAACCCATATGGGAAAAGAGGAATGTACAGGAAGATGTAGATGAGTTCATGGAATAGATAGGGAACTGATATGATTTAAGTTGATGGGAAGAAGCTCAGAGAAATATTCTGAGGCGAAAACAAAGGTTGGGGATATCTGTGTCATTGAAGGATGTGGTGTGTGTTTGAGAAGAGAGATCTCAAGGGATCAGTGACAGATTTCCTTGATCGATAAAGTATAGGCCATTCACATCTTGGATTTTATTGAGGATAAGAGTAAAGTCGTACTGAGAAACTATACTAAACACCAGCTAGACCACACAGTAAGGAACACAAAACAAGAGGCTAGCCTTTCAGCCCTTCAAGCCCGTTGTGCCACTTAGTTTGATCATGGCTGATCTGTATCTTAACTCCTTTATCCCACCTGGGTTCGAGAACCACCAATACTGTACCACAACCATTTTGCCCTCAATATTATTTTGAATGCGCACTACACCCCCTCCAGCGCCGATATAGTCCTCCCCAGGTGTAGTGTCCAGAACTGAATCCAATAATTTCTGATGGGAATTTAACCAGAGCTCGGTCCAGCTGTGATAATAATTTTACTCTTTGTAGTCAAGCTTTCTTGAGATAAAGGCCAGCATTCCATGTTTCGCTTGAATTAGTGTTTGAGTTCTGAGTGCAGTTTAAGTGCCAGCTGAGAACCATAGAGACATATCAGCTCTGGATAGCAGTAGTGATGGGAAACAGATAGAGATTAATACAGGGCTTTGGGGATCATATTGGAAGAGTAGGATTAGTTTGGGATTGATCCAAGATTATAGAAAGAGAAGATGATAGTAGGATTATTTTGGGAACTGATACAAGGCTATGGGGTGACAGTGTGGCAATGAGATTAGTTTGGGGATTGGTGCAGGACTATGGGGAGAAAGCAGGCTAGTAGGATTAGTTTGGGATTGATACAAGGCTACAAGGAGAGGATGGAACAGTGGGATGAGATTGGGATTGATTACAGGGCCATAAGGAGAGGCTGGGGTAGTGGGACTAGTTTGAGACTGATACAAGATATTGCGAGAGTGGGGGCATAAAATTAGCTTGGGATTGGTCAGACAAAGAATTCAGACATGATTGGTCCATTGACTATTGACTAATCCTAACCCTAACCTTAGCAGATTTAAGGGTTTCCAGCTGATGCAGGAAAACAAAATGGCAAAAATTTCCTTGGAGTCCTGAGACTATAACTTGTCTTCATTTGTGTTTTTATTACAATGACAGGTTAATGAAGTGCATGACTCAATGAGGAATGAAACTTATATTTGGAGTCAACATGGCCACATTTCTCAGGAATATACTTTATTGCTTCTCCCAATGTGCAATATGAGTTATGATATCAGCAATTTGATTTTATTGCTGAGGTTAAACCAGTTTTCATGAAATAAAAAAATTTCATGGGGTTACAATGAAGAGGATGTTCCTATTTTCATGTATAATTTAGATTTAGATTTATTGTCACGTGTATTCAAGTACAGAAGTATGGGCATGTAGTGAAAAATGTATAATGTCGCCCACACATGGCGCCATCTTAGGTACAAGGTACCTAGGTACAGAAAACCCAAGTACAAAGTAACAAAAGAAACAAACTTTAAAAGTTAAGCATTTGTAGAATAAGTAGAAAATAAAGAAATAATGTATTTGTTGACATTAAAGTCCTTCTTAATATAAACCAGAAAAAAAAGGTTTAACAGTCTTTGATGAGTGCTTGCTGGGGTCCCAATCTCCTCTGCTTAGCTCGCTGTCCGGGTGACCTCAGCTCCTGCTCTGGTTCTGCCACAGATATGGGGGGGGGGGGGGGGGCCAACCTCACCACTCACTCTTCCCATGTTGGGCCGCGATGTCATCGTTCCTGCTGTTGCTGCCTCTGGAACATGCCCAGCCAGGACCTACTTGCAGCCACCTATCACCCGGGTGTACACTCAGCCCCACTCTCACCACCGGCCATCTCGGACACTGGGCCAGAAGACCGCCATATGTTGCCAAAAGACTCCCACTCTGGGTCAGGAGGACGCCTCACTGGGTCTGTGCTGAGGCTGAGGGAAGAAAGAAGAAAAGAAACACAAAGAGAGAAAGGAAAGGAGGATAAAAAAAGACAGAAAGAAACGGACAGAACAGATGAGCTCTGGCTGAAGTGTGCTACTCCGCCAACATATTGTAAATGCATTTACATTTATACAACTGTATTGGTATACATGTTCATTAATTTAAAAAGGCAAAATTTTCATTTGTGTAGCACTTCTCCTGACCACCACATGTCTTAAAGTACTTTATAGCCAGAAGTAAAAAATCCCCCAAAGAATTGCTAATGCTGGAAATCAGAAACAAAAACAGAAGTTGCTGGGAAAGGTCAGCAGGTCTGGTAGCATCTGTGGAGAGAAAGTCATTGTTTCAAGTCCAGTGACCCTTATTCAGAACAGAAGAAAGGTTCTCAGTAAGGCTCACTGGACCTTACCTCAGCTTCCTGTCTACAGATATTGCCAGGACTGCTGAGCTTTTCCAGCGATGCCTGTTTTTGTTATAGTTAGATGTACTTTTTAAAATGTAGTCACTGTTGTGATATGGGAAACACAGAGTCAGTGTGCACACAGCAGCAAGATGCTACAACGGCAACACATTAATTGGTAGGTAATCTGTCTTTGTGATATTGATTGAGGTTAAACATTGGCTTGACATCAGGTATAAGTCACAGGAGATTTAACCTCCAAAGAGACAGACACGGTTCTTGGAAAGTCCCACCCAAGAGACAGGATCTCTGATGACATGGAGTGGCACCTTCAGTGAATTGTGGTGATTAAACGACTTGTTGTTTTGCCAACATATTAGAATGGCCTTGGAAAAAGGATCACAATAGTGACACAAGCCTACTATTAAACTAGGGAAATATTGCCTCATATAGATGAGACATATATTCTTCATTCTTTAACCTTCCACTGGCTATTTGCATCACTGATTAGACAACATTTAAAGCTTATATGACATTGCTCTTTAGAAGGTGTGACTGACCACCTCTTGAACCATTGCAGTCCATTTGGTTTGAGGAAACTCACAATGCAGCTGTTTCCAGGATTTTTCTCCTGTGACAGTGAAGGAACAACGATATATTTCCAAATAAAAATGGAAAAATTGTGTTTTCTGTAAATCAGAAACAAAAATGGAAGTCGCTGGAAAAGCTCAGCAGGTCTGGCAGCATTGGTGAAGAGAAATAAGAGTTAACATTTTGGGTCCAGTGACGCTTCCTCATATTTCCAAGTTGGACAGTGAGTGGCTTGTGGTTGGTTATATTCCCATGTATCTGCTGCCCTTGTCCTTCTACATGGAAGCAGTCATATGTTTTTAAGTATTCTGTGGAAGGTATCCTGGTAAATTTTTACAGGGCTTTGGTGGTGGAGGAAAGGAATGTTAAAAGTGGTAGATGAAGTGCCAATCAAGCCAAGTGCTTTGATTGTGTCAAGCTTCTTGAATGTTGTTGGAGCTGCACACATCCGAGGAAGTGGGGAATATTCCATCACATTCTTGACTTGTGGCTTGTAGATGGTGGACAGGTTTTAGGGGGGGGGGTCAGGTGGTCAGGTTCTTGCTGTGGCATTCCTAGCCTCCAATGTGCTCTCGTAGTCACTGTGTTGATATGGCTAAGATAAAACAAATAACTGAGGATGCTGAAGATCTGAAACAGAAACAAAAATTGCTGGAGAAACTCAGCAGATCTGGCAATATCTGTGTAGAGAAAGCAGAGTTGATATTTTGAATCCAATTCTGAAGAAGGGTCACTGGACTTGAAACGTGAACTCCGCTTTCTCTCCACAAATGCTGTCAGACCCCTTGAGTTTCTCCAGGAATTTCTGTATTTTATTGGCTAGTCCAGTCCAGTTTCTGATCAAAGGTAAGCCCCAGGATGTTGAGGTAGTGCTGGGAATACACCCAACTCCAGATACATCAGTCTCAGATTACTTGTTTTTGCTAACTCTTTACTCAAACTCAATTTTGCCTCTTTAGTATCTGACTTACTGAATTAATAACTTCCTGATAGCTGATGGGCAAGTCCCTGTTAAATACCTACCATGAATTATTATTAATTTCCTTTTCTCCCTTTGTTGTTTCTTCAGCTCTTTCGAGCTGCTAGATTTCCACTTCTTCTTGTGCCTCTCCCAAGTTTTGTTTAGATTTGTAGATTCCCATCCGAAACTTGCTAAAAGCTATATTAAAGTGATCACTGATTCCTCAGTTACTGATTCTCATCACCGTCCAGTTATTTTCATTAGGCCTAACATACTTTCTACAAGCCCAGTATACCTGAATTTATTGCCTTTGCACTTGCTAATATCTCTCTAATTGCTTCCTTTAAGCAATCAGCCTGAATGTATTTGATCAGAATAAAAGTCAAACTAATGAGTTTATAATTCTCAGAGAAATAAACAAATCTAACAACACAGAAACAGACCATTGAGCCCAACCAGACTATATTGATATTTTCTCTCCATACGTGTCAACAGTTTAAATTATGTTTATTTCTCCTGTTACTGCAACCCTGTTCTTCCACCTGACCGATCTCATTTCCAGTGCTGACATTTTGCCATATCCATGGGCCCTGGGACCGCCATGAGTCTGTGTGAATGAATATCCTTGTGATCTTTGTTTAAATCCTTTATATTTGATCTTGCCCACTGCTTTCTGTTGTGGTGCACTGATACAGTGCTAAAGGAGAGTACCTGACTTATTGTCACTATACTGGCTCATGGTGAGGGCTGTGGAATTAAACCTATTCTTGTATTCTTTCCAGATATTATTTTCCTTTGGACTCATGGCGAGGAATCACTGAAATGACTACATAGTGATATCAATGCGTTCTATCCCATCATCAGACTTGCCATTGACGATTCATTAGAACCAGTCTCATTTTTGGATACACACATCTCAATCAAGGACTGACACCTCAGTACCTCACTCTACCAGAAACCCACAGATAATCTCACGATGCTGCACTTCTCTAGCTTCCACCCGAAATATATTAAATGATGAGGAATGTTATGGACACCTAAAGATTTTGAAGGATGCCCTCATAAGAACGGGATACGAAGCTCAACTCATTGATCACCAGTTCTGACATGCCACAGCGAAAAACTGCAAGACCTTCTCAGAAGACAGACACAGGATATGACTGATCTTCGTTTTTCAGTACTTTCCCAGGACAGAGAGAGACAGTGCCATGTTCTTCGCAGTCTTTAACATGTCATCCTTACGCCTCCACTTCAAACAACCACCAAACCTTAAGCAGCAAACTACCCAGCCTTCGGGACAACATCAACCACAGCACCATACAACCCTGCCATGGCAACCACTGCAAGACATGTCAGATCATCAACATGGATCTTACCATCACACGTGGGAACACCACCCACCATGTATACAGCAGAGACTAATGTGACTCGGCCAATGTTGTCTATCCCATATGCTGCAGGCAAGAATGTCCAGAGGCATGGCATATTGGTGAGACCATCCAGTGTCTATGACAACGGATGAATGGACACTGTACAACAATCTTCAGACTGGAATGTTCTCTCCCAGTCCGGGAACTTCAGCTGTCAAAGACATTTGGCCTCAGATCTTCGGGTAAGCATCGTCAGATAGATTTCAAGATGCACAACAATTCAGAATTGCTGAGCAGAAACTCATTATTAAGTTCTGTACCCATGAAGATGGCCTCAATTGTGAACTTGGGTTCATGTGACCCCACCACACTGTTCTGTACCTGTTTTGACACTGTCACCTTTATAAATTGTTATCATCTCTCTACCTTAATTAGTTTATATAGTTTTGGATTACTTATTATTTTGGTTAGACCCTCTGTGTACAACTCTACAACTATCATATAATTCCAGTCATTTAGTTTGTCTCCAGAACCACTTTATTTTTAATTTTTTGTTATTATCTCTCTGCCTCATTTAATCAGATTATAGGTCATCAGTTGTTTTCAGTTGTTGACACTTTACTCAAACCATCTGACACTCTTGATCATCTGCAGAGACTTATTATTCGACAACCCATTCACACCAGTTGTATGATCTTTTGATCTCTCCGCCTATGAGTTCTGGGTCTATGTGCTCTTCTCTTTCACTACACCTGAAGAAGGGGCTGCACACCTAAAGCTTCTGATTTCAAGTAAACCTGTCAGACTACAACTTGGTGTCATGTGACTTCTGCCTGTATTATTTCCAGGTAGCCATGCAATTCTTTTTCCATTTTGAGTATTTATCCATTCCTTTCTGAGGTTCTTTTTGCTGCTTCCATTAACCTTCTCGCCACAGCTCAATGTGTGTGGTTCTTCTTCCAATTTGTTTAAGTCTGTGTATCTCTGGTGACTGACCATGCTGACACCACTGTTTGCAACTGTCTTCCTATTTACTTGTTTAAAATCCCTAACTTTATTGATCTCTTCTCTTGCTCTTCAGAGAACTATACCAGCCTCTTCAACCTTTCCACACAACCGAAGTCCCTTCTCCCTGATCCCATCCCAATAAAAGCTTTTTCTGCACTCTTTCAAAGCCCTTACTATCCTTCCTTAAAGTGAACGCTCTGAACTGAACATCATACTCCATCTGGGAACTCACACATGATTTATTACGGATTAATACTGCAATAGAAGGAAGTTAGTACCTGGAAGGGTTAACTGATATTAGGCGATAAGCCCCACCCATCATGATATGGAGGACTCTTCATTGAAGGTGTTGACTTATGTCTTTCAGTCTGTAGGTTGTCACCTTAGTGCTAAATCTTTGTAGCTAAGAGTGTCCACTCCCTTGTTTCTTTATTCCTCTGCGTCCTTTCAAATTGTCTATTTCACTCCCACTGCCTCTCTGGGCTCCTCAGAAAAGTTTCTCTCTGCCTTGTCCTAGCCTATCATTTCCTCCTACAATTAACTCTGTTGTGATGAAAAACTACCCAATGAGTGTAGTGTTTCTTCCTCAATGTAGTTTCTCACAGTAACCATCCTTGTGAATCTGTATTCTGGCCTGTCTCAATCCTCTGGTACTGAGACGGAAGCTGCAAACAGGAAATTCAGGCCGATATCAAATCCTTACCAGTTCCTCTTACTTCTTAGTGGTGATGATGCTTCTGTGGATGCATGACCCCCTGAGATTGTCAGCACCAGAGGTCAGAACTCGCTTCTAAAATTGGTTTTAAAATTGAATTTAACCAACAACGAATACAGGAAGCTGATCAGATATGGAAATACTGTTGTGCGGCTGGGAACAAACAGAAAGAGTTGCTCTGAGGCCAGATGGAAATGGCCAGAACATAGAACATAGAAAAGTAGAGCACAGTACAGGCCCTTCGGCCCATGATGTTGTGCCAAGCATTTATCTTAATCTAAGATCAACCTCACCTTCACACCCCTCAATTTACTGCTGGCTAGTGGATTAAGATTGTGTGGAAAGAGAATTTGGGACATAGCAAGGAATAAAACAGTGCAGACCTGACCAACAAGGGAAAGGATAGATTCTGACCCTTTCAGGATGACTTTCTCCCCACCCCCACCCTCCTCTAGTTTATCTCTCCACGCTTCAGGCTCACTGCCTTTATTCCTGATGAAGGGCTTTTGCCCGAAACGTCGATTTCGAAGCTCCTTGGATGCTGCCTGAACTGCTGTGCTCTTCCAGCACCACTAATCCAGAATCTGGTTTCCAGCATCTGCAGTCATTGTTTTTACCAGGAAGTGTGTATAGACTCACCCCTCAGGGAGAAGGTCGAGTCTGACCCTTAAGGAACTGATCCCCCAGGGAGCGGAAAAAGCATCGAAGGACGCTCAGGCTCCAGTGGGTTAGATACCAAAAGGGTAAGTGAATGAATATCGATATTGTCATGACAATGCTCCATTATTGATATTTCCTTTAGGATTCATGTTAAAGATTTGTGGATTGTGGTTCATCAGGAGTACTGAAGAGATTTCTGGATCAATGGAGAGTGCAGGAACACATGCTAGGATCTTTACCAGGCTTATCAAAAAATGAGGTGGCAACCTGGTGAGGCCACCAAACAGGGCAACTTGCATGCCAACAAGCACAAGCAGCAAGTGACAGACAGAACTAAGCGATCCCACAGCCAAAGGATCAGATCTAAACTCTGTTCTGCTGCCACAATGAGTCATGAATGATGGTGGACAATTAACCAACTCACTGAAGGGGGAGGCTCAATAAATATTCCCATCCTCAATGATGGAAGAGTCCACCATGTCAGTGCAAAAGATAAGGCTGAAGCATATGCACCACAACCTTTAGCCAGCATTGATGAAAGCCATCTTGGCCCCCTCCAGTGGTGCCCAGCATCACAGACACCAATCTTCAGTTAATTTGATTCCCTCTATATGATATCACAAAACAGTTGGAGACACTGTAAAAGCTATGGGCTTTGACAGCAGGGAGGCTATAGCCTGGTGGTATTATCACTTCACTGTTAATCCAGAGACCCAGGTAATGTTCCGGGGACCCGGGTTTGAATCCCATCATGGCAGATGGTGGAATCTGAATTCAATAAAGATCTGAAATTAAGAATCTAATGACTACTATAAATCTATTGCCAATTGTTGGAAAAAGCTATCTGGTTCACTAATGTCCTTTAGGGAAGGAAACTGCTAACCTTACCTGGTCTGGCCTACATGTGCCTCCAAACCACAGCAATGTGGTTGACTGTTAACTGCCCACTGGGCAATTAGGGATGGACAATAAATGCTGCCCAGCTAGCAATGCCCTCACTCTGTTACAAATAAAAAAACACACTCCCGCAATAGAACTTAAAATGTGCTCCCACACTTGCACTCCCCCAGCCAAGCAGTTCGAGTACAGTTGTAACACTGGCGTCTACCTGACAACGTGGAAATTTGTCCAGGTATATCCTGTACACAAAAAGCAGGACAAATCCAACCCAGCCAATTACTGTCCCATCAGTCTACTCTCCGTCATCGGAAAAGAATGGAAGGTGTCATCAACAGTGCTGTCAAGTAGCACTTACTCAGCAGCAACCTGCTTGAGGACCCCCATTTTGGGTTTCACTGGGGCCACTGTACTTAGACTTCCAGAAGGCACTTGGTAACATGCCGCAAAGATTCTTGCAGAGGGTGAAAGCTCATGCTGTATGGGGTAACACGGATAGAAGATTGTTCGGCGAACAGTAAGCATAAATAAGCTTTTTTTTAGATTGTAGAGATGCAATGAGTGGTCTGCCACAGGGATCAGATGGGACCTCAACTGTTTCAAAGTTATACAAATTATTTAGATGAAGGGATTGAAGATATAGTTGCCAAATTTGCTGGTGACAAAAAGATAGGCAAGGAAGTTAGAAATGTAGAGGGCACTGGGAGGCGACAGAAAGTTAGACATAGGTTAAGTAAGTAGGCAAACATCTGGAAAATGGAATATAGTGGAGGAAACTGTGCAATAGACCATTTTGGCAGGAAGAGTATAAATAACATTTAATCTAATTGATGAGAGATTGAAGAGCTGAGATGCAGAGAGATCTGGGTGTCCCAGTGCATGGAGCACAGGAGGATAATGTGCAGGTACAACGAATAATGAGGAGAACTACTGCGTGCAGTAAACACCTTAGTTAGGAAAGATATAGTTGCCATAGAGGCAGCAGAATGGAGGTTCACTAGATTAATCCATTAAGTGGCACAATTATTTGAGTTAAAGAGATTTGAGGAAACTGGATCCAAAATTTCTAGAAATCCAAAGATGAGAAGCAATTTTCATTCAAACTTACAAAATTCTTATGATTGTGATAGGGCAGCCACAGAATAGGAAGTTTCCTCTGGTTGGTAGCTCTACAACATGGGGACATGAGCATAGGATAAAGGCAGGTTATTTAAAACTGTGGTGAAGACAAATGGCCTACTCCTAATCCTTTAGCATGTGTTCAAATCAAAACAAAGATACATTCCGACAGTAAAGTAACTCCAATATCAAATGTTCAATCAGTCCCAATTTCAGTATTTTAATTTAGAAAACCAGTTGCAATATTTGTTTGATAATGTCGTAATAACTGTATTAATGGCAGTCGCATCACAATTTAGGACCCAGTAATCCAGAAGTGAAGGTGGTAATTATTATTTCGATATTCTATTTGTCTGATAAATTGTCAACTAAACTTTGTAATCAGTGTGCAGGCAACAGGAGCAAAATGTGCTTCATCATTTACTCTTGTAAACATGACAAAAATGTTGATGAAACAGCCTCCATACAGAATCTGAAACTTGACAGGACATGGGCAACACAGTGAGGAACATCATCTTCAAAATGAGTCTCTGACATTGTCCATACCTCCTTTCATTCCCTTATTTTGATTTTAAAAGATAGGAATTCTCAGTTTGTGGGTATACTCAGGAAAGCCTGCATTTATTGTCCATTTCCAATTTGAGAAAGTGATGGCAGTTGTCTTCCTGAATGCCATTAATTGATTTGTTTGTCATGGGTTGGGGGGAGCGGTGACATCACCCTAATGGCCCAGGGGACCCTCTAAAGGATGTACACCTCTTCCTGCAGTCTGTTTTCCTTCCACTCTGCCCTTGGGTTGAATAATTACTGTGGAAGGTGGAATGAAGCCCTTGAGAAGCAGTTAATGGCCAACATAAGGTTCTTAAAAGGCTGGAGGATACCTATGATATGGGGAAGGTAGGTCAGGGGTACACTAGTCATCTGCTTTATGCACATACAGTTGGAGGAGTGGGAAGATTGTAGAATACTCCACCAGTCAGCCCAGCTGGATCTATCAATCAATCATGGATTGCCATTGATCTCAGTGCATTTCTCTTAGATCAGCACCTTTGATACAAATGTCAGCAACAGCCTAGGGGTGCCCATCCATCAGAAACTGGATTGGATTAATTACATAAATACCATGGCTACAAGAGTTGGTCATAGGTTAGTAACTCATCTGACTCCCAAAGCCTGTCCACCATCTACAAGGCACAAGTCAGGATTGTGATGGAATACTAGAATCCCTATAGTGTGGAAACAGGCCATTTGGCCCAACACTGACTCTCCGAAGAGTATTCCATTCCCCTATCCTTTTATTCTACATTTACCCCTAACTAATGCACCAAAGCTACACATCCCTCAACACTACGGGCAATTTAGCATGACCAATTCACCTAACCTGCATACCTTTGGATTGTGGGAGGAAACCAGAGGACCAGGAGGAAACCCATGCAGACACAGAGAGAATGTGCAAACTCCACACAAACAGTCGCCCGAGGCTGGAATCGAACCTGGGTCCCTGGCACTGTGAGGCAACAGTGCTAACCACTGAGTCATTGTGCCACCCACAAATACTCTCGCATACCTGGATGGATGGCAGCTCCAAAAATAGTCAAGAAGCTTGACACGATCCAGGACAAAGAAGCCCAAATGACTGTGTGTGGATGTGATGCCATTGACTTCCTTCACCACCAACACTCAGTAGTAGCTGTGTTCACAACGACAAGATTCCCTGCGGAAATTCACCACAAAGATTCCCAGACGAGCATCTTCCAAACCCATGACCACTTCTGTCTCGAAGGACAAGAGCAGCAGATACATGGGAACACCATCACCTGCAAATTCCCCTCCAAGCCACTCACCATCCCAAGTTGGAAATATACCGCCATTCTTTCACTGTCACTAGGTCAAAATCCTGGAATTCCTGCCAGACAGTATTGTGGGCCTACCTACAGCACATGGATTGCAGCAGCTCACTACCACCTTCTCAGGGTAACTAGGGTTGGGCAATCAATGCTGGGACAGCCAGTGATATACACACCCCACGAATGAATAGAAAATGCCTTGCAATGCAGGTTAGCAGCTTGTTTTCCAGGTAAAGTAATTACCACAGGCGTATTTCTGAATCTCACCAGCTTTGGGTATGCAATCCTTTTTTTTTAAAAAGGCTTGGAACTAGTCATTATCCCACAAGGACACTGGCAAAGTCACCTGTCCCAACTAATCCTATATGCACACCATATTTTAAATGTTCTGTCTTGTGATAGTTGTTGATACTGAGCTTCAGTCATTTACGATAAGTGAAACAAGTCACAAATTCCTTCATTGTATCAGACTGAAGTGATCAATCATTGCCTTCCATTGTTCTGTCATCATGAATTCCAGTGATTTTCTTACACTGCGTCTAGTGAGACACATATTTCATTCATGATAAGACAGAGATAGCATCAAAATATTTTCTTAACATTCTTTGCCAAACAACCAATTGCCATAAACCAGTCAGTCAGCAGAGAAGAGAGATCAGTTCACAGGGAGCTTGATTTGAATAAATTTCAATGCAAACGAAAAAACAGATGTGGGAATCCATGCAGACACCTGCTGCCCCCTCCCTCAGTGCACACTCGGACTGCTGACCCCCCCTCCCTCAGTGCACACTCGGACTGCTGACCCCCCCTCCCTCAGTGCACACTCAGACTGCTGACCCCTTCCCTCAGTGCACACTCGGACTGCTGACCCCCTTCCCTCAGTGCACACTCGAACTGCTGACCCCCTTCCCTCAGTACACACTCGGACCGCTGACCCCCTTCCCTCAGTGCACACTCGAACTGCTGTCCCCCTCCCTCGGTGCACACTCGGACTGCTGACACCCCTCCCTCGGTGCACACTCGGACTGCTGTCTCCCTCCCTCGGTGTACACTCAGACCGCTGTCCCCCTCCCTCGGTGTACAATCAGACTGCTATCTCCCTCCCTCGGTGTACACTCGGACTGCTGACCCCGTCCCTCGGTGCACACTTGGGCTGCTGTCCCCTTCCCTCAGTGCACACTCAGACTGCTGTCCCCCTCCCTCAGCGTACAATCAGACTTCTGTGCGCCTCCCTCGGTGCACAAGTGGACTGCTGTCCCCCTCCCTCGGTGCACACTCGGACTGCTGACCCCCCTCCCTCGGTGCACACTCGGACTGCTGACCCCCCTCCCTTGGTGCACACTCGGACTGCTGTCCCCTTCCCTCGGTGCACACTCGGACTGCTGACCCCCCTCCCTCGGTGCACACTTGGACTGCTGACCCCCCTCCCTTGGTGCACACTCGGACCGCTGACCCCCTCCCTCGGTGCACACTTGGACTGCTGACCCCCCTCCCTTGGTGCACACTCGGACTGCTGTCCCCCTCCCTCGGTGCACACTCGGACTGCTGACCCCCCTCCCTCGGTGCACACTCGGACTGCTGACCCCCCTCCCTCGGTGCACACTCGGACTGCTGACCCCCCTCCCTTGGTGCACACTCGGACCGCTGACCCCCTCCCTCGGTGCACACTTGGACTGCTGACCCCCCTCCCTCGGCGCACACTCGGACTGCTGTCCCCCTCCCTCGGTGCACACTCGGACTGCTGACCCCCCTCCCTCGGTGCACACTCGGACTGCTGACCCCCCTCCCTCGGTGCACACTCGGACTGCTGACCCCCCTCCCTCGGTGCACACTCGGACTGCTGACCCCCCTCCCTCGGTGCACACTCGGACTGCTGACCCCCCTCCCTCGGTGCACACTCGGACTGCTGACCCCCCTCCCTCGGTGCACACTCGGACTGCTGACCCCCCTCCCTCGGTGCACACTCGGACTGCTGACCCCCCTCCCTCGGTGCACACTCGGACCGCTGTTCCCCTCCCTCGGTGCACACTCGGACTGCTGTCCCCCTCCCTCGGTGTACACTCGGACCGCTGTCCCCCTCCCTCAGTGCACACATGGACTCCTCTCCCCCTCCTTCAGTGCAACTCTGATTGCTGTCCCCTTCCCTCAGCGCACACTCGGACTTTTGTCCCCCTCCCTCAGTGCACACGTGGACTGCTGTCCCCCTCCCTCGGTGTACACTCTGACTGCTGTCAATGACTGAATACTGTACTGTCAGCTACACCTGTATCTCACAACCTGTGATTGAATTACCATGTTCTCAGATGGTTAGTGAGGCAGAACCTTCTTGCTAGGAATCATTTCATTATAGAATCTAGGAGTAGGTGCTGATGACCATTCATGTGTGCACTATGCACTTCCTGTAATGATGGTTGGATCAAATACCTTCACAGCCAAGAAAAATGTATAAATATATTTTGAAATTAAATGCAATTCTTAAAGCAGGATATTAACTTCTACATCAAAGGAAATTAAACTTGATAAGACAACTCCAACCAGAGCAGGCACAGCACCATAAAGGTGAAGTGCTTTAAGGAATGAATAATAATCAATTAGAAAGAAAATGCTTCTGGAAGAGTGTGAACAACAGATTGCTAGACTTGCTCAATAATTTGCCCTCCTGTATTGATCTGAAATTGCAAGGCTATTGCTGGTCCTTGTTTATTATCGATGAGCTGCAAACAATGATTTAAACTATCACTGATTGAGCATGGATAGGAGAGGTGAAGGGAAACCTGTTTGTACATTCAGCACGCATCGGAATGTTCCAGGATGTTCCCCCGAGGTTCATCACTGAACAGTTCATGGCTTTCATCCCTACGTGCCACTGTATCACAATCACATAGGAATAAAAAGCCATAAAGCGATGCAGCGAATCTATCTTCATTACTGCTGACACCGTTTTCTTTACATGGTCTCATTTCTTCTTCAAAATGGAAGGGTCATTTCATGCTGCATTACATAACCATATTTGCAAACTGCATATAACAATATTACTGAGGCTGCTCACAGATAAGAAAAACACTTATTAATGAAGCCACATTATTTCCACAACTTCTATCTGCTATTACGGACTCACTGCATTCAGCCTGGCATTACAGACCCACTGCGGTCAGCCCTGGCATTACAGACCCAGTGTGGTCAGCCCTGGCACTACAGACTCACTGTGGTCAG
The DNA here is from genome assembly GCF_047496795.1 of Chiloscyllium punctatum. Lineage (NCBI taxonomy): Eukaryota > Metazoa > Chordata > Chondrichthyes > Orectolobiformes > Hemiscylliidae > Chiloscyllium > Chiloscyllium punctatum. The sequence continues at coordinate 20,061,931 of NC_092782.1, read as the reverse complement.
TCCTGGCATTACAGACCCAGTGTGGTCAGCCCCACCATTACAAGCCCACTGTGGTCAGCCCTGGTATTATAGGCCCACTGTGGTCAGCCCTGGCATTACAGACCCAGTGTAGTCAGCCCCACCATTACAAGCCCACTGTGGTCAGTCCCACCATTCCTGGCCCTCTCTGGTCAGCCCTGGCATTACAGACCCAGTGTCATCAGCCCTGGCATTACAGGTCCACCTGCAGTCAACCCTGGCATTACAGACCAAGTATGGTCAGTCCTGGTATTGCAGCCCCAATGTAATATAGCCTTTGCCATCAGTTAGATAACATTAGTGCAACAGTGGATGGGATTGGATTAATAGTCTCAAACAGACAACTGAAAAGCAAACCTCAGTAAATGAATTGTTGTCAGACTAAAAGAAAAATCATTGGATAAAATCCAAGAGAACAATGTTTCAAAAATGCTGCTTTACATTAAGGAGGGAATCACCAAAACTCTAATAAGTACAGAGGTGCAATCTAGCAGATATTCAGGCCTGCTGAGTGTTCAGGGTTAGTAACTTAGCTTGGGCCCAAGACCATTTCAGGCACAAATATGGTGGGGAAAATATACAAGAAGCAAACACAGAGGAAGAGGAAGTTCTGAGATTTGTTCCACCAATTCAGCAGCTTGAGCTGAGCACTGACTAATAATTCAACAACCTAATTCCCATTTGCAGTTACTCAGATGGTTATTTCTTTCTATACTTTGAAGGTCTGGCCCATTAGAGATGGGGTATTAAACTTAAACACTAAATTGACCTGCTTTCACCCTCATGGATATGCTGAGTGAACCTATCCAATGATGTTCCTAAAATTGGTGCTACAATGTCACTATACTGCTTGTTAACATATGGGCTGTCACTTGGCAATGAGAGGAATGTCAAGAGCTGCAGTTTTAGAGAACAGAAGATGGGTTGGCCCATTGTATGATTGTTTGAAGGTGTTAAAACGCTGGCCGAGCTGTGTGACATTCAGCTGATGACCCCAGTTTGAGCTCATCACCACCTCCCTCAACTGTGTTATTAGACAGCTTGTCCACTCTTCACTCTCAGATGAGTAGATCCTTTGTCCAATTAAACTTTAGGAAGGCCAAAACCTCGGTCTTCACAACTACCTATGCTCTGGCCACTGACTTCAATCTTTATCTCTTCCTGAACCAGAATCAGATGCTTTAAACTTCATATCTCATTGAGTCTGAGCTTCTGACACATATCTGACACATCATCTTCTACTTTTGTTTCACGTCTGCCCCATTGCACTAGACCTGGAGAAATAGGAGCAGGAGTAGTCCATTAGGCTTTTGAAGCCTGCACTGCCATTTCAACCATCTGTTGACTCTATTTTACCCAACTGTTTCCAACGCCCCTTCATTCATCAAAAGCCCAATATTTATTATGGTGAGCACTAAATATAATCGGTAATGGGGCCCCCGTAACTGTCTGGAATAAAAAATTCCAAATATTCACAACTCATTTGGCTGAAGAAATCCCTCCTCATCTCACTCCCAAACTAACAGAGTTATCCAGAGTCTTCTAGATTCCCTAGTTGGGGAAAACAACCCCATAGTCAATCCTGTCAAACACTTTTATAGAGTGTTGGATGTTTCAATGGGATCACCTCATATTCTCCTAAGCTCTAGACAGGATAGACCCAACTTACTAAGTCTGTTATAGGGCAAACCCCTAGTCTCGGGGACCAATCTAATGGCCCTGTACTATACTAACTCCAATGCTAGTCGCATCTTCGTTAAAGATGAAAGGCACATAGTATTGTAGGTTTGGTCTTGTACCATACAATGTACCATACAAAGGTAGCAAGATCTCTTGCTTCTTGTACTCCAAACTCCCTTGAAATCAAATCCAATTTGCCATGCTCTTCCAGAATTGTTTGTTGCACCTGCATGCAAATTTCTGGTGTTTCTTGTACAAGTGCACTCTCTAAATGTCAACATTTTGAAAGTTTCACAGCTTTACAAAATTCTCTGCTTCTATTCTTACCGAGAGGTGAGCTGAGCTCCAGTCAAAACAATGATATCCCAGCCGGCTTGGGAAATGGTCTTCCACTCTCAAACCTGAGCTCATCCAAAATTCTGCTGCTCAAATCCTGATCTTTTAACACCTGCAGTGATTTCTGATACACACACACACACACATACACACACACACACACACACACACACACACACACACACACATACACAGTCCAGCAGCCATATCCCCCGACCAAAGCAGAGAACGGTGCAGATTTTGGGCCCTGGGTTTGGGGCCAGTTCAGCATCAGGGCTGGAATCTACAACAAGACAGTCCGTCAGGCTACCAACCAAAGATGATTAAAAAAAAAACAACTACTCAAGTCAAGATTCAGACTTTTTGAGCTGCCAGAGGAAGTGGTGGAGGCTGGTACAATTGCAACATTTAAAAGTCATTTGGATGGGTATATGAATAGGAAGAGTTTGGAGGGATATGGGCCGGGTGCTGGCAGGTGGGACTAGACTGGGTTGGGATATCTGGTTGGCGTGGATGGGTTGGACTGAAGGGTCTGTTCCCGTGCTGTACATCTCTATGACTTTATGATTCACTTCAGATTGTACAGTACAAAAGCAGGACATTCAGTCTAACTGGATAATGTTGGTGTTAATCATTCTCCCATCCCATTTTGTCTGAGTATTCACTTCTTTTTCTTTCCCCATGTCTCTGACTTCAATGTATGTGCTGTCCTGTTTAATCACTGCAATGAGTTGCACATTCTCATTACTTGTTTCTGGGTAGATGTTTCTCCTGATTTCCCTATTGGATTTCTGAGTCACTCTTCTGTTTACAGTTCGCATGGTCAATCTCTCCAATGATCACAAAATATCTAATTATCTGTTAGATTCATAATTTGTTTATCACCTCTGAACAATACCATCACCAGGAGTTGTATATTCTGGTACCAACCCCTGGCAGCCTGTAGCTGGGGTGGATTGTTATCACCAACCCTCCTTGCTATTTTTAATAGTAAACTGGTGGGACACTAATGAAAACAAAAATCATGCGGTCAATTGAAACGTAAAGAACTGCAATAGAAATGTCATCAAAATTAAATTAAAACAGTGTTGCAGGGATAGAAATCATGGGCTTGATTGAGGATTCTTTCCAGCTGTAATCCTCCTCTCTACTCTTTTCAAAGTGTTAATCATGTTTGACAACTGAGGTGGGACAATCCTCCTTTCTGCACTGAGGATAAGTGTTTCCAATTAGCAGTGGTAGAGGATAAACTACTATTGAGTCTTAAAGGTAGGGCAGTAAGAAATAGGAACAGGATATGCCATTCAGCCCCTCGAGCCTGCTCTACCATTCAATAGGATCATTGACTTAGCAACAAGATGTTGTTTATTGCAATAATTACAGATTGTGTTGACTTCTTAGACACAATTCCAAAAGACTACTTAGACCCAGAGATAACATCTGTCTCTTAACTCATGAGGATTTGTGTTAGGAGGCACAATTCGCCACGCATAGCCTAATATGGTGTGGAACCCAATGTAGCCTTAACATGAAGTCTTTCAGATCCTCACCTGATACAACACAGTGGCATATAGTTAGTTTTTGGCATCAATTACGTTTTTACTTACTTTAATCATCAAGAAAATGGAGCAGGGTGTAAAATAGGCTGGGGATTTGTGATCACTTGCCTCATGTAACTGATTAAAACTAACATTCAATTGTTGAACTTTCCATGTCTGGTGACTTATCTCCAGTTTTATGTGGGAAAGAAGTTACTTCTTGTGGAAATCTCTAAGTACAGATACTTCTCGCAGATGATATGATTAATATTTCACATAGTCTTGCAGTTCACAGAGTCATAGAGGTGGACAGGATAGAAACAAACCCTTGAGTCCACTCGTGCGTGCTGACTAGATATCCCAACCTAATCTAGTGCCATTTGCCAGCACTTGGCTCATATCCCTCCAAACCTTTCCTATTCATATACCCATCCAGATGCCTTTTAAATGTTGTAATTATACCAGCTTCCACCACTTCCTCTCACAGCTCATTCCATACACACACCACCCTCTGCGTGAACAATTTGCCCCTTAGGTCCCTTTTAAATCTTTCTCTTCTCATCTTAAAACTTTTGGACTCCATATGTTAGGGAAAAGACCTTCATTATTCATCCTATCTATACCCCTATCCATAAAGTCAGCCTCCAACACTCCGGGGAAAACAGCTCCAGCCTATTCAGCCTCTCCTGATAGCTCAAACCCTCCAAAGCCTGGCAACATCCTTGTAAATCTTTTCTGAACCCTTTCAAGTTTCACAACATCTTTCCTTTAGTCGGGAGAACAGAATTGAACACAGTATTCCAAAAGTGGTCTAACAATGTCCTGTACAGCCACAGCATGACCTCCCAACTCCTATACTCGATGCACTGACCAATAAAGGCAAGTACATAAAATGCCTTCTTCACGATCTTGTCTATCTCTACTCCACTTTCAAGGAGCTATGAGCCTGCACTCCAAGATCTCTTTGTTCAGCAACACTCCCCAGGACCCCACCATTAAGTGTATAAGTCCTGCCCTGATTTGCCTCTCCAAAATACAGCACCTCGCATTTACCCAAATTAAACTCCATCTGCCACTCCTCAGCCATTACCTCTGGGCGTAGGACAGTAAGCAGGGTCAGAGGGAGGAGTTTACAGAAGATAAAGGCATCACCCTTAAGGGGAACCCTGTGTGACTCAGGAGCAAAGACAACATCTGGATAATAACACATAAGAATGAGTCCAACTTTAATTGAACATCCTTTGCCGTGTTCAGTTCCTAATGTGATGTTATTCATGTGCGTGAAGTGCTTTACTAAGCTCATTGAGAACCATTCTAGAAATATTGCATACGCCTGGAATATTGAATGTAGGTCTGGTCTCCCCATCTAATAGATGGTACCCTTGTCATAGAGGGAGTGCAGTGGAGGTCCACTCAGCTGAAACTGGGGATGGCAGCACTGTCCAATAAGGCATGCCTGGTTCGTCTGGGCCTGTATCCACTCAAGATTAGAAGGATGAGAGGGATCTGATTGAAACGTAAAAAATTCTAACAGGGCTGGACAGGCTATATGCAGGAAGGAGGTTTCCCATGGATGGGAAATCGAGAACCACGGGACACAATATGGGACTGAGATGAGGAAATGGTAATGAATCTGTGGAATTCACTACGACAGGAGACCGTGCTGTTGATGTTCAAGAGAGACAAATGTTTAGATTTTAAAAGCATCAAGGAATATGAGGAGAAAGTGGAAATGTGGCATTAAGATAGAGAATCCATAAAGATTGTACTGAATGGCAGAGCAGACTCAAAGGTTGGAATCTTGATCCTAATTTCTAGGTTTCACGTTAGGTTTCAAAGCCATAGGGCATATATATAGGCCCTTTGGCACATCATACCTATGGAGGAAGTGAGGGCATCATACCTATGCCAACCAACTAACATAAGTGATTTCCAAAACTAAATTATAAACTAAATCCCATTTATTTGCATTTGGTCCCTAGTTTCCTATGATCTGGCATTTTAAGTGCTCACCCAAAGGTTTCTTAAATGTTGAGAGCACCTGCTTCCATCTTCTGAGGGTGCACATTCCATATTTCTCCTACCCTCTGGGTGAAATTGTTTATCGCTCAGATCTCCTTTCTACCACTTACTCCTCACCTTAAAACTTATGCCCTCCAGTATTAAGATACGTCTGGCATGCAGAAAAGATTTTCACAATCTACATTATCTGTGCTTTTCAATTTTGTATACGTCAGTCAGATCCTCCCTCAGCTTCCTCTGCTCCAGGGAAAACAAACACAGCCTATCGACTCTCTTCTCACAAGTGAGACTTTTCTTCCCAGGCATTATCCTGGTGAACCTCTTTTGTACCCTCTCCAGTGCAATCGTGTCCTTCCATGTCCTAACCAGTACTCTACAAAGTTGCAACAACACGTCTTTGTCTCTTTATTCTATGCCCAGGTTAATGAAGACAGGCGTCCCATATGCCTTCTTCACCACCATCCTTAGCATCCTTGGCATGCCTTAGCACTGCACCATCTCTAGTCAGACTATCTATGTAGCGATATAGAAAGCTATCCTGCATGCACTTTTAAATATTCCATCTTGACTAATCTTTTCAATCTAAGGTGATCCCAGTTAATGTTTGCAAAGTTGAAATTCCCTACAACAATAGCACTATTCCTCTCAGACCTCTTTGCAATTTGCCTACATGTCAGCTTTTGTATCTCCCTCTGACCGTTGTGAGGTCTGTAGTGTAATCCTAACAAAGCAATGAGCCCTTTTTGATTTCTAAGCTCAAACCAGATGGCCTGATTTGAAGAACCTTCAAAGACAGCTTCCTTCATTATTGCAATGATGGCCTCCTTTATCAATAATGCAATAGCCCAGCACCACCCCCTCCCGCCCACCCCCCCACGCCCCCCCTCCGCCTCTCTTACATCGCAACCCATACTTCCTGAAGCTTTTATATCCTGGAAGGTTGAGCTGCCCATCCTGCTTTTCCTTCAACACTGTTTCAATGATTGCAACAATATCAAATTCCCATCTACTCATCCATGCTCGAAGTTTATTAATCTTACCAGCCAGGCTCACTGTATTAAAACAGGTAGAATTTAGCTTTCCAGCCTTCCCATGTGCCTTATCCAGGACATGTCTCTACCGCCTGCTGGACTGCCCTAGTATTCCAGTATGTATTGAGTACATATATAACTGAACCTTGTTCCTCACTTTACATCTACTCTGTGCTCCAACCCCCTGCCCAATTAGTTTCTGGCCGAAATGAGTTGATTCAAACCAGAGTTTTAATTGGAGTCTTTTCAGCTTCATAACATTGGTAAGCTCTGCAGCAATCATTTCAAATGCACGAAGGGTAACAGGGAGCACCAGGTTACTGTGTGGTATGCTGCAGGATTCAACCTGACAATGACAGTGAAGAAACAAAACCCCAGGAGGGGGATATGGCAGGGGGAGTGGGAACCTGAGCTGTATACCGGAGGTGAGAGTTGGTGCAGATGAGGCAATAGCAGGAGATAGACCAGCAAGTGGGAAGGATTTTCCTGGGAAGGAACCAAGGGATCAGTTAAAGTGTGTTTGCTTTAATGCAAGGAGTATCAGGAATAAAAGTGATGAACTTAGAGCATGGATCAGTACCTGGTGCAATGATGTTGTGGCCATAACAGAGACATGGGTTTCTCAGGGGCAGGAATGGTTGCTGGATGTTCCAGGATTTAGAGCATTTAAAAAGAATAGGGAGGGGGAAAAAAGAGGAGGAGGGTGTAGCACTACTAATCAGAGAGGGTATCACAGCTACAGAAGCTTCCATTGTCGAGGAAGATCTGCCTAATGAGTCAGTATGGGTGGAAATTAGGAACAGCAAGGGAGCAGTCACCTCGTTAGGGGTTTACTACAGGCCCCCCAATAGCAGCAGGGAGATGGAAGAAAGCATAGGTCAGCAGATTTTGGAAAAGTGTGAATGTAGTAGGGTTGTTGTAATGGGTGACTTTAACTTTCCCAATATTCATTGCAACTTCCTTCGAGCAGAAGATTTGAATGGAGCTGTTTTTGTAAGGTGTGTTCAGGAGAGTTTCCTAACTCAGTACGTTGACAGGCCGACGAGGGGAGAGGCCATTCTACACTTGGTGCTTGGAAACGAACTGGAGCAGGTATCAGATCTTGTGGTGGGAGAGCATTTTGGTGATAGTGACCACAACTGCCTCACATTCTACATAGCTATGGAGAAGGAGAGGATTAGGCAAAATGGGAGGATATTTAATTGGGGAAGAGGAAACTATGATGTGATTAGACATGAGTTAGGAAGCATGGTTTGGGAGCAATGTTTCCATGGTAAAGGCACTACAGACATGTGGAGATTGTTTAAGGAACAGTTGTTGCAAGTGATGAATAAATATGTCCCTCTGAGACAGGCAAGAAGTGGTAAGATAAAGGAACCTTGGATGACGAGAGCGGTGGAGCTTCTCGTCAAAAGGAAGAAGGTAGCTTTACATAAGGTGGAGGAAGCTAGGGTCAAGCTCAGCTCTAGGGGATTACAGGAGAAAGTGAGGACTGCAGATGCTGGAGATCAGAGCTGAAAATGTGTTGCTGGAAAAGCGCAGCAGGTCAGGCAGCATCCAAGGAGCAGGAGAATCGACGTTTTGGGCATGAGCCCCTCTTCAGGAATGAGGAAAGTGTGCCCAGCAGGCTAAGATAAAAGGTAGGGAGGAGGGACTTGGGGGAGGAATTCACCTGCACCTCCACACACATCATTTACTGCATCCGCTGCACCCAATGTGGCCTCCTCTATATTGGGGAGACAGGCCGCCTACTTGCGGAACGTTTCAGAGAACACCTCTGGGACACCCAGACCAACCAACCTAACCACCCCGTGGCTCAACACTTCAACTCCCCCTCCCACTCCACCAAGGACATGCAGGTCCTTGGACTCCTCCATCGCCAGACCATAGCAACACGACGGCTGGAGGAAGAGCGCCTCATCTTCCGCCTAGGAACCCTCCAAACACAAGGGATGAACTCAGATTTCTCCAGTTTCCTCAATTCCCCTCCCCCCACCTTGTCTCAGTCCCAACCCTCGAACTCAGCACCACCTTCCTAATCTGCAATCTTCTTCCTGACCTCTCCGCCCCCACCTCCACTCCGGCCTATCACCCTCACCTTAACCTCCTTCCACTTATCGCATTTCCAACGCCCTTCACCCAAGTCCCTCCTCTCTACCTTTTATCTTAGCCTGTTGGACGCACTTTCCTCATTCCTGAAGAAGGGCTCATGCCTGAAACGTCGATTCTCCTGCTCCTTGGATGCTGCCTGACCTGCTGCGCTTTTCCAGCAACACATTTTTAGCTCTAGAGGATTACAGGCATGCAAGGAAGGAGCTCAAAAATGGTCTGAGGAGAGCCAGGAGGGGGCACGAGAAAGGCTTGGCAGAACGGATTAGGGAGAACACAAAGGCATTTTAGACTTATGTTAGGAATAAGAAAATGGTGAAAGAGTAGGGCCGATCAGTGACAGCATAGGGAATTTGTGTGTGGAGTCTGAGGAGGTAGGGGAAGCCCTAAATGAGTTTTTTGCTTCTGTCTTTACGAAAGAAACAAACTTTGTAGTGAATGAAACCTTTGAAGAGCAGGTGTGCATGCTGGAATGGATAGAGATAGAGGAAGCTAATGTGCTGAAGATTTTGTCAAGTATTAAGATTGACAAGTCGCCAGCAGACCAGATTTGTCCTCGGCTGCTTTGGGAAACGAGAAATGCGATTGCTTCGCCACTTGCGAAGATCTTTGCATCCTCGCTCTCCACTGGAGTCGTACCCGAGGACTGGAGAGACGCAAATGTAATTCCTCTCTTCAAGAAAGGAAATAGGGAAATCCCCGGCAATTACAGACCAGTCAGTCTCACGTCTGTCGTCTGCAAGGTGTTAGAAAGGATTCTGAGGGATAGGATTCATGACCATCTGGAAGAGCATGGCTTGATTAAATGCAGTCAACACGGCTTTGTGAGGGGCAGGTCATGCCTCACAAACCTTATCGGGTTCTTTGAGGATGTGACTAGAAACATTGATGAGGGTCGAGCTGTGGATGTGGTGTATATGGACTTCAGCAAGGCATTTGATAAGGTTCCCCATGGTAGGCTCATTCAGAATGTCAGGAGGAATGGGATACAGAGGACCTTAGCTGTCTGGATACAGAATTGGCTGGCCAACAAAAGACAGCAAGTGGTAGTAGAAGGAAAATACTCTCCCTGGAAGTCAGTGGTGAGTGGTGTTCCACAGGGCTCTGTCCTTGGGCCTCTATTGTTTGTAGTTTTTATTAATGACTTGGATGAGGGGATTGAAGGATGGGTCAGCAAGTTTGCAGATGACACAAAGGTTGGAGGTGTCGTTGACAGTATAGGGCCGTTGTAGGCTGCAGCGGGACATTGACAAGATGCAGAGATGGGCTGAGAGGTGGCAGATGGAGTTCAACCTGGATAAATGCGAGGTGATGCATTTTGGAAGGTCGAATTTGAAAGCTGAGTACAGGATTAAGGATAGGATTCTTGGCAGTGTGGAGGAACAGAGGGATCTTGGTGTGCAGATACATAGATCCCTTAAAATGGCCACCCAAGTGGACAGAGTTGTTAAGAAAGCTTATGGTGTTTTGGCTTTCATTAACAGGGGGATTGAGTTTAAGAGCCGTGAGATCTTGTTGCAGCTCTATAAAACTTTGGTTAGACTGCACTTGGAATACTGCGTCCAGTTCTGCTCGCCCTATTATAGGAAAGATGTGGATGCTTTGGAGAGGGTTCAGAGGAGGTTTACCAGGATGCTGCCTGGACTGGAGCGCTTATCTTATGATGAGAGGTTGACTGAGCTCGGACTTTTTTCATTGGAGAAAAGGAGGAGGAGAGGGGACCTAATTGAGGTATACAAGATAATGAGAGGCATAGATAGAGTTGATAGCCAGAGACTATTTCCCAGTGCAGAAATGGCTAACACGAGGGGTATAGTTTTAAGCTGGTTGGCGGAAAGTATAGAGGGGATGTCAGAGGCGGGTTCTTTACACAGAGTTGTGAGAGCATGGAATGTGTTGCCAGCAGCAGTTGTGGAAGCAAGGTCATTGGAGACATTTAAGAGACTGCTGGACATGCATATGGTCACAGAAATTTGAGGATCAATGGTCGGCATAACATTGTGGGCTGAAGGGCCTGTTCTGTGCTGTGCTGTTCTATGTTCTATGTTCTATATGTCGGTGTTTGGCTAATTGGCTGGTGGAGATAGGGAGGCAATAGAGTTTCCTTAAATGGGGCAGTCTAGAATGAGAGGTCATAGGTTTAGGATAAAGCATAGTGGATTTGAAGCAGCGATGAGGAGAAATCACTTCTCTCAAAGAATCATGAATCTGTGGAATTCACTTCCCCAGGAAAAAGAACGTTGTTCAAATTGGAAAAAGACAATATTGTTGCGGAGAATACTGAGAAAAAGGCAACCAGACTAGATGGGATTGAGGTTCACAAGGAGGTGTTGTTAACAATTCTGGAAAGTGTGAAGATAGATATGTCCCATGGGTCAGATGGGATTTATCCTAGGATTCTCTGGGAAGCTAGGAAGGAGATTGCTGAACCTTTGGCTTTGATCTTTATGTCATCATTGTCTACAGGAATAGTACCAGGAGACTGGAGGATAGCAAATATTGTTCCCTTGTTCAAGAAGGGGAGTAGAGACAACCCTGGTAATTATAGGCCAGTGAGCCTTACTTCAGTTGTAGGTAAAGTGTTGGAAAAGGTTATAAGGGATAGGATTTATAATCATTTCAAAAGGAATAAGTTGATTAGGGATAGTCAACATGGTTTTGTGAAGACTAAGTCGTGCCTCACAAACCTTATTGAGTTTCTTTGAGAAGGTGACCAAACAGGTAGATGAGGGTAAAGCGGTTGATGTGGTGTATATGGATTTTAGTAAGGCGTTTGATAAGGTTCCCCAAAGTAGGCTATTGCACAAAATACGGAGGCATGGGATCGCAGGTGATTTAGCGGCTTGGATCAAAGATTGGCTAGTTGAAAGAAGACAGAGGGTGATGGTTGTTGGGAAATGTTCATCCTGGAGTTCAGTTACTAGTGTATCGTAAGGATCTGTTTTGGGTCCACTGCTATTTATCATTTTTACAAACAACTTGGATGAGGGAGTAGAAGGCTGGGTTAGTAAATTTGCAGACGACACTAAGGTCAGTACAGTTGTGGATAGTGCTGAAGGATGTTGTAGGTTACAGAGGGTCATGAAGAGCTGCAGAGCTGGGCTGAGAGATGGAAAATGGAGTTTAATGCTGAAAATCATGAGGTGATTCACTTTGGAAGGAGTAACAGGAATGCAGAGCACTGGGAGAATGGTAAGATTCTTGGTAGTGTAGATGAGCAGAGAGATCTCGATGTCCATGTACATAGATCCCTCAAAGTTGTCACCTAGATTGATAGGGCTGTTAAGAAGGCATATGGTATGTTCGCGTTTATTAGTAGAGTTCTGGAACCATGAAATCATGCTGCAGCTGTACAAAACTCTGGTGTGGTCACACTTAAGAGTATTGTGCACAGTTCTGGTCATCGCATTACAGGAAGGATGTGGAAGCTTTGGAAAGGATTCAGAGGAGATTTACTAGGATGTTCCCTGGTATGGAGGGAAGGTCTTACAAGGAAAGATTGAGGGACTTGTTTTCGTGAGAGAGAAGAAGGTTGAGAGGTGACTTAATAGAGACATATAAGATAATCAGAGGGTTAGATAGGGTAGACAGGGAGAGCCTTTTTCCAAGTATGGTGATGGACAGCACGAGGGGACATAGCTTTAAACTGAGAGGTGATAGATATAGAACAGAAGTCAGAGATAGTTTCTTTACTCAGGGAGTAGTAGGGGTGTGTAACGGCCTGCCTGCAACAGTTGTAGACTCGCCAACTTTAAGGGTGAATAGTATAGGTTAGATGGGCTTCATATTGGTTTCACAGATCAGCACAACATCAAGGGCAGAAGTGCCTGAACTATGCTATAATGTCCTATGAATAAGTTTAAGGAGGAGATGGCCAGATTTTTAATGAGTAATGGGTGAAAGGAAGGGCAGCAAATTGGAGTTGAGGCTGAGATGAGATCAGCCATAATCTGATTAAATGGTGGAACAGGCTGGATGGGCTGAATGGCCTACTTCTGCTCCTAGTTTTTACATTCTTTAATTGGGTAAGGTTTTCCAAAGCAGAGTTGGAATGAGCCACTTCACCTCATAAAGCCACTTTTCCACGAGGTCCTTGGCTTTGGCCGGGATGATGCGAGTGACAAGTTCAACTTTCTCCCCTTCGGCTGACTCGATGTGGGTAATTTCTTTGTGGGCGTTGAAGGTGAGCTGAGCAATCCCTTCGAAACATTTCTTGAGGTGAGGCTGGACTCGGAGGGGATCTTTTGTCTCTGAGAGAATCTCCAACAGTTCGTCATTAGAGAGGAAGAAAAACCTACAGAAAAGAAGAAGAAGAACGAGGGGGGAGTGAAGCCCCGAAATCCCACTCAGTCAACTCGAATGAGCCGCAAGCTGTTTGACCAAACAAAAGCGTACAAAAAAAAAGACGTAGTTTACCGGGGGAAGAAAAGTCTTTTCTTTTCTAAATACTCGTTGAGCCCCTTCTGAATGTCATCCAACAGTGACTCTGCTTCTCTCAGCTTATCCAACATCTGTGGCTGGGAGATAACTTGCATTGCATTGGCTCCCTTGACCGATTCTCTCATTATCAGCCTCCTGGAGAGTCAGAGAGAATAGACGGAATAAAGTGACTGTACCTTTGCACAACAGGCTTCACAACTTTAATTGAAAATGCATTGCCGCAAAACACCAGCATGAGCATGAAGCCACCAGGACCGTGTTAATACAACAGCCTTGCCTGTTACAAAAGCACAGCTGTCCTCATTCTCAAATTATAGCTAAATGGAACATGAAAAGCTGCAATTGTTCTCAGTGTGAATCATTTTTATCCCGAGACAGCCAATTGAAAACTGTCCTCACAAAAACGGGACAGAAGAGGGGTTTTTTTTTAAAAAAATGCAATTTTGTTAATTTGCTCAGAGCAGGTTTTCATTATTGATGCCAATACTTTCAGCTTATTTAAAAAAAAAAACGTGACACATTGTGACTGTCTGCCAAACCACAATTCTCAAGTTAAACACAAAGAAACAGCAGCGAACAGAATGGCTGAGCAGTATATAGCAAGGATGCCATATTCAACTTGAGCCTGGCTACAAAAGTGGCAGTCTGAATTAGTTGACTCTTATGGAAACTGCCATCTTTAATCCCCTACTGGATGCCATGAGGTTGTAGAGGTTGCTATATAAATGCAAGTCTTCCTTTCTTTCCGATGTGGTACTGACTCAAGTCTCACACTATGAAACGGTTCTAAATGGCTCTCATGGCCATTCACAAAATGAAAACTAGACCATTGGGGTTTTGATGGCTAGGACTCCATAATTCTCTGCAAATCAGCACAAAATACATTCAGAACATCTTGCTCTTTCTTTAAAATAAAAGAATGAAAACAGTCACACTTTGATGCTAATAAAAACCTACCAGGAATGCTAAACTCAAAGGATTGTCTTTCTAAAATACTTAAACACCTTGTTAAAAAGACATTTTTAAATTTCACAGTGTGACATGTTACAAAGATTTGTGCTTCATGCCTGAGGTTACTTACTATTTATGAAACTCATAGTTTTCTGACAGTAAATATTTTCTGACATTATAAATAAGGGATAAAATTCTGAAAGGGATGCAGAAGCAGAATGATCTGGGTCTATGAGAGGAAATTATTTTGAAGGTAAATGGAGAGAGAGCAGTTAATAAAAATTCCAGTTTATTAATGGGGGCATAGAGCACTGGAGCAAGGTTTCTATAAGTCATTTGTCAGTCCTTAGCTGGAGTATTGCATTCTGGGCACTACACTTTGGAGGGAGAGTGCAGAAGAGATTTACAAGAATGGTCCCAGGGATAAAATGTATTAATTAGGAGGATAGAGTTGAAAGATTGAGACTGTTCTCCCTGGAGAGTTGAGGGCCAAGAAGAGATCTGATAGAGGTTTTCAAAAACATAAGGGACTCAAACAGAGTAGATAAGGAGAAATTGTTCCTGCTCAAAATTATTTAAGTTCTGAGCAGGGATTGTACAAATTGGGCCTGTTCTCTCCAGAATTTAGAAGATTAAGGGGTCCAACATATTAATAGGAATTAATAGGAAAAGATAAAACTATTACCCCTGAAGTAGATTCTAAAACTAGGGAGAATTAGGGGTGGACTGTTCAGGAGAGATGTTAGGAAGCATTTCTAATGTAGAACTCGCTTCCACACACATCAGTGGATGCTCGATTTTAAATCTGAGATAAATCTTTATTGAGCACATGTATTTTGGCTGTTTTTTTGGAGTTGCACCACAGATCAGGCATGGTCTCACTGAATGATGCAACAGGCTCGAGGGGCTCCTGTTTCTATGATCAAGAACGAGAGGTTCAAAGTGGTTTGCAAATGCAATGCAAGAACAAAGTGTCTTTGGATTAGGAATGCACTACCTGGAAACGTGGTCAAGGCAGGTTCAGTCAAGAAAGGCATTGGATGATTGTTTGGATAGAAACGATGTGCAAGTTATGATGGACTGAATGGCCTTTTTCAGCACCGTGACGCGTCTGCGAATCCATCATCAATAGACACCATTTCTGAGGTGATATTCTCAGCATTAGTCACAAACTAGGAGCAGACCATTTAGCCCTTACAGCCTTCTCTGTCACTGGCCAATATCAGGGCTGATCGGAATGAGGCCTCAACTCCATTTTTCTCGCCATCTCTTAACTCCCCCCTTCAACTAAAATCTCTACCTGCTCTCAGGCTTGTGATCCTCATCGGTCACTTCACTGTGTTATTCTGTTTCGATTGACAAGCACAAAGAGCTGTTTATATTGAGTTTTGTTGCTCATCCATGGGATGAGTGTGAATCAAATAACATCTGACTCCAAGGTAAGGCTCATGAGAAGAATGTCTAATCCTGTTTCACCAAGTCTGTGAGGGTCATCTTTAATTATTACAGAATAGTGAAAATTCTTTCAATATTTATAACAGACCCTAATGGATCCCTGGAGGGGTGGAGGTGAAGATTGTGTCTGATGTTGATACAAAACCCATCTCAAGGCCTAAGATTGTTACTGGTCCCAGGCACAGGGGAGTCAGGAGGGAGAGTCATTCCTAAAGAGGTTGGTTCTCAATGGAGAACCCCAATCTCAGTTTCTGGCCCCTCAAATCAGATGCGTTTATGTACAAGGGACCTCTTCTCCGGCTCCCTCACCAACAACCCACAAAAATATGCCAGGGTTTGATGGCGCACTTTGTTGGATTGCAATACTTCCCTTGCCCATTGAAGACAGAATGAAACCCTTTACTGGCTTTACTGTGGGAGTTCCCCAGAAATGGAACAGAGGAAATGTAGGAAGATGGGAGACTCCACCACTACCCTGAACCCCACTACCTCTATTTAACATCCCCCCTTTCTTCACTGAACCTGCCATCGTAGGGGTAGGGGGTGAGGAGAATTAAATTCTGCCTTTTTATAATTGAGATGTGAAATAACAGCAGATGGCACACAGGAATATTGCAACTGAATTTCAATTTAAAGACCTGGGAAACCAATAGTAATAATCTGAGTCACTCACAGCACATTGTCCCATCAGAGATTCATCAAAGATCCTCAGACAACGTCTTTCACACCCATGGCCACTTCCATCTTGGGACAAGGGCATGGCATACATTGGAACACCTCCACCTGCAAGTTCTCCTCCAAGCCACTCACCATCCCGACTTGGAAATGTATCGCCATTCCTTCAGTGTTACTGGGTCAAAATCTCGGAATTCCCTCCCTAAAGGTATTGTGGGTCTACCTACAGCACATTGACTGCAGCGGTTCAAGAAGGCACCTCCCCAGCACCTTCTCAAGGACAATTAAGGACAGGCAATAAATGCTGGATCAGCTAGTGACACCCATGTCCCATATTTAATTTTTAAAAAGTCCTGATCACCACACAGTGCAGTTAGTCATTCTGTACCTTGTAGAGCTCTACAGGATTTAGCTAACTGGAAGCAGCAATTGTCATACCGCACAGAATAATATTCAGAACACAAATGCAGAAAGGCTGATCTTTACTCTTCCAGAAGGATAATATAACATACAAATGATGCACACTGGACCAACTGTACTGCAAAATGGCGCTCCCATACCCTCGTTTCAAGTGTTACTGGCTGTTGCTGGATTTTCCCTCTGGGTAGGAACATTCATTTAAACAAACGCAGTGTGCACAGACCGGAAAAATTGAAAGACATTTTGGAAATGCATGTTGTGGGTAGTTGAAGCCAGTTGTTTGCACTGTTTAGTTTTTATAAAAGCACACATACTACGTTCCGCATGTGCTAAAACATTTCTCAGATCATTGCGTTCATTTCAGTCTCAGGCAGCATCATTCAAGCTGTGTTCTGATTGACTGTCTCTTCACAAATCTGCCTCATTCTATTTGATGTCAACGTGAATGCCACTCTAACAGCTCACAATTCAATCCAGGCTATTACGAAAAAGAAACATGATGGAATTGTTAAACAAAGAAGGACTTGTTTTGAGAGCACTTTTCGCAACCACAACCTCCCAAAGCCAGATGAAATACTTTCACAGTGAAGTCATTATTGCAATACAGGAAACCCACTCGCTAATTTGCACACAGCAAGTTCCCATAAGCAGCTCCTTAATAAATTACCAGATCATCTCTTTAACTGATGATGGTGGAGACCAGAGATAACTGCTTTGCTTTCCTATGCCCTGTGATCTTCTACATTCTTGCTGATAGATAGGGGCCTCACTGTTATGTCTCGATTCAGACTCCACTGTACTGAGCATACTGCTGTGTAAGGGATTTAGGACCCTGGAGTAACTTTGTGATGCTATCACAGACCTGCTCCCCACTGGGCACAAATAGCACAGAGTGGGAGGAGTCAGTCAAACGATTAGGAATTTGGAAGAAAGAAGCACATGTTGAAATAGTCTTTTAATAAAGTAGGTTTGGAGCCAAAAATATCAAAGATTAATGAGTAAAGAAATGTTTTGGATTAGTTTGTGATCAACAGTCTGACAAAAAAACCCAAGTCCGAACACTGTTCTTGATGTTGTTTTCCTTTCATCCAGCCTGTTCTTTCAACCCAAATTCTTAGATGAAGCATAAAACCAATTCCAAAAGAGATATGCTTTATGGCATTATTGGCGTTACTGTGCAATATTGAAAGATTGGAAAGTCACGCTTACTTGATGCTAAGACAGCTAGTTGTGCCAAGTTTTAAAGGTGTACATGGCACCCCTCAAGAGAGAAACAGGTCTTTGAATCTTTACAGGTCAACGTCTTTCTCGATCTTTTTGCGTGATTATGAACCAACTATTTTTAAATCAAATGAAATAACATCCTGATGTCCAAATTTACTACCAGATCAGAGATGAAAATAAGAAATTAATTAACTGGATCATTTTAAAAACCTTTGCTATGTTTACTAGTGAAAAGCATTTGCAATTAGAAGGGATTCTCATTGTTCTAGTTTGACATTAATCCCCTAGTCCCTTGCCTTATATCAACCTCATATTTCCTCATCGGAGTTTAAAATTGCTAATTGCATCCCTTTAGCCAGGAGGACAATGCAGTCCATTCAGCTTCAAAAAGACTTGGACTTTGAGCTCGACTGACAGAAGGAGATTTACTCGGTGAGTTTTAAAAAAAAACAAAGTCAAGCTACGCACTCAGTGTTCCAACAATGATAAGAAAACACTAGACAATGGGGTTCAATGTAAACACAATCAATGCAACAGCAACTGAGCTGCTTATATTTCATCACTTATCATGATTACAAATCTTGCTGCGTGAAGGAACTTAATTTTAATCAGGTTCTTTCATGTATGTTAGACTAACAAACGTTTTCACATGTATAGTGAATAAAACACTATACGTGTAAAATATGGGATAAAATAATGATTTTGTGGATAAATTCAATGTAGAACCACAGTAAATGTCACATTTTCATACAAAAGCGGTTAGTTTCTATTATAATACAAACACAGACCACCTCCCCTCCCTTCCCCTATGATCCTTTCAGATGTTTCTGTTTTGTTTAAGTAAAAGGAGTTCCTTACCAGTTTGTATCCACCACGTCAAACATCTTTCCTTGCTCTGGGATTTGATTGTGGATATCCTCTGAGCTGAATATCGGCTCCAGGTACAGCCAAGCCATTTGGACACGGAGCCAAGATTCCAGGATATTTTGCATCAGCCACTGTGAAAAGACAACATACTGGGTGAAGTCGAAATTGTTGCTACCAGTACGAATGTAACAAGAAAAGAGACGGATTACTTTTCAGAGAAAGGGGTTGGCTCTGCAGATGCCTGTTCTCCTCCTTTCTGTCTTGCAAGCTTCTGGGAGGTGAACTCTCATCTTGCACAACCAGCCCTGACATTCCTTCTTCTGTTCTAGTTGAAGAAGCACAGTGAAGTAAGAGCCAAGCCTGCTCCTTGGTCAGTCTCACATGGATGATTTGGTCACTTACTGAGTGACTGCCTATTTAGTTTCGTCTCTCACGATGAAAACTAAAGCAGCCTCAGTTCAGCAGTTTGCATGTCATGCTGTTCCCACAAGACCAGCACTGCAGCCCAAGTTGAAGAAGTTACATCAACTGAAAACTGCTGAAGCATGAACGCCAACAGATAACAAAAAAAACCAAGGCGTGGGATGCAACAAAAAAAAATTCAGACACTAATTAAATTCTACAAGAAACCAACTTACCAGCTTAGACTCCCATGCTGATATTTCCTTTTCGAAGGAGGCAATAAATGGAGAACCTTTCATGGTGGTAGTTTTTACAATGTGGTCTTCAAGTAAAACCTGAGAGAAATAGATTAGACTCACGGATTATGGTCCTGAATGGATGCCAAGAATAAGATAAAATGAAGAGATAAGTTAGAGCTTGTACAGAGCTAGATTTGTGGCCAGCAATTGGCAATGATTGAACCTTATTGCTGTTTGCTGCAGAGACTGAAGTGTCATTTACAAAAGAAAACCCTCTTGCCCATAGAATCTCATCTGAAACCATTTCACGATTGTCACTTTTACAATTTAAATTTTCACACTTTCACTCAATAAGATCACAGAGTTTTTTATTTAAATACAGCATGCAAGATAGCAGCTATGAAATAAGCTCCAGACTCCTATCCATTCTTTTCCTGGTGCAATGGAGTGTATTTACTAAAAGCACCAGCTAATTTCAAAGCAGACAATTTAAACCTCTTCTACAAAAAGCCTATTTTGCAATAATGGAATTACATGATTCTCGTCAGTATCTGCAACAGAAGAACTAATTGGAATTAGTGAAGTTAATCCACTAAGTGAGAGAATTCATCCAATATTACTTGTTCAAAATCTGGGATCATATAATTTTGTATTTTTTAAAAGTGAACTTGAGACTGATTCTTATGAAATGACCAGGTGTGATTTTGGACGCTATTAATGAAAAATAGCTTCCTACAAGTTAGGCCTGTTCCTTTTTTTAACCAATTAGGAAATCAGGTATTTTTAAAATCACAAGAGTTGCAGCTGCCAGCAAGTGCCCATCACACATACTGCAGCAAGCAAAAGATCAAATGAGCTGCAGCCTTTAGACATCTTCTGATCTCTATTCGAGGCACAGCTGATCACTGAAGATTAGGTTCAAATCCAGTTACATTCTCAAGCTGCACACATTTTAAAGAGTGCCTCTGCATTTGATAAAATCCCACTGCAAGTCGAACAAATATATGGAAACTGGTTCCAAACTTCCTCCTTAACCATCAAGCGTAACTGCACAACTCACTCCTAAAGGAAACTGGAGGCATTACCTCAATGTAGCATGTAGACAGTTCACAGAGGAGTGTAAGAATAATAATCAGCTACTTGCACTAGGGGATTTCAACTTTTCCGTCATAATTTGGGAAAGTCAGTGTTAAGCGTTTAGAGAGGCGGATTTCTTGGAATGTAACCAGGGGATCTTTTTGTAGCAATATGTAGAAGGTCCAATGAGGTGGTTCAGGGGAAGAAGCTGGTTGGACAAGTGTTCGACTTGGCAGTAGGGGATCAGTTTAGTGATAGAGACCACAGCACGGTATGGTTCAAATTTGTTTTAGACTAGGAAAAAGATGGCTTCAAAAGCTGGCTTTGGACTAGGGGAAGGCTGATTTTATTAAAGTAAAGCAGGATCTGGCCACAGTAGACTGGGAACAGCTCCTTGCGGGTAAGTCTACTGCGGAGCAGTGGGGGGGCATTCAAAAAGGAGCTGGGGAAAGTGCAGGTGCAACATTCACCCTTAAGACAGAAGTGATAAGTTCAGAGAACCCTGGATGTCTAGATCAATTCAGGACTGGATAAGGACAAAGCAGAGTAAGCCTTTTAGCAAGTCCAAAGGGAGCAATTCAGCTGTGGCCCTTGAGGAATACAAGATGTGCAGGTAGGAATTTAAGAAAGCAATTAGAAAATTAAAAAAGGGGTATGAGAAATGACTTGTGAACAGGATTAAGGAGAATCCTAAGATGTTTTATGAATACATTACAAAGAATAGGGCCTATTAGGAACCAAACTTGGTTATGGTTATAACTTGGTATGGACGGCACAGTGGTTAGCACTGCCTCACAGCGCCAGAGACCTGGGTTCAATTCCCGCCTCAGGCGACTGACTGTGTGAAGTTTGCACATTCTCCCCGTGTCTGCGTGGGTTTCCTCCCACAGTCCAAAGATGTGCAGGTCAGGTGAATTGGACATGCTAAATTGCCCGTAGTGTTAGGTGAAGGGGTAAATGTAGGAGTATGGGTGGGTGGTGGGTTGGTGTGGACTTGTTGGGCTGATGGGCCTGTTTCCACATTGTAAGTAATCTAATCTAATCTAAACTTGTGTGTGAGGCTGCAGGATATTGTAAGAGTATTGAATGAACACATCCCTTCATTCTGGAAAAGGAGAATGTAGAAATGAAATTTGGTAAAAGGGAATGTGAGGAACTTGCAGAGTTTGGTGAGGAGCTGGAGGCTCAGTCAGACTTAAAAACAGACAAATTCCCTGGCCCAGATGAATTTCATCCCAGGCTGCTGTGAGAGGTGAAGCAGGAAATTGCCGAGGCTCTAACACAAAGTCTTGATTAATCTCTGGCCACAAGGGAGATGTCAGAGGCCTGGGAGATGGCAAATGTGGTTCTACTCTTTAAGAAGGGTGGTAGAGATGAGCCAGGAAATTACAGGCAGGTGAGTCTCATGTCAGTGGTAGGGAAGCTATTGGCGAAAATTCATGAAAGAGCAAATTAATATCCACTTGGAAACGCATGGGTTAATTAGGGATAGAGATTTTTGAAAATGCGAGCATGTACGTGAATACTTACATGGATTTTAGTAAAACCTTTGATATGGTCCCACAGGAGAGACTGATTGAGATGATTAAAGCACATGGAACTGAGGGAAATTTGGTGAGATAGATCAGTAACTGGCTTAGTAATAGGACCCAAAGGGTAGCGGCAGAAAGCTGTTTGAGTGACTGGAGGCCCATGCCCAGCCATGTACTACAAGAATCAATACTGGGACTCTTGATGTTTATTATATACACAAACGCTATGGATGAAAATGTGGCGGGAATATTAAGCAAATGTGCAGATGACACCAAGATTGGTAGGGTGGTGAATAGCAAAGAAGATGTTTGAAGGTTACAGGAAGGTATAGATGGATTGGTCAGATGGGCAGACCAGTGGCAGATGGTATTTAACCCTGATAACTACAAGGTTATGGAAGACAAAAATGATGAGGGAGTATTTAATGAATAGCAGGACACTGGACAGCTAAGAGGAACAGAGGGATCTTGGGATAATTATTCACAGATCCATGAAGTCAACAGAGCGTGTGAACAGGATTGTTCAGAAGGCACATGCACAGTTTGGTGAGGAGCTGGATTTCAGAAGGCTTTCATCAGTCATGGCATAGAGTATAAGAGCAAGGAGGTCATGTTGGAGTTGTACAGCGTGTTGGTCTGGCCAGAGCTGGATTATGGGTGCAGTTCTGGTTGCTTTCACTACAGGAAGGATGGGATAGCACTGAAGGGGATACAGAGGAGGTTCACCAGGATGCTGCCTGGGATGGAGAAATTCTCTACAGCAGAAGCGGGACATGATTGAGGTGTATAAGGTTATGAGAGGTACAGACAGGGTGAATACAGAGCAGCTGTTTCCCTTGGTTGAGGGGTCAATCACAAGGGGGCATAGGTAAAAACAATGACTGCAGATGCTGAAAACCAAATACTGGATTAGTGGTGCTGGAAGAGCACAGCAGTTCAGGCAGCATCCAACGAGCAGCGAAATAGTCTTAGAGTAAGAGACGGGAGATTCAAAGGGGATTTGGGAAAATAACCTTTTCACTCAGTGAGTGTTGGGAATCTGGAATACATTGCCTGGGAAGGTAGTGGAGGCTGGAAACCTTATAACTTTAAAACATATCTGGATAAATACTTCAAATATCATAACATTCAGGGATATGGGACAGATGCAGGAAATTGGGATTAGTGCACCGTTATGTTGGTACAGATTCGATGGACTGAAGGACCTTATCTGTGCTGTGCGAATCTAATCAGTAAAACACCTTTGACATACTGCACCTGAATATCGTCCACTGCTGCTAAAATTTTGACGCCGGTATATTTGTAACTGATGTATGTAAAATTAACTTCGTCCCAGTCTTCCTCCATCTTGCTGAGAGCTTTCTCCAGTGCGTATTCTTTACTGGCTTGTGAGCTGATATGGTTTAAATCTTCCAGGTACTTCTCAAGACCCAGCTGCATGACATCCATCAAGGTTGTGCTTTCATGTGGCATGATACTGAATCCAACCTGTGACAAAATGAATCTTCTTACACACACACACACACAGTCACTGCAAATAATCTACATGGTTTCAATGTTGAATGAGTGGAGTAGTAGCCTTTCATCATCGGGTGTTTCGTATCCATTTTTAATTCCATATTAGATTAGATTACTTACAGTGTGGAAACAGGCCCCTTCGGCCCAACAAGTCCACACCGACCCTCCGAACAGCAACCCACCCAGACCCATTCCCCTACACCTAACACTACGGGCAATTTAGCATGGCTAATTCACCTAACCTGCACATTTTTGGACTGTGGGAGGAAACCGGAGCAAACCCCACGCAGACATGGGGAGAATGTGCAAACTCCACACAGACAGTCACCTGAGGCGGGAATTGAACCCAGGTCTCTAGCACTGTGAGGCAGCTGTGCTAACCACTGTGCCACCGTGCCGCCCAGTATAGCAGATGGATTTTATTGCTTTATTTAAGGAATTTTGAAATGGAACACGAAAACACAGACAAGCGGATTTGGTCCAAAATATCAAATAATTGACCTGAGAAAGGGGAATATGATTAAATAAAGAACCAACATTATTCAAAATCAGGTGGCAATAATCAACGGAAGGCCAAGATCACTTGACTTTTAATCTGAGGGTCCAGGGTTCAACTCCCAAATCAGACATTTGGGCTCTTATGATGCAGTGGTAATGTCTCGTCTCTGGGTCTGGAGAGCCAGGATCAAGACTGAGGTGCTCCAGAAAAGGTCATTTGAGGAGGCTGATTATATATTCAGGGCAGCGGAAACCAACATGAGGAGGAGGGGCGAAGATGAGGAGAGGATAAAGGTTTGGAGACTATTGCTGTCACCTAGTAACATTTCATATCCATGTCCCATGCTGCCTGGAACAGAGCTGCTGATACAGGTAGGCTATTTTGGACACATTACTGAATCAGATGATGTCCTACGATGAAGAGTCATGAACCATATGGATAGATACTGGAGAACAAGTTTATAACAAGGTTAAAGGGATTTGGGAATAAACAGGAGATATACCCAGAGTGGGGGCAGCAATGTCTCTGAAAAGTCAGCTCTCTGTCACCCACCTCAATTCTCCCCTTTGTAAAAATTCTCCTTTTTTTTGTTAAAATCCTCACTTTTCCTTTCTAAGTTGAAGTCTTGCCCCCATCTCTCTCCCCCTCTTCTGCATCTCTAGCCTTTCTAACTGTGGTGAAATGTGGATACAGCTCACTGCAGTCCACTTCAATTCATTCTTACCACTTGTCCTTTCCAGATTGCCAGTCCCTCTCTCTCTCTCCCCCCCTGCCCCTCTCCCTCTCCCCAACCCCCCTTCCTCTAGTCTTTGCTAAGTGAAGCTGCACTAACACATTGGGGGTGGGGGGGGGGGGGGGGGGGGTGTTGCGGGGGTGGGGGACGCTGTTGGATAAGCCTCATGAACTGACAAAAGGACTACAATTCACAATTATCCCTTGACCGTTCAATGTCACACCTTGCCCTGGTCCAGCCTGCTCGTTATCACAAACTCTTCATGTTTGTGACTGCACTAAATACTGTTCATTGACTGCACACATCAATAGGGTCCTAGCATTGTTACTTACTGGTACTAGCATCCATCTCTAACAGGTCAGGTTCTGGAGGTGATGACAATCTCTCAATGGAGTGTTAGCAACCAAGAACAACAGCTGATTATGGGTTACTGCCTTGAAATAGCTCCACAGAGGCTGGTTTGCCATCAACAAGTCACCCTTCATTGGCACGTGGAGAGGGTTGACACTGATACAGAGTGAACCTCCTGACCCTCCTGATCTTACCTGCCAGCCAGGGCTCCCTGTTGGAACAGGTTAACAGCCCCAATCTGGGAACTCATATTCTATGCAGTTCACTTGGCCGACCTTGTCACAATCACTACAAACATGAATGGGGATTGAGTGACCTATGGATTGTCTGAGTAGAGAATTTGTAAAGAAGGGCAATATCCTGTGCCTGCAAAGGTCAGACACTCACTAAGTAGCCAGTGAGAGCAGTCAACTGCTGTGGCCAGTGCCAGGTTTGTAGGCCAGAGCCCCTGAAATAGTGCTGCAAGAAGTTTATTGACCTCTCATGAGTGGTGCTCTCAGTCAGTGAATGCATCCTCAGATGCCTTGTCTTAGCAACTACAACATGATCCTCAGCTCACAGCTCCATCACTGGACAATACTCTTTCATTACCATAGAGTCATAGAGATGTACAGCATGGAAACAGACTTGCTTTGGTATATCAGCTGAAACTATATCAACTGGGTGTGGCACTGACAATGGCAATTAATACCTTGAATGACACCACTTCATGGGAAGTTCCAACTAGAATTTGTGACTAATGGACCTGTGGATATTTGGGTATTCTCTGGTCCTCTCCATATTTTGGAGAAATAACATTTGTACACAGTGTTCTGGCTGCTTTGTCATGTGACCTCCAACCTGCCTCTATTTTGGTCTGTGGCAGACAATAATCCCATTACTTGAAACATGAGGCAGAGTATTATCTTCTTGACACTAAGTGGAGGAGGGTGTGAAAGAGGATGGGCTTTAGCCCAGGGCCCAGTTGGGTTGACCAGCACAATTAATGTCCTTCTCAGCTAATAGAGTCATAGAGCTGTACAGCATGGAAACAGACCCTTCGGTCCAACCCATCCATGCCAACCAGATATCCCAACCCAGTCCCACCTGCCAGCACCCGGCCCATATCCCTCTCAACCCTTCCTATTCATATACCCTCCAAATGCCTCTTAAATGTTGCAATTGTACCAGCCTCCACCACGTCCTCTGGCAGCTCATTCCATACACATACCACCCTCTGCGTGAAAAGGTTGCCCCTTAGGTCTCTTTTATATCTTTCCCCTCTCACCCTAAACCTATGCCCTCTAATTCTGGACTCCCCGACCCCAGGAAAAAGACTTTGTCTATATATCATATCCATGCCCCTCATAATTGTGTAAACCTCTATAAGGTCACCACCAGGCTCCGACGCTCCAGGGAAAACAGTCCCAGCCTGTTCAGCCTCTCCCTGTAGCTCAAATCTTCCAACCCTGGCAGCATCCTTGTAAATCTTTTCTGAACCCTTTCAAGTTTCACAACAACTTTCCGATAGAAGGAGACCAGAATTGCACACAATATTCCAAAAGTGGCCTAACCAATGTCCCGTACAACTGCAATATAACCTCCCGACTCCTGTATTCAATACTCTGACCAATAAAGGAAAGCATACCAAACGCCTTCTTCACTATCCTATCTACCTGTGACTCCACTTTCAAGGAGCTATGAACCTGTATTCCAAGGTCTCTTTGTTCAGCAACACTCCCTAGGAACTTACCATTAAGTGTATAAGTCCT
Source organism: Chiloscyllium punctatum (assembly GCF_047496795.1). NCBI lineage: Eukaryota > Metazoa > Chordata > Chondrichthyes > Orectolobiformes > Hemiscylliidae > Chiloscyllium > Chiloscyllium punctatum. The sequence goes on along the minus strand of NC_092782.1, from coordinate 20,035,063 downwards.
GCTAAGATTTGCTTTCCTAAAATGCAGCATCTCGCATTTATCTGAATTAAACACCATCTGCCACTTCTCAGCCCGGGAAGAAGGAAAATCGATGTTTTGGGCAAAAGCCCTTCATCAGGAATGATGAATGGCTTTTGCCCAAAATGTCGATTTGCCTGCTCCTCGATGCTGCCTGACCTGCTGTGCTTTTCTAGCACCACTCTAATCTTGACTCTAATCTCCAACATCTGCAGTACCCACTTCTACCGAAGAAATGCTTTAGTATTACCTCCCTAAAGGTTCTCCTGAGGCTGCCCCTAGATAGAAGGGATGGCCTTTTCCCCGAGGATAGGAACAAGAGACCATTCCCTCTGCATTCTACTGTCCACTCATACTTTCTGCTCCAGTTATTGTGATATTGCCATTGCAAACGACTGTCACACAGGACCTTGAGTGCCATCCATGCTTTTCATCTTCACTCTGACCCCAGAATCAGCACCACGTCATGGTAACCCCCCACCACATCAGATAACTTGCACCCCTCGAGGGATTTAATTCCAAAGCATGGCACCGTTTCTTTGCCTGGTGTCTGTCATACCCCAGCTGAACAACGCAAAAGGCAGGGACAACATTGATGAGTTAAAGTTTCTATGAATTGCAGCAAAATGTGCTTCATGCATTTGGATTGGAATATTTGAGTTAGCTGTTATTTCTAACTTCAAGCCAAGAGAATGATGTGGTGGTCAGTGACAAATGGAAGATATGGAGTATGAGTGAAGGGGGAAGCTGGGGTTGAGGTCAATGCTCTCACACTCACATGAATGTTTCATGTACAATGGGAGTGTGCAACCTCTCACTGGATAGGTGAACGTGTCCCATCTTTCTCCTCCACCTGCAGTTGGCCCTACTCCATGTGACCTCTGTACATGCTCCCAGATCCAAGAGGAAGCCAAAGGCTGGGTCCAACTGGTTTGGGCTGACATCAGCATGAATCCCTTGAGACGTGGCACACTCTGAAAAGTTCTGCAACTTCAATCAACTGTGTATATATAAAAAAACACTAAACACTTAGAGAATTAAAAGCCAAAAGATCTCAACCTATTAATTAGTCTGTAAGTAACTAGTGGTGAACTAGTGCTGGTGGAGAAGACATGTGGTCAGCCGGGAGATTCATGGAACTCCATTATCGTCGTTTAGCATCAAATCGGTTTCACAGGTTACATCCCCTGAACCTGATATTCTACACTGTAAGGTTTTTAAACAGGTGACTACAGCCATAATGGGCTAGATTGACTGCACCCTCACAGTGGGGTCTGTGGTGGTCAGCCACACTGAATTCTGGTTAGGGGGCACTCAGTAATGGGCGACATCTCCCTGACACAGGATTCTGGAGGTAAGATGTCAATCGAAATCACCAAAATGGCACAAACAACTTTCCTTACCCTTGAATCCGCAGTAATTTACTGGTTTCTAATGAACATCATGACAGCCCCAGCACTTTCCAAGTGCCTGGTAAACAATCCAACAAATCTGGTTGGGATTTGCCAGTGGTCCCCATGCAGCGAAAGGGGAAAAGTGGGCACTTCATCACCAATGTGCCTGAGTGGGCCTCCTGGCACTAGGAGGGAGTGGAGGGTGAAATGCTTGGAGTTAACTCCTTGCTGTTGCCTCTGACACCCATTCCCTGTGAGAGTCAAATTACCCTGGATACTGTGCTGCTCTGAGAGGTAGGTACAGTACCAGAGTTTAGATTAGAGTGGTGCTGGAAAAGCACAGCATGTCAGGCAGCATCCGAAGAGCAGGAAAATCAATGTTTTAGGCGATTTTCTAATCTAAATTCTGGTTTCCAGCATCTGCAGTTCTCACTTCTGCTTCGGTACAGTACCACCCTGCCCATTGGAACTAGAGGCAGAGAGCCACAAGCCTCTGCTTATCTGGCAGTCCATGCTGGGCAGGACCTCTGGCACTGCCCCACATCCCAACCCCACCTCCGGCCCCAATTACAGGAAGGTTCACCAGTGGTCATGGCAATAACCAAGGGCACTTAATCCTGCTGTGCCCCCTCTACTGAACTGATGGAGGCTCCCCCCACTTCATCATCAATGGGGTAGATGCCTGTCTTTCCTACAGACACCCGCACAATCAAATCTACTGCTTTTGATCTTCTGGAACTTCCTCTGTCCAGTGTCGACCCCAGGGATGAGTGACAAAAAGTCATAGACTGCCTGCTCCCTAATGAATCAGTTCCCTGCCAGAGTACTCCTTCTCCTCTTTCTCATGCTACAGACTTGGTTATGAATCATAGAATCCCTACACTATGGAAGTAGGCCACTCAGCCCATCAAGTCCATACTGACCCTCCAAAGAACACCCACCTAGACCCAGCCCCCTACCCTAACACTGTACTTCCCCATGGCTAATCAACCTGGCCTGTACGTTCCTGGACACTATGGACAATTTAGCCAATCCACCTAGTCTCCACATCTTTGGACTGTTGGAGGAAACCAGAACACCCGGAGGAAACGTATGCAGACACGGGGAGAGTGTGCAAACTCCACACAGACAATTGGCCAAGGATGGCGCCTGTCAAGCAACAGTGCTAACCATTGAGCCACTGTACCGCCCATTAACTCAGAGTAACCAAGGCCATTACCAGTATCCAAAACTAGAAAACCATTTAGACAGCTTGACCTCCAGGATACCTGCACTACCTTCCCAGTTTCCCCTTATGGGACAATCTCGAAATTGATACCACAGTTTTAGGACAAGGGGCAGCAAATTAAAACCAGAGATGAGAAGAGATTCCTTTCTGCAAAGGATCGTAAATCCGTGAAATTCAATAATACAGCGTGCAGTGGACACCAGAGCACTGAATAAATTTGAAAGAGGAGATAGGTTTCTAATGAGTAAAGGGAGGAAGTGTCAGGAAGATTGGGCAGGAAAATGAGGTTGGGCCAAGATGAGATCAGTCATTATTGTATTAAATGGTAGAGGAGACTTAAGAGGCTGAATGAGCAACTCCTCCTCCTATTCTTATGTTTGTAGTTCTCTAAGAATGTCCCACATTCCCCATCTGCCTCCATACTCCGACTCTGGGGGTGACCACCTCTCTGTGAATGAGCTATCCACACAACCATTGCCCTTACTGATCTGACAGTGACTGCTCGTGATCTGAAACATTGAACTCAGGTTTCTGCAGCTAGTGGCACATCCCTCACACAGTTGCCTCGGTTACAGATAACATCCACAACTTCCCATATACTACAGGATAAAGAAACCACATGACCAGACTGCCCTGCTGTGCCTTGGCATTACCTCACTTATGTTAACTTTATTTTACTTAGCTGTTACTTAATCCTGACAACTATTGATAAACCTTAATTGAAGTGATAAATCTGATTGTTAACCACTTTTTGCAACTAACTTGACTTAAAAGCATCTCTTTCCTTCATGCACGGAATTCCCAAGTGATCCCAATTCACTGCTCATGACATTTCACTGTTTAACAAGGTGATCAACTCACTTGAAAGTTGTTCACTCTAATGTTAGAGCCTGACTCTTAATCTATATTTAAACTTGCTCGAGCTCAGCATTAAAAATCCAATTCACTGTCTATCCTGTCTACATTTCAGTCAGTTTAATATGGCAATCACACTTACTTTCAAGGTTGTTAAGTGACTTGTCAGAGTCTGACTCTTAACCCATATATAAACTTCAAAAAGACTTATCAGTGTTTACCACCTAAACTTAATTCATTACTCACTCAGGTATAGTCTGCTCAACTGACTGACCATACGGTTTAAAAACCTGTCTTGTATCCGTAGCTTCAGATCAACCATTAACTAGTTTTATTTTCTGATACAATAGTTAACATCAATTGAACCACCAACTTTCAACTGATTGACAGAAAACTGCAATCATCAGGTAGTTTCCTGTTTAGCAATGCAACCTTCCTGAAACATATCTGAAAACTCATAGTTCTATACCAGAATCTGACTTTCCATCTACATATAAACTTCAAAGAGTCTTACCAGAGTTTACTGTGTGAACCTATTTCACTACTCAGGTGTTATCACATGACAAGGGAGGGGTCTTGTGGTGCAGTGGTAGTTGTCCCTACCTTTGAGCTAGGAAGCCCAACTTCAAGTGCCACTTGCTCCAGCGATGTGTAATCATGTCTCTAAACAGGTCAATTTAAAAAAAAACATCTTGTCACCTGACCATTAGCCCCGTGTTGAGCTCACTGTTGTTTGTCATGTATATGACTTATCTGGATGAGAATTTAGGAGTGGTTAGTAAGTTTGCAGATGATACCAAAATTGGTGGTATAGTAAACAGTGAAGAAGGTTACCTCAGATTACAAATGGATCTTGATCAATTGGGCTGAGGAATGGCATTTGGAATTTAATTTTGAATAAATGCAAGGTCTTGTAATTTGGTAAAACAAATAAGGGCAGGGCTTATATAATTAATGGCCAGGCCCTGGGTAGTGTTGTAGAAAAGAGAGATCTAGGGATTCAGGTACAAAGGTTTTTGCAAGTTGCATCACAGGGAGACAGAGTGGTTAAATAGGCATTTAGGCACGCTTGCCTTCATTGCTCAGACCATTGAGTATAGGAGTTGGGATATCATGTTGAGGTTATACAGGACTTTGGTGAGGTCACTTCTGGAGAACTGTGTACAGTTCTAGTCATCCTGCTATAGGAAGGATATTATTACATTGTAGGGGGTTCAGAAAAGATTTTCCAGGATGTTGCTGGGACTATAGGGTTTGATTCCTAACGAGAGGCTGAATAGGCTTGGACGTTTTTTACTGGAGTGAAGGAGGGTAAGGGGTGACGTTATAGAGGTTTATAAAATCATGAGGGGCATGGATTGGTTGGGGGGGGGAGTTGAATACTTGGGGGCATATTTTTAAGGAGAGAGGAGAAAGATTTAAAAGGGACCTGAGGGGCAACTTTTTCACATAGAGGGTGGTTCTTATGTGGAATGAACTGGCAAAGAAATTTATAGATGCAGGTAGAGTTACATTTGGACAGGTACATGAATAGTTTAGAGAGTTATGAAAAGTTTAGAGGATTATAGGCCCAACAGAAGTAAACGGGGCTAGTTTATTTAAGGAAACTTGGTCAGCATGGCCGAGTTGGACTGAAGGGTCTATTTTCTGTGCTGAAGGACTCTATGACTCTCCATCAATGTGCATTTGTTCTTTATGGCTGTATTTCCTAGATGACCTAAACACAGCCCCATTTAGTAAATCTCTTCAGAGAAAGGCCGGCAAAACAAGCACATGAAGAGAACAGGAAGAAATGCTGAGCATTTCAAGGAGGATATTTAACACCATTTTAAGTTGCTGAGAAAACTAGTCTCTTTGTGTTGTGTGCACAGAAACAGCACAGACCAGGTTTGACCCCTCGGGTTTATCAGTGCTCGACAGAAGGCTGCAGCTGAGATTTATGAAAGGATTGAATCCCCTACCACCAGAGAGCTAGATACCACCTTTCTCTGGCTGCTCAGGCTGCAAGAACAGACAGAAGGCAAGAAATCATTTCTGTAGCAGTTTCCCCAAATGATTAAGTCATGCTGTCTGCACGATCACAGAGCCCGCAGTGACTCTGGCAGCCTGTCATTAGTGAAGTGCATTACCATTACCCTGTTACTAATCCTGACATCTCAGCCTCACACTAGGCCCAATCCAGTAAATAAGTGCAGATGAAGGATGGCAAACTTTACCTGCAGCTCCACTAACAAAGTTCTGAATACAAGATATTGATACCGTTAGGTTGCTCCAAGTCATGAAGATGTACAGCACAGAAAAAAGGCTCTTTGGCCAATTGCATCTCTGCTGGTCAAAAACAACCACCTAACTATTTTAATCCTATTTCCCAATCCTTGGCCCACAGCTTTGTATGTCTTGGCATCGCAAGGGTACTTCTGAATACTTCTTAAATGTTCTAAAGGTTTCTGCCTCTACAACTGTTACAGGCAGTGAGTTCCAGATTCCCCATCATCCTTTGAGTGAGAAAAGATTGTCCTTACATCCGCTTTAAACTTCCTGCCCTGTTCCTTAAATCCATGCCTCCTGATCACTGATCCCCATCAAAGTTCCTTCCTGCCTATCCTACATATGCCCTTCAGAATTTTTTACATCTTAATCATGCTCCCTCTCAATCTCCTCTGTTCTCAGGAAAACAATCCCAGTCTCACCAATCTCTCTTCAAATCTGAAACTCTCCAGTTCATACAACATTGTGCTAAGTCTCCTCTGTCTCCTCTCCAGTGCTATCATATCCCTCCAAACATGCAGATTCCAGAATTGCACGCAATACACTAGCTGTGGCCTAACCTACATTTTATACAGTTCTAGGGTAAACCCCCTGATCTTCAACACAATGCCTCAACTATTAGATTAGATTAGATTAGATTACAGTGTGGAAACAGGCCCTTCGGCCCAACAAGTCCACACCGACCCACTGAAGCGCAACCCACCCATACCCCTACATTTACCCCTTACCTAACATTACAGGCAATTTAGCATGGCCAATTCACCTGACCTGCACATCTTTGGACTGTGGGAGGAAACCGGAGCACCCAGAGGAAACCCACGCAGACACGGGGAGAACGTGCAAACTCCAAACTAATAAAGGCACACATCCTTATGCCTTCTTAACCGTTTTATCTACCTGTCATACTAAATTAAGGGACCGGTGTATAAATACACACTAAGGTCCCACTGACCCTTGGTGATTCCCAGGACTGATCATTCAAGTACATTGTCTCACATTTAACTGGATTGAATTCCATTTGTCATTGATCATCCCATCTGACAAGCCAGTCTATTTCCTCCTGTAATCCAAGGCTCACTATATACCACCCCACCAATTTTTGTATCATCTATGGACTTACTGTTCAACTGTCCAGCATTCAACCTACAGGTAGTTTTCCTAAAATGCCCACAGTTGTATTCCAGTGAAACTTCATTTAATAGAAAATCACTTCATAGAAATAATGGCGCCTATGGGAAATGTGGGGTGAACAAACACTTACTGCTCACAATCGCTCAAAAATCACCCAAAAGTCTAATGCAAAGTATAGCACAGCCTGAGTGAAGGTTGAAATCATATTTATTAATGAAACAAATGTAAATTTAACACAGTACATTTAAAAAATATATGAAAGCTGCTCCCTGTACAGTACCTCTCACAGAAAGCTGCTCTGTCAACAGCTGACATTGGTGCATGCGCAGAACAGCATAAAGACTGACGCTAACATCACACATGTGCAGAATGGCATGAAGCCTTTGGTGTTGACATTGGTACAAAGACTGGCACTGAAGTTGTGCATGCATGGAACAACACGGATATTGGCGCGTACACAGGATTGCTCTTACATTGGCACCTGGGCAGAATGAAGCACACAAACTGATCCCCACTGGAATCACGCTACTGGCCACAGAGGTAAGCGTTCTCGAAAACACCATTCCCTCATTCTTCAGCAATGTTACAGCTAAATTGTACTGTTGAAATGCGCCTTATCCCAGAACTACCTCTACATCATTCATATAAACCATAAACAACAAGAGCGCAACACTGACCCCTATGAGATCTTACAGGACACAGGTTTCCAGTCAGAAAACTACTCCTCAACCATTACCCTCTGCTTCCTACCACTGTATCCAATTTGCCAAATTTCCTTGGGTCCCTTGGGCTCTTACCTTTGTTATGAGTGTCTCCATGTGGGGCATGATCAAAAGCTTTGCTAAAGTCCCATATCTACACAGCCGGTCACCTCTTCAAAACATTCACTCGAGTTGGTCAGACATGACCTCCCCCAAAATAAAACTGTGCTGACTGCTCTTGATTAATCCCTGCCTCTCCAAGAGTAGCTTAATTCTGTTCTTCAGCGTTGATTCCAACAGTTTCCCCCACATTGAGACGCAGTTTCCTACTTTATCCCTTGCTTCCTTGAACAACGGTATGACATTAGCTTCCTCCAGTCCTCTGGCCCCTCAACAAGAGAGCAATTAAAAATTATTGTAAGTGCCCTTGCTATTTCATCCCTTGTCTCATTGAACAGCCTGGGATATATTTCATCTGGCCCTTTAAGCCTGCCTGACCACCCAGGTCCTCCTCTCTGTCCACAGGCCTTCTCCCTGATTTCTGTACCCATATCATTTTTGGAAGCTGTATAAATATTCTAGCTAGTTTTATGTTGGACACAGGGTAATGTTCTTATTTGGCTGACCGTCCTCTAATTGTAGTTCAATGAGATGTTAACATGCAGTACTTGGTGCCTGATAAGTCAGAATAATGTTCGTCACTATTGTGCCAATTCAAAAAGGGTAAGACTCTTCTCAAAGTTAGATGCGGATAAATGGGTAAAAGGCCTAGAAGTGTACTCCTCTGAGCTGAATCAGAGAAATCGTTTCAAGTTGGAAGCAGGCCGTTCAACCCTTGGGTCCACAAAGACCCTGTGAAGAGCATCCTGCCCAGATCCACCCTGCTACCTTATCCCTGTGTTTCCCTAGGCTAATCCACCTAGCCTGTACATTCATGGACATTATGGGCAATTTAGCATGGCTAGTCCACCTACCCAGTACATCTTTTGACAGTAGGAGGAAACCAGATCACCCATAGGAAACCCATGCAGACATGGGGAGAATGTTCACACAGATTGTTGTCCGAGGCTGGAATTGAACCCAGGTCCCCTGGTGCTGTGAGGTAGCAGTGCTAACCACTGAGTCACTGTGCTACCCCAAATGAAAGTGAAAGGAGAAGTGGCAGACTCAGCTTCATTCCAACCCCATTTGCCTCAAGGAGAGTGGGCACAAGCTCCTGAGTTGGCAAGAGTAGGTAAAGCTCAATTATCAACTCACAAACTATCAAGGATTGAACCTGTGAATTTGGAACTATCTACATAAACAACCTCAATGATTCAGAAATCTCATTGGACAGATGAAAAGCCAAGTTCAAGTGTTGGCCAATTTAGGAGATTTCATGTGAAGGACAATTGTTCATCGTTCTGCCATTCACACCTCCTCAGGGCACAACATTTGCTTTGTTCTAGTGTCATATCACACACGAAACATTAACTCGATGTCTCTAACCACTGTTGCTGCCAGACCTTCTGAATTTCTGCAGCATTCTCTGTGTTTGTTTCAGATTTCATCTGCAGCATTTTGTTTTTATTCATTTGTTTCATGTCTAATTCCTGCTCCCTCAGTCCTGAACCATCAAGTTGTTGCCATTGAATCTGTCCTGCGTCCGTCACTGAGGGCCAATGATGGACTGCTTACCAGTTTTCATGAAGTACCATGGCGTTAATACCTCCTTTTGCCTCCGTGATTTGCAGTTTGTTATTTTCCCACACGGTGGAGAGAAACTAGGCAGGGCCAGTTCCCAACATGGAAGTCTAAACTGGTGACTCCACTTTGCTGCTCACTCCTCCGCAGTCACCAACATGCCAGGGCACGCTCCATGGGCAGTGACTGTGCTGCACTCTCTGTCCATGGACGGTGTCATCGGATATGAACCAGCCTCATCACACCCTCATGATACATTTCTCACCCGTGACAGCACGTTACTGAACTCCAACAATGCGCTCCAAAACTGCAGTGGCACCTTCATTCTAACACTGCAGCCAGGACACGTTCCACACAGGGACAGCTCCCAGCTCTTTGACTGGAGCAGACAGTATTTGCCAGCTCCTTGTTTGCTCACTCACTTTGCACTGACTCGGGATGTTCACAGAGTCTCTACCATGGCCTTTCCTTGGCCTGTCCTTATTGCACTTTTGCCGCCTCATTCAGGCTCCTGGTCCTGCTCTCTTGCTTTACTGTTTCACATGGTTTGAACAATGGCTCCATAATGAAGCATTAAGCAACTTCCCCAGTCTGCCCGGATGAGGTCTCCTTCCGCTTCTCCCTTTAGCCCCCTCCAGGTACAGTCTTGGTGTCTGCAGTTGGCTGGAGGAACCCGTCTTATGATGGAGCATTGGGAGCAGTGCACAGGTGACCCCAGGGTGCCGAGACATGCTGAGTGTGTCCTGCTGTGAGGCAGGCTCTCCCTCCTCATCTTGAACCCCCCACTCAGCTGAGGATAGCAAGCAGAAACCTGGCCACTTCTGCAGCATCCTTCTGGGAAGCCAGTGTGTATGGTTTCCCTTCCAACTGGGTACCTCTTGCTCCCACCCTGTCTCCTGTTGTGTAAGGATGAGTGGGAGTGATGTCAAAGTCCTTTCTTCTCTTGTTGCATTTCTGTTGCTGCTGAGCACCAGTAGTTAGAGCATTGCAATGCAGATCTGTGCATCTATCTAGCAGATGCTGAGGGTGCTGGCCCTAGGCAGCCACCAACCTAACCATGGAGACAGTCAGACAGTCACAGGCTTAAGGGAGCTTGGTACAAACTGCATTGTTGGAGACCTGCACCTTTGAGTCCATTTGTCCAATGCCTACAACTTGCTTTACTGCTGCTCCTGTATCTGCTTGTGCATTTGGATAAAATTAGCATTAGGTTTCGAGTTAGGGTGAGGGTTACATTAGATTAAGGTCAGTGTTAAGGTTAGTGTTGGGGTTAGGGTTAGCATTATGATTAGGGTTAGGGCTAGGGTCAAGGCTAGCATTAGGTTAGGGTCAGGGTTAGGGCGAGGGTTATAGGTTTCGGAGTAGAGCTAGTGGTAGTTTTAGGGTTAGGATGGAGTTTAGGGCTCATGTTAAGGTGTAGGTCAGCAGTAAAATTAGTTTTAGGGTAGAGTAGGTTTGGGGTTAGGTTTAGGGTTATATTTAACATTTGGGTTAGAGTTAGGGGTTAGGGTTAGGATTAAACATTTGTGTTCACTTCAATATTTATTTTTGTTGATTTTTTGTTGATTGGAATCTAGTGAGAAAACGGATATTGTTTCAGATTTAGAGAGTATCAGATAGGTGTTTTAAAAACTAATCCAGGTAGTGTAGAAATCCCAGTTCAATGGATTCTACTCAGTTCAGTTTGCATTTATTTTGGAAGATTAATTGAAATTGGGTCTGTGTCAAAGAAAGAAAATGTCTGCCTTTTTATTCCATTTGAAAGAAAGGCTTACCAAACCCACATTTTCACAGGTGTCCTGACTATTGTGGCAGGTTTCTGCAGTTCTTAGATAAAATCTCTCTCAGCGGCAGATGTGACAGAAATTCCAGGTTCTAAGTCCTCTTAAAAGTTAACCAAACAAATAGGGGATAATGCAGTCATCCTGCAAATCCAACGGAAACAACTGTGGGATCATGTGGAATTTCCACACATCATTTCCACGGTATGGGAAAACCACTCCCTGCAAGTTCCCCTCTGATTCATTCAACATCCTGACTTGGAAATATATCACTGTTCCTTCAGTGTCACTGGGGCAAAATCCTGGATTCTGCAATGAGTGTCCCAGGGACTGCAACGGTTCATGACGATAGCTCAGCTCACACCTTCTCCAAGGGACATGCAATGAATGCTGCTCCAGCCAGCGATGTTGACATTCTGAGAGTGAATGGAAAAACCACTGCCTGTAGCACAGGAGTTTGTCCTGCACAGAACAGAGAATTCATCTGAAACTTCTGGCTGAATGCAATGACTATGGAGTTGGGTAGCAATGAGAAGGAATGTGTCCATTGAACACAAAGGATTTGACTGGACGTTGTGTACATTGTCAGCTTTGTTGTCATGGCGAGTGTTGTGGAGGTAGTGTCATGTCTTGGAGGAATTCCCTACTGCTTTTATTTATGGGGTCTTCACAGGATGAAAACATCATGACATTTTAACAACATCAGTCTCTGACAACACAAGCAGGAACATAAATTGCACACAACTGGAGGTTTGACATCCAACTGGATGTCACCTTTGAGCTGAATTCTTACCGGGCTGGTGATCTCATACGTCCTTATCAATTGCAGTTAATCATTTCTCCTTCCTGGCTCACGCTGTGTAATTTAAATAAAACTGAGACTCTCACTAGGATGAGGGGTGGGGCTGGTGCTTCCTGAACGTACTTAATTTGAGATCAAGTGGCTGCCTCCTTTTCTGATATTCCGTCACTCAATACAGCCTCTTCTCTAGTTTATGTCCTTAGTTTCAATGCACTGACAGTCCATCAAACTAGAACACCGCGTTCTCTCAAACGGGGAACTGAATGAGAAACAGGACGAAACAATGCAATGGGACCAGGGTAGATTGCACATTTAAAATGAGCTACTATTCTGCTTTCTCGGTGAAGGTTAAAATGAAACCTTAACCTTGAAGTGCTGCAGTCCTCGGGAGTACATCCACCCACAATATTCTGGATTAGTGGTGCTGGAAGAGCACAGCAGTTCAGGCAGCATCCGAGGAGCAGTAAAATCGACGTTTTGGGTAAAAGCCCTTCATCAGGAATAAAGGCAGAGAGCCTGAAACGTGGAGAGATAAGCTAGAGGAGGGTGGGGGTGGGGAGAAAGTAGCATAGCGAGTTTGTTTCAGGGCATGGTTGAAGAGCTTCAGGGCAAAGGAAATGACCTGGGAGTTGCAGTGGGAGAGGGACTCCCTGAGATTCTTGTAGAGAGAGGAGGAAAACTTCTTCAAGGCAGGCATCCTTGCAAGAGGATTCGCAGTAGGGTTAAAATCAACGAGGTAAAAACAATGACTGCAGATGCTGGAAACCAGAACGCTTACACTCACAATGCTGTGTGGGAGAGAGTTTCAGGATTTTAACCAACATCAGTGGCAATATATCTCCAAGTCAGGGATGGCGAGTGGCCTGGAGAGGAACTTGCAGGGGGTGGTGTTCTCATGTATCTGTTGCCCTTGTCATTCTAGATGGAAATGGTTATGGGTTTGGAAGGTGCTGTCTGAGGATCTTTTATGAATTTCTGCAGTGTATCCTGTAGATGGTACACACTGCTGCTACTGAGCATTGGTGGGGGAGGGAGTGGTTACTTGTGGATGTGGTGTCAATCAAGCAGGCAGTGTTGTTGGAGCTGCACCCTCCAGGCACATGGGGAGTATTCTATCACACTCTGAGAAAGACCAATGGCATTTTGTAGACCACTGTGAAATTTATTTTATCAACTATCAGGACATTGAGTGACAAGAATCAGTAAATTATTAAATAAATGTAAAGACAAGAATGTGGGTGAAATGTAAATTGAACATTGTGGGCTGATGTTTTTCTCCTCGCTGTCCTGATTTCAGATCAGGGAGTCTTGGGGATTGATTCCACTAGGCTGTGCTGGCTTTGGAACCTGGTTTGGATGGATGGATGGATGGAGGCCTCTGTCTGGTGGGAGGCTGGGGAAGTGTCCTGATTGAAGCACAGAGGCATGCACAGCATTGTGTCCCCAGTATTCCTGATGGAGCTCACTGGACGTCTCAGGTCCTGACCAGCCAATGGCACTGACAGCTGGGTGAAGTCTCCTCAGTCGATATGCTTCTCTCTGGAGCTGTCACTGCCATTGCCCTCAACTCCTATTATGGGTATCAGTGGGTCCACTGGAAGGGGATATACTGGGCAGGGTCTGCCTGAGTTAGGCCTTGTGAACCATCCTAGTCCTTCCTGCCCAACATTTGCAGAGAGTGGTGGACTTCCCTCCCCCCACCTCCCTCGGCGTTGGCTGCCCCATGTCTACAACACCACTGTGATGGGTGTACCCATTGAGGCCTGGTGGGGTTGGGGGGGGGGGCATCACAATGAACTATGATGTGCACCACTTTGCCAGAATGTTCTTTAGGAAAACCCCATCCTCAGCAAAACAGGTTTACTCATGGCAAATGTTGAAAGGAGTAATGCTAGGGTGAGACGGATCCAGATTTGTCCATTCACGAGGTTCTTACATATCCCTTACCCTGACAGTGGGCAACCTGCTCTCTCTACGGGTTTACTGAAAACTGGCAGCAATGAAGTAGAAGTACCATGGAGCAATGGCTGCCCCTTCACCATCTCCACCTTGTTTCAGACAGGGTCAGGGATAAGTACACGCTCAGCATCCAGCTCCCCATTCTCCAGCCTCACACTGTGAAAGGCTTCTCAGAGGAGATACAACCAAACTCCCATGGATGGTGCAAAAGAAGAAAGAGTCACATTGGACAATGGACACCTGCAGTTATTTGGACAATGGGCTCCTGCAGTCCTTGCCCCCTCCTCAGAGAATATACAGGCATCACAGACCCCCATTCTGAGGGAGGTGCTTTTGGAGTTATTTGCTTCAGCAGTGAATGAAGAAATAGCACTCCATCAAAGACAGCACCTTCGAAACCAATGACCACTTCCATCCAGAAGGACGCGGGCAGCAGATACATGGGAACATCACCACCTTCAAGTTCCCGTCCAAGCCACTCATTATCCTGACTTGGAAATATGTTGCTGTTCCTTCAGTATCACTGGGTCAAACTCCTGGAATTCCCTCCCTCATGGCATTGTGGGTCAACCTACAGCACATGGACTGCAGCAGTTTAAGAAGGCTGCTCACCACCATTTTCTCAAGGGCAGCGAGGGGGCTGGGCCAGGAATGCTGCTGCAGACAGTGATGCCTTGAGTGAATTTTAAAAAAAAAGTTAAACCTGCCGATTCAAGGATCTTAGGTGTAAACCACTCTCACATCTGGGGCAGACAGAGTCATAGAATCGTAGAGATGAACAGCATGGAAACAGACCCTTCAGTCCACTTCTGGTCCACCACCAGATATCCCAACCCAATCTAGTCCCACCTGCCAGCACCCGGCCCTTATCCCTCCAAACCCTTTCTATTCATATACCCATCCAAATGCCTTTTAAATGTTGCAATTGTACCAGCCTCCACCACTTCCTCTGGCAGCTCATTCCATACACATACCACACTCTGCGTGAAAAAGTTATCCCTTGGGTTTCTTTTATATCGTTCCCCTCCCACCCTAAACCTATGCCCTCTAGTCTGGATTCCCTGACCCCAGGGAAAAGACCTTGTCTATTTATCCTATCCATGCCCCTCATGATTTTATAAACCTCTAATAGGTCACCCCTCAGCCTCTGACGCTCCAGGGAAAACAGTCCCAGCCTATTCAACCTCCCTATAGCTCAAATCCTCCAACCCTGGCAACATCCTTGTAAATCTTTTCTGAACCCTTTCACGTTTCACAACACCTTTCCAATAGGAAGGAGACATGAAATGCATGCAATATTCCAACAGTGGCCTAACCAATGTCCTGTACAGCTGCAACATGACCTCCCAACTCCTATACACAATACTCTGACTAATAAAAGAAAGCATACCAAACACCTTCTTCACTATCCTATCTACTTGGGACTCCACTTTCAAGGAGCTATGAACCTGCACTCCAAGGTCTCTTTGTTCAGCAACACACCCTAGAACCTTACCATTCAGTGTATAAGTCCTGCTAAGATTTGCTTTCCCAAAATGCAACACCTCACATTTATCTAAATTAAACTCCATCTGCCACTTCTCAGCCCATTGGTCCATCTGATCAAGATCCTCTTGTAATCTGAGGTAACCCTCTTCACTGTCCACTACACCTCCAATTTTGGTGTCATCTGCAAACTTACTAACTATACCTCTTATGCTCACTCTACTATGCCTCTTATGCTCACATCCAAATAATTTATATAAATGATGAAAAGTAGAGGATCCAGCACCGATCCTTGTGGTACTCCACTGGTCACAGGCCTCCAGTCTGAAAAACAACCATTCACCAACACCCTGTGCCTTTTATCTTTGAGCCAGTTCTGTATCCAAATGGCTAGATCTCCATGAGATCTACTCTTACTATCCAGTCTCCCATGGGGAACCTTTTCGAATGCCTTACTGAAGTCCATACAGATCACAGCCACTGCTCTGCCTTCGTCAATCCTCTTTGTTACTTCCTCAAAAAACTCAATCAAGTTTGTGAGACCTGATTTCCCATGCACAAAGCCATGTTGAGTATCCCTAATCAGTCCTTGCCTTTCCAAATACATGTACATCCTGACCCTCAGGATTCCCTCCAACAACTTGCCCACCACCGACATCAGGCTCACTGGTCTATAGTTCCCTGGCTTTTCCTTACCACCTTTCTTAAACAGTGGCACCATGTTAGCCAACGTCCAGTCTTCCAGCACCTCACCTGTGAGTATTGATGATATATATATATCTCAGTAAGAGGCCCAGCAATCACTTCCCTCGCTGAAAACTCTCGTTACATCTCCCCAGCTGGAAATTCCTACCCATCCAAAACACCAGTCAGCCAATGGACATGGTGGGGAAGAGCACAGCTTTGGGTAAATCAAACAAACAGAGGGACTAAAATGAAATATAGGATAAACTTCATACACAAACAACACTGTCACTATCTTGTTAGCTTTTAATTCCTAATATTTACTAAAGTTGAATTTCACCAACAGGATTTGTACACCTGTCCCCAGAGCATTATCCTGGGGTTCTGGATAATTAGACAAGGGACCAGTTGACCACTGCCTCCTCAGTGGATGTTGTCCTTTACATTATTCTCACTTCCAACATACCATCACTGATTTGCTCCACAATTGGTCAGAAATTAATCTGTGAATCCAGACACTCAGCTCGTGTTCTGGGGAAAGTGAGGACTGCAGATGCTGGAGATTAGAACACAGCTGGTCAGGCAGCATCCCAGGAGCAGGAAAATCGACATTTTGGCGATAAGCCCTTCATCAGGAAGGAGGCTGGGAGCCTCAGGGGTGGAGAAATAAATGGGAGGGGTGTGGGTCTGGGCGGAGGAAGGTCGCTGAGAGTGCAATAGGTGGATGGAGATGAGGGTAAAGGTGATAGGTCAGAGAGGAGGGTGGAGCGGATAGGTGGGAAGGAAGATGGACAGGTAGGACAGGTCATGAGGTGCTGCTGAGCTGGAAGGTTGGAACTGGGGTAAGGTGGGGTTGGGGAAATGAGGAAAGTGGGGTTGATTGGTGCGGGTGTCCCGGAGATGCTCTCTGAAGTGCTTTACAAGGAGGTGTCCAGTCTCCCCAATGTAGAGGAGATTGCATCGGGAGCAACAAGTACAGTAAATGACATATGTGGAAGTGCAGGTGAAACTTTGATGGATGTGGAAGGCTCCTTTGGGGCCTTGGATGGAGGTGAGGGGGGGGGGTGTGGCCGCAGGTTTTGCATTTCCTGCAGTGGCAGGGGAAGGTGCCAGGATGGGAGGGTGGGTTGTTGGGGGGCATGGACCTGACTAGGTAGTCACAGAGGGAACAGTCTTTGTGGAAAGCGGATGGGGTGGGGAGGGAAATATATCTCTGGTGGTGGAGTCCGTTTGTAGCTGGTGGAAATGGCAGAGAATGATGTGACGTAGTTGACAGTTCATCAACTTCACCAACACACTCCACTCCGACCTTAAATTCACCCGGACCATCTCTGACACCTCCCTCCCCTTTCTGGACCTCTCCATCTCCATCAATGATGACCGACTCAACTGACATTTTCTACAAACCCACTGACTCTCACAGCTACCTGGATTACACCTCCTCCCACCCTGCCTCCTGCAAAAATGCTATCCCATATTCCCAATTCCTCCGCCTCCGCTGCATCTGCTCCCAGGAGGACAGGTTCCACCACAGAACACACCAGATGGCCTCCTTCTTTCCCCTCCCACATGGTTGAAGATGCCTCTTAACCACTTCCTGCACCTCCACCTTGAACCCCATCCTCTCCAACCACACCAAGGACTGAACCCCCCTGATCCTCGCCTTCTACCCCACCAACCTCCATATACATGGCATCATCCTCTGCCATTACCACCACCTACACACGGACTCCACCACCTGAGATATATTTCCCTCCCCACCCCTATCCACTTTCTGTAAAGACCGTGACTACCTAGTCAGGTGCACGCCCCCCAACAACCCACCCACCCATCCTGGCACCTTACCCTGCCACCGCAGGAATTGCAAAACCTGCGCCCTCACCTTCTCCCCCACATTCATCCAAGACCCCAACGAAGCCGTCCACATTGATCAAAATTTCACCTGCACTTCCACACATCATTTACTGTATCCGTTGCTCCTGATGTGGTCTCCTCTATGTCAGGAGGACAGGGCACCCACTCGCAGAGTGCTTTAGAGAACATCTCCAGGACACCTGTGCCAACCAACCACACCGTCCCACGGCCGAAAACTTCAACTCTGCCTCTCATCTGCCAGGATATGCAGGTCCTGGGCCTCCTCCATCGTCCCTCCCTTACCACCCACGCCTTATCTTCCACCTCGGGACCCTCCAACCCCATGGCACCAATGTGGATTTCACCAGTTTCCTCATTTCCCCTCCCCCCACCTTACCCCAGTTCCAGCCTTCCAGCTCAGCACCATCCTCATGACCTGTCCCACCTGTCCATCTTCCTTCCCACCTATCTGCACCACCCTCCCCTCCAACCTATCACCTTTACCCCACCTCCATCCATCTATTGCACTGTCAGTGACCTTCCCCACCCCCCCCAGCCCCACCCCCTTCCCATTTATCTCTCCACCCCCCCCGAGGCTCCCAGCCTCAGTCCTGATGAAGGGCTTTTGCCCGAAATGTGAATTTTCCTGCTCCTGGGATGCTGCTGACCTGCTGTGCTTTTCCAGTACCACACCCTGACTCTGGTGTTCTGGGGACCCAGGTTTGAATCCCACCATGGCAGGTGGCGGAATTTGAATTCAATAAAGAATCTGCAATTAAGAGTTTAATGATAATCATTCTCGATTGTTGTAAAAACCCATCTGGGTCACTAATGTTCTTTCGGGAAGGAAACTGCTATCCTTATCAAGTCTGGCCTACGTGACTCCAGGCAATTTGTTTGACTCTTGACTGCCCTCTGGGTAATTAGGTATGGGCAATAAATGTTGCCCTTGCCAGAGATGCCCGCATCCTGTGGGTTATAAATAAAATTCTGTGCCCTTAAAACGATCGGCCTACCTTTTGGCTCATCAAACTCCAGTGGCGTGGTTTAATCCCTG